>NC_134907.1:4081009-4088509 GCF_041734735.1 Babylonia areolata
CAAACACAAACACACACACAGACAAACACACACACACACACACACACACACACACACACACACACACACACACACACACACACACACACACACGCACGCACGCACACATACACACACACACACACACACACAAAGTTCATGGGGAAAAAGAAGGAAAAAAAAAAAGAAAGAAAAAAGAAAAGACAAGAGAGGCAAGGCCTTCAAGACTCACTTGTGATACACTTAAAAAAAATCTAATCGTTAAAATGTGTTCTGTATTTGTTATTATAAAACTTCGCGTTAAGAAAAAGAAAAGAAAAAAGTCCTAACCAGATTCGAACCCCGCGTGTTCGGGTGAGAAGAAACTGCCTTATCCATTACACTATCAGGGCTCCTTAACCGACGTTCTAAAATTTAACATTTGAACATCCTTTTTTTAAAGGGTGATAAATCAATTGCGGTATTCGCAGTGAGAACGCTGTTTAAATCATATTATTCTGGTGTATCTTGGGCATTCACCAAATCTTTAAGGGCAATAAAAAATTATTTTTAATGGCTATCGCTGCAATCACACGGCAACATTTAGCCGTTTTCACTAGATCTAGATAGATGTACAAGTTTAGTTACACCCGCCGGGAATGTAGTACGACACGGTCGATTCAATTTCTCTTTTATGTTCATTCTATGTTTCATAGTTTTAAAGATGATATGAAAATTGAGTATTTTGTTCAACTAATAACATGTAGAGCCTAGTACAAGTACTTCTAAACGTCGTAAGAAGTGAAAAGGACTTCATTTTGAGAAAAGTCAAGACTGGAAATTTTTTCGTTTCATCGTGATCAGTTCAAGGGTGTTAACTCGCATGGTTTACAATTTTTAACTGTGAATTCCGACTGATTCTGTGGATATTTTTTATGGCAGTTTGGGGCATAATCCAGTAAGTGATGAGGCGTTCACAAATCTTTCTCTGAATAAATATTTAACGGTCTCCTTCTCCAACTTTCCATCACATATTATCGTGTATTGTCCATTGAATATAGGATTGAACGGGCAGGTCAACAACTTGAAACAAAATGGCGTCGTTCGCGTTCGCGAAGAATATGAGCATGCGCTTTGAATGTGTATAAATATGTGTACACAATTGATTTTTGCCCATGGCCTTCAGGGCTCAGCCAACAGATCTGTAAAGTCCACTCGTCATATTGATTTTAGTATTTTCCGAAAAAGACCACTTGGGCGAATGAACATAGTGAAAGCCCTGTACACTGAGAGTAAAACACACAAGTTTTTTATGTATTGAGTATAATTTCAAAATGTAATGTTTAAGATGAGAAAGATCAGTTTAAAGCAAATGAAGTCCCCTAGCATTAATTACAGAGTAATTTCCCGTTTTTACTATCTGCACCAAAACGTTTCCAAAATAAATAAAACTTCCATGCTTAGCAAAAGAAGTTCCTGTTTGAACAAAAAATGATAATAATGACTGCTCTTGTTGTTGTGTCAGAATATCAGATCAAAGTGCCAAATTTAGAGAATACAAAAAATATAAATATAACAGTAAATGCAGTTTGCATATAATTAGGCTTCATTTAAAAAAATTTTTTCTTGTGCCCATCTCAGAGGTGCAATATTGTTTTAAACACGATGACTGGAAAGAACTGAATTTTTCCTATTTTTATGCCTAATTTGGTGTCAACTGACAAAGTATTTGCAGAGAAAATGTCAATGTTAAAGTTTACCACAGACACACATACACACACACGCACACACACACACACACACACACAGACAACCGAACACAGGTTAAAACATAGACTCACTTTGTTTACACAAGTGAGTCAAAAAGAAAAAACAACAACTGCTGCTCTTATCAAGTTCAGACCGAGCAGAATACAAGGACGATTTCTTCTGGGTAAATCGATTTGACCGTGAGAGCGCTGTCGTGTATAGGGGAGCTTACTTTATCAGCATCAATGGCTGGGTTTTTTGTTTCGATTTTTTCCTCTTTTTTTTCTTTTTTGTTTTGTTTTTACCAGTGTAGTATTCCAGATTGTACCCCTCCCCCCCCTCCCTTCATCTTCCCCCCCTCCCTATCCCCGCTTTTCTCTTACAAAACATTTGCTTTATCTGCGAGCGGTGTGTGTGTGTGTGTGTGTGTGTGTGTGTGTGTGTGTGTGTATGTGTGTGTGTATGCGCGTGCGTGTGTGTGTGTGTGTGTGTGTGTGTGTGTGTGTGTGTGTGTTTGTGTGTGTGCGCGCGCGCGCGTATGTTTATGAGTCTGTACCTATATTGGTGTAGGTCGTGTGCGTGTGCGCACGCGCGCGCGCGCGCGCGCGCGTGTGTGTGTGTGTGTGTGTGTGTTTGTGTTTGCGTGCGTGCGTGTGTGTGTGTGTGTGTGTGTGTGTGTGTGTGTGTGTGTGTGTGTGTATGTGTGTATTTGTTTCTCTCTCTCTCTCTCTGTGGGGGGCATGCGCAAGATGGCGACCAGTAAGCAGCTGACGGGAATGTTCTCATTTTCAAAGAGGAATTTAAGGTGCTATACAAACACTACAGTGAAATGCGTTGTTGGTGGGAAGTAGCATTGAGTGTGGACACTGAAAAGTCAAGAACATGATCTATGTGAACATGTGGAGGGCTAGAATTGGCTTTTTTTCTCCGGTCAGTGAAAAGTGGGTCATTTGTCAGGCATGGGACTGTACAGGTGAGCGGCGACACAGTTGACGTGACACTCAGTGACATTCTCATAGCATGTGTTTTGCTTCTTGCATTGGTGAAGATTTTCTTCTGTTTGTCATCGAACATATATATGATGAACAATGTACCTTTGCAATGGACAATACTCGACCAAATAATATATACAGGGACAATGGCATATGACGAGGAAGTGAGTCAGGAATATGTGAGATCAAACCAGGTCATGTTTGGCTCTCCAACTCCAAAGTCAGCAGTTCAAAGCACAGTTTGAGGAACAGACTAGACAACTGAGACAACACAGAGAGGAACAAACAAAACAGCATCAAGGGATTAGAGAAGAACTGGGTGACATAAAACATGATTTAGGAAAAGTAGCTGAGAAGTGTGAAGAAATCAATCTGCGATGTGACAAACTGGAACACGAGAACAGTCAGTTGCGGGGCAGGGTGGACGAAGTGTCTGCTGATCTCACTGACTTGTATGTGGAAAACAGGGAAGAGAGGGAGGAGGCTGCGAGGATGTCATCAACGGTAGAGAACTGTGCAAAATCAACGATGAGATAGACAGATTGGAGGAGTTTTCGCGGCGAGACAACCTTAGATTGTTCGGCATTCCTCCCTTAAATCCGAGTGAAAAAGAGGACTATGATTCATGTGCCAGAGCAGTGTGTGAGGTGCTCAACAAGGTAGAAGACAGAAAATGGACAGAAGAAGACATAGTGCGAGCACATCGAGTGGGACAGGCAAAGCCAGGAGAACCAAAGACAATGATAGTGAAGTTTAAGCGTTGGAGAGACAAAATGATGCTGATCAAAGACAGACAGTTGAGAACAAAGTTAGAGGATAGAGGGGTGAGAGTGGCAAACGACTTGGCCAGGAGACAAGCAGGCATGGTAGCGGCAGCAAAGAGAGAAGGGAAGGCGGCGTTCTTTGTGAGAGGAAAGCTGACGATCGGACCTCGCAGACCAGATTCAAGGCATCATGCTGAAGGGACGGCCGGTTCCAGTGCTGTACCACAGAGCAACAACAGTCCCACCCCCATCCCTAGCCCCACCCGCACCCGCCGTGGCCTTGATCACAGTCACCCCACCCTTCTCCCCACCCAGGAATTCCCACCCATCGTCACTGGTGACGTCAGTCGAAAGGGTTCCCCACCATGTGACCGGGCTGCAGCCAATGGCAGTGGCGTCTCACCAGGTCGGACTCGTGACGACAACACGGACCCCGCTTCACGTGCAGCTGACCGAAGTGACACCGGTGACAGCGCTCACTCCCGCAGTGACAGCAGCACGCGTGTTGGCAGGCTGGGCGTGGGGCATCGTTCAGTTGGTGGTTCAAGCTTGACGGGCAGAGGTGGACAGCAAGCAGGTATCCATGGTTACTTGAGAGGGCAGCCCCGTCATCTGAACAAGTCACCTGCTGGGAGCAGTGGCCGGACTTTGCGGTCGAACAGTTGTAAATAGGACAGGCCTGATCATCAAGTGTCGGAATTAACATTTCTGAATTATAATGTAGAAAATTTGTACAGCAAACTTACAGACGTTTCTTTCGTGAATTTTGTTACTAACTATGATTTCGTGTGTCTGACAGAAACGTTCGTGAAGGATTCATTTGATTTTAGTTCAATCTTTATTGATTATATAAAATTCAGTGCCCCTGCGAAAAAATTATCAGCTCGTGGAAGACATTCAGGAGGGGTTACTGATAAGAAAGCAATTTGCTCAGTTTGTTAAAGAAATTAAGTAAATTGTGACAATGTGGTGGTTTGGTGTTAATAAAGATGTTGTTCTTGTTGCCTGCTATGTTGTGCCAGAGGGTGGGCCAGCTTACATTCACACACAATTAAAAGATGGAATCCTTATCTTAGAAGAAAATATTTTAGAATCAGTTCGTAATGATAATGTTTATTTTGTTGTCTGTGGAGATTTGAATGCCAGGACAGGTAATGAAAAACCAAGAGGAACAAATGGTTAGTTATATACAGTGTACGGATGATGATAATGATGATGATGATTATGATTGTGGAAAGCGTTGTTCGAAAGATACAGTTGTGAACAGTTTTGGCAAATCCTTGTTAGATTTTTGTTTTTTGTTTGATCTTTTCATCATGAATGGATCCTGTATTACTGATTCAAAGGGAGAATTTATTTTTGTATCTCCTCATGGATGCAGTGTTAACGATTATTTTCTGGTGTCTAGAGAAATTGTTTCAAACTGTGATTTAAAAATAAATGATTCTCTTTTTTCATGGCATCTGACAGTTCAGCTCACATGGAAACAATGTACTGACAAAAAAGTTATACCATTTGTAGCACAATGTGGCGAGGAAAGGGTGGTATGGTCAGAGGAAAATATACAGACTTTTAAAGATGAACTAACTTCTGATGAGTTTAAAATGTGCATGAATACAGTCATGGAGGCTCTGGCTACAGATATCAACAAATCTATTGAGCTCTTTGTCAATGCATTTTATGGAGCTGCTGCATGCATGGTTAGGGCAGTGGGCAGAAAAAAGAAAACAGTTAACGAATGGTTCGACAATGAATGTAGGCAAAAGAAAAGACAGGTAAGGAGATTGTTGCAAAAGTTTCAAAGAGCTAAAACAGTTGAAGGAAAAGCTGAAGCGAAAAACATTTATGTAGAAGAAAGAAAACAGTATATTAATTTAAGGAAAGAGAAGAAACAAGATTTTGATGAAAAGAAACTGCAACAGTTAAAAGAATCAATAAAGGATTAAAAAATGTTTTGGGCAACTATTAGATCAGTCAATAGGAAATCAGTCATTTATAATGAAATCACTTCACAGCAATGGTACGATCATTTTTATCATGTATTTAATTCCTTTGATGGGGGGCAAGACACCGCAGATACAGGAGAAGAAGAAGACGAAGAAGAAATCTTTAATGAACCTTTGTTTAATGATCCTATAACTATAGATGAAATTAAGGTCAGTGAAAGAAGTCTGAAAAATGGAAAAAGTGCCGGCCCAGATAAGATAATCGGTGAGATGCTGAAGAATGTCGATGCAATTGTTTTTGATTTTCTTGTGTCACTATTTAACAAATTGTTTGATGATGGATTATTTCCGACAAATTGGTGTAAATCCATTATTGTACCAATTCATAAGAAAGGAGACACTAATAATCCAGACAACTATAGGGGTGTAGCTCTAACAAGCGTAATTAGTAAAGTATATACACATATTTTAAATAGAAGGCTTGTCGAGTGGGCCGAAAGAGAGGAAATAATTGTTGAAGAACAAGCAGGATTCAGAGTAGGATTTAGTACTGTAGATCATATTTTTACTTTATATGCTTTGGTTCAAAAATTTCTTATGAAGAATACTAAGTTATATGTTGCTTTTGTTGACTTTAAAAAGGCATTTGACTCCGTGAACAGAAATGTGTTGTGGCATGTTTTGAGAAAAACTGGTATCAATGGAAAACTGTACAATGCACTGCGAAGTATATAGGGTTCAGTCATGGCATGTGTGCGCGAAAAGGGAGTATATTCTGATTTGTATAGTTACCGTCGTGGGGTAAAACAAGGCTGTCTCTTAAGTCCTCAACTATTTGCATTCTTAATAAATGAATTAGCGATTGAAATGTCAGAGAAAGGTACGCATGGTATTCAGTTAATCCCCGGTGCTGTGGAAATATTTTTGTTGATGTTTGCAGATGATGTGATTTTGCTCTCTAGCACTGTAGTTGGATTACAGAATCAGCTTAATGTATTAAAAAAAACGAAGCAGATAAATTACAATTAACTGTTAATATGGATGACAAATATTGTTTTTCGTAACGGAGGTCATTTATCACAGTGGGAAAAATGGTTGTATGGTAATGTAGAAGTACGAGTCATCAACGCATACAAGTATTTACGAATGGTATTTACGACTAGGTTGAGTTTAAAAACGGGATGGTCAGAAATGTGTAGGAAAGGGAAAAGGGGAGTAACAAATTCTAAAATCTACTAAGAAACTGAGAACAATTGATCCAGCTTTATTTTGGAAGTTATTTGATACTCAAATACAACCAGTGATAACTTATGCAGCGGAAGTATGGGGCCTTGAAGAAAATCTTGAAATGGAAAAAGTACACACCTTTGTCATAAAGTGATTCATGAATATTCCATTACACTCGTCTAATACGATGGCATACGGTGACTCTGGAAAGGTATCCTCTTTATATTAAAACTTTTGTTAAATGCATCAAGTATTGCTTAAGACTTACTCAGCTCCCTGCAGACAGACATATGACATGTTACTTCAGCAGTTTGAGTTAGGTAATTGTAACTGGGTGGGTAAAGTTAAACAAGTTCTTTCATTAAATGGATTTGGTATTGTATGGCAGAGTCAGGGAGTTGGGGATGAAAGAGGGTTTCTATCAGAATTTAAAGATCGCATAGCGTCTTGTAACAGAACTGGCATTCTAAAATGGAAGATGATGTGAAGTATTCTTGGTTCTATTCCTTTAAAACTATTTTATAACCGGACAAATTTTTAGTAGTAGTTACCAATAAATGGCATAGAGGTATGCTAGCAAGATTCAGAAACAGAACCTTAGGTTTAAAAGCTAATAAAAGATGGTTTGATCTTGAGGGTTTAGCTGATTGTATGTGTACAGTGTGTATAGAGGATGTGAGAGAGGATGAAGATAATTTTTTATTTCATTGTAATGCTTATGAAGACATTAGAGCCAAGACACGACTTTTTCATATTGCTGCTGAGAAAAGACATGATGTGCTTAGTCTGTTATCCACTGAAAATGATGAAATTATTATTTTGCTTGCCAAATACATAGCAGAAGCTGTTAATATCAGGAAAAGG
>NC_134907.1:4093509-4113509 GCF_041734735.1 Babylonia areolata
GGAGCTTGTTTGCCCGAGACTTTCTGGCCTGCCTCTTCTGAACAGCTGCAGCAGTCCTGTTGGCCTCGCACAACTTGGCACCTTTGTGCACAGCAGCGCGCCATTTGTCACGGTCCACTGCAGATTCCTCCCAGGAGTCAGGGCTGATATCAAACGCTTTCAGAGAGACTTTCAGAGTATCTCTGAAGCGCTTCTTCTGACCTCCGTGTGATCTCTTCCCTTGTTGCAGCTCGCCATAGAAGAGCCTTTTGGGCAGCCGATGGTCTGGCATGCGTGCCACGTGTCCAGCCCAGTGAAGCTGGGACTGCATCAGGATGGTGAAGAGGTGAAGATGCTGGGAAGGGTGGCTTTTGCAAGCACCTCCGTGTCTGGGGTCCTGTCTTGCCACTTGATGTTCAGTAGCTTCCTTAGGCATGTTGTGTGGAAGTGGTTCAGCTTCTTGGCATGTCGTTGGTACACTGTCCAAGTTTCGCAGGCGTACAGTAGTGTGGGGAGAACTACTGGTCTGTAGACCTTTAGCTTGGTCTCAAGACCAATGCCTCTTCTGTTCCAGACATTTGCATAGAGTCTACCAAAAGTTGCGCTTGCTCTTGCAATCCTGACCTTCACTTCATCGTCGATGGTCGCATTTCGTGACAGTGTGCCGCCAAGGTATGTGAACCGCTCCACCGCACTGAGTCTCTGACCGTTGACTGTGATGCTGGGCTCAACGTGGGGTTTCCCTGGGGCTGGCTGATGGAGAACTTCAGTTTTCCTCGTGCTGATGGTAACGCCGAAGTTCCTGCTGGCAGTGGCAAACTTGTTGACGCTGAGTTGCATGTCAGCTTCAGATCCAGCATTGAGGGCACAATCATCAGCAAATAAAAAGTCTCTGATGATGACAGTTCGTATACCACGCAACTTGGAAACGTTCTCTCCACATACATTTCACAACTTAACCTCGCCTATTTCAGGCATTTTTTTCGCGCTCTTTCTTCTCTTCGCGCACCACTGCCAACCAAGTTCACAAAGATGCTCTCAAAATCATGAAATCAAAGGAAGCAAGTCGTAAGACTTGAACTTTGACGCAGTTTGAAATAACAGATTTGATTGGATATTTTGAATGAATTGTTCATAACCAATACACCTCAGTAACTCAAGGTGGCGTCACTGCGTTCGGACAAATCCATATACGCTACATCACATCTGCCGAGCAGATGCCTGACCAGCAGCGTAACCCAACGCGCTTAGTCAGGTCTTGAGGAAAAAAAGTGCATTAATAAATAGTAATGAGTAAATAAATGAATGAATCAATCAATCAATCAAACGATCAATCAATAAGTAAGTAAATAAATAAATAAATAAATAAATAAATAAATAAATAAACGATTAACATAGAAAAGAGTTAGCAGATAGATGATGTAATAAAGTGAAATGCAGGGCAAAGAACAAATAACACACAATTATGATAATAAATACATAAACAAATAAGCAAATAAATGTAAATAAACCTACACACACACACACACACACACACACACACACACAGATAGAGAGAGAGAGAGAGAGAGAGAGAGAGAGAGAGAGAGAGAGAGAAAGAGCGAGAGAGAGAGAGAAAGAGAAACAAACAGCGAGAAAGCGAGAGAGAGAGAGAGAGAGAGAGAGAGAGAGAGAGAAGCTTTTTGCTTTGACGCTTTGACATTTTATTGTCATTACCTGCAAGGGCCTATTGACAAGGGGGTGACAAGGGTTAATTCTTAAATCCCCTTAAGTACAAAGCAACATTCTGCTTAACAGCGTTTCATCAACGAACAAACAAAAAAATCTCTTAATATCACTCAGCGTGTTTACTTAGACGGCTCGTATTCTTCTGAAGGTCATGTTGATCGTGGTGTTCCGCAAGGCTCTGTTCTTGGACCCCTACTCTTTTGCATCTATATTAACGACTTGCCGATGCATATATCACCTAGCAATGTCATCTGCGATCTGTTCGCTGATGACAGTTCCCTTCATTGTAGTGACACCGAGATTGATCTTGTAGAATCATCTCTACAACAGGGAATAAATGACATGTCAGACTGGTGTTATCAAAACCACATGGAACTTAACCCACACAAAACAAAAAGTATGGCATTGACATCCAGACAGAAACACCAACGTAAACCTCTCATTTTAAAGCTCGAGGTAAACAAGAACTCAATTGAACAAGTTTCTGAGCACCGCGTTCTTGGGGTAATTTTTGATAAAGAACTGAACTGGCAAGCTCATATCAACCATGTATGCAAACAATTAGCCCGCAGTTTGTTCTTACTCAATAAACTTAGATATTACGTCGATACTCAAACCAGAAAATTATTCTTCGGGGCACACTGTCTCTCTCATGTCAATTATGCATCTACAGTCTGGAGCAATGCCAGTCACAACCAGCTAAAAAAAGTTAACTCATTGCATAGACGAGCAGCTAAACTTATTTCACCAGACCACTCCCTATCAACAGATGAAAAATTAACGAAACTGGAAATATTACCACTATACAAGCAATTCGACTACAATAAAATGGTCCTCATGTTCAAAGTACACAAAAACATGTCACCACCATACCTCAAGGGGCATCAGAGCGTTACGATTCAGATAATTATATTCTGCCTCGTGTGCGCATCGATTTGTACAAATCTAGCTTTGCATTTTTTGGACCATCTGCTTGGAACTTTCTTCCTTCGTTCATTAAAACGTGCGATTCATTACGTTCCTTCAAATCAAACATACGAGAACTGCTCCACAAACAACAGGCCCACAAAGCTTGCTTTTTTTAATTTTTAAATTTTTTTTTAATAACCAGCTAAAAAAGACAAAAATCATGCTTTTTCCGTGAAGTTTGTATCTATACCTACATGCAGTGAATTTATTTTATTTCTACCTTTGTGCTTTAATGTTTTTATTTGTTCGCCTGTAAATTGGATGTCATTACCTGTAACATCTGCATCAGCAAATTAATCACTTTTGTGTATGTGCAATGGTAAAGTTGTGCTTCTCTGTTTTCTTTTTGTCCGCTATATGTTTCTCACTTCGGTCATGTCTCTGTATGTGCATAAGTATATATATATATATATATATATATATATATATATATATATATATATATATATATATATATATGTGTGTGTGTGTGTGTGTGTGTGTGTGTGTGTGTGTGTGTGTGTGTGTGTGTGTTTGTGTGTTGGGTGGAGAGACTGTGTGCATGTGTATGGATATCAATGTATGAATGCGTTCGTTTTTTTATTACTTTTTACGATGTTAATGATGATGGTGGTGATCATTCTTCGTTGTAGTAGCAGTGGATGTAGCAGTGTTAACAAAATTATTATTTTTGTGTCGTTATCGTTAATGTTGTTATTGTTATTGTTGTCACAAGGACAGACTGGAAGACTGGGCGATGCCTAAAATCTTTATCCTCGAGTAATAAAGTTTTTGAATCTTGAATCTTGAATCCTGAATCTCTCACAATACATTAAACAAGCGGAACAAACACACACACACACAAAGAAACTAATCATACAAACAAACTCGACCATCCATTCTGGCAATGATATAGTTAAGTATATCAATTATATACCTTACCAAATTAACATAAGAAAATAAAATTTACACATGGATATCCTCCTCATTTACTCTACTATGGTCTGATCATTGTGATTATGCCTTATTCTTTGTGCTTCTGAGATAAATTTAGCTACTGACAGTATGATATATTCATCATCAGACGATAAAGCAGAAAAAAAACATCATGTCTTTTAGCTAGATGAGATTCAAAAAATGTACATTTTTCTCTTACTTTATCGTATAATTTACAATGAAACAAAAAATGTTTTTCGTCATCTACGCTAGATGCACACAGAGGACATGGCCATTCTGAGGATGCTGCAGGTTGAAACCACAATTTATCTGCATTGAAACCAAATGTCCGTAGTCGAAATCTGGCAAAATTTAACCTGTGCCACTTATCTGTGATGACTGTTAGATATTTTTCAGTATGAAATATACTTTTGAATGAGAAAAACCAATTATATTTCTCTTTGCTTTCCATATCTGAATGCCAATTTTGTTTAAAAGAACAAATCAATCTGTCTCTAAATTTTGATATAAAGTGCTGTTCATTTCCCACTTCTTGATACATCCACACAATTCCAAACCGTGTTCAAACAAAACCTTTTTTAACACTATAAGCCCAATTTTCTTTTCCTAATTCCATTTGCAACAGCATCATCTCGTAAGCCTGTCTGGGTAAACGTGATTGTGGAAGTTTCAATAATTTCAACCAATATTTAATGCATTTTACAAACATTCTTATATACAAAGGATATCTACCCGTTTCCCCATATAACATTGTGTTGGATGAATGAATTGGCACATTTAAAAAACGTTTAATTGCATAAGTATGTACTTTTTCCATCTGTGAATTTACCTTTAGTCCCCAAATTTCGGCTGCATATGTAAGTTCGACCTGTGTATCGAACATTTTCCAAAACAAACAGTAATCAGTAGATTTAAGCTTTTTTATGATTTCAGTATCTCAATAACACATTTCTTTGCTTTCCTGCAAGATTCTTCCCAAGCATAATTTAAGCTTAATTTTGTTGAGAATATCATTCCCAAATATTTATATGAATTTATAACTTTAACATCCTCATTTCCATAAAGCCATTTTTCGTTCCCTGACAGATGTCCACCCATTCTAAATACAATAATGTTAGTTTTATCCATGTTAACTGTTAAACCCAAATAGTCTGCTTCTTCTTTCAATGCATTTAATTGGTTTTGCAAACCCCTAACAGTTCCAGACAAAAGAATAACGTCATCTGCAAACAACAGTAAAAATATCTCGATTGCTCCCGGAATTAATTGAATTCCATGTCTTCCTTTTCTCGACAATTTTGTTGCTAATTCGTTAATAAAAAAAGAAAAAAAGAAAAAAGAAAAAAAAGGAGAACATTTGTGGGCTCAAAAGACAACCTTGTTTTACCCCATTTGGTCAATCAAAATATTCTGAATACATACCTTTCTCACGTACGCATGCAAGCACTGACTTATAAACACCTCTAAGAGCCTTATATAATTTGCCATTCACACCACTTTCACGCAAAACATGCCACAAAACATTACGATTCACGGAATCGAAGACCTTCCTGAAATCAATGAAAGCAGCATAAAGTTTTGTGTTATTAAGTAAGTATTTTTGGACAAGTTTGTACAATGTAAATATTATGTGATCTGTTGTACTGTAGTTACTTCTAAATCCTGCTTGCTGTTCCATTATTTTTTCTTCTTTTTCAGACCATTTGGTTAATCTCTTGTTCAATATGTAAGTGTACACTTTACTTAAAATACTGGTAAGCGCTACTCCATGATAATTGTCGGGATTGTTGACATCTCCCTTTTTGTGAATTGGGATAAGTATGGATTTTGACCATTCTGAAGGAAAAGTACCATTTTCAAATAGTTGGTTGAATACTTGAACAAGAAAGCTTATAATGTCTGTATTTGCATTCTTTAACATCTCTGCAACAATTTTATCTGACCCTGCACTCTTTCCTGTTTTCAAATGTCTAATGCCGGCAATAACCTCTTCATTAGATATTGGATCATTAAACAATGATTCAAAATTATCTTCGTCCTCTAACTGCATGTATTCTTCTTGTTCTGCATTATGTACTGATTCATTGAAAACACTATAAAAATGGTCGTGCCATTGTTCTATGAATATTTCATTATATACAAAATCTTTTCTATTCACTGATCCTAATACTGCCCAGAATGTCTTAGAGTCACAAACTGATTCTCTAAGTTTTCTTAATCTGGCTTCTACAAACTCTTGTTACTTTCTTTTTCTCAATTTAACATATTCTTTTCGAGACAAAGCATACGCTTCTCTTTTTTTCTTGTTTATCTTTTTTCTGTTTTACATCTCTGGAACCTCTTAAGTAACCTTTTAACTTCTTGTTTCTTTAATTCACACTCATCATGAAACCAATCGTTACACTTCTTTCTTCCTTTTCCTACTCTTCTCACCATACACGCAGCAGCTCCATATAAAGCGCTAACAAACAAGTCTAAACTTTCATTCGCATTCACATGTAATAATTCCAAGGCTTTCTGTAAACTACCTTGAAATTCCAGACTCTCCAGCTCATTTTTGTATACAGAAGCATTTTCTCTGACCATATAATTTTTTCTTCACCTTGCTGTCTAAGGTTTCTATTCTCTGAATAATTATAGTTTTTGTTCCATGTAACCTCAACAGGTAAATGCCATGAATCAACACACTCACCGGCACACAAATCAAAGTTCAATTGCAATTCATAAGAAACCAAAAAATAGTCAATTACACTACATCCGTTTGATGATACAAAAGTATATTCACCTTCTTTATCGCCACAACAAAAGCCATTTAAAATAATCATATCCAACAAAAAACATAACTCCAGTAATGATTTACCAAAATTGTTAGTAGTATTATCTTTAGAACAACGTGAACAACTTTCTCCATAATTGTTATCATATTCTATATCACCAAAGCAATTAGTCATCACTTCAGGTTCAGCTTGCTGGTGTCCTGTTCTAGCATTGAAATCTCCTGTTATCATAATGTACACTTTATCTTTTTCAAATTTTTGCAATAAGGATTCTTCCGAAATCAAAATACCATTTTTGATAACCTGATCTCTGTACATAGGTCCTCCTTCTGGGACAACATAACAGGCCACTAACACAACATCTTTATCCAAGTCAAACACCTTTTTGTCTATCCTTATAGCAACAGTATTATTACAACACAACCTTATTTCTTTAACACTATTTTCGATACTATTTCTTACTAACAGCAGCACACCTCCTGAATTTCTACCGTGCAAAGATATTTTCTTAGCCGGTGCATGAAACTTTATATAATCTGTGAAAACTCTACTATACTCAAACGATGAATCAAGAAAAGTTTCAGTTAAACAAACAGTCAAATTATTTACATAATTCACGAAAGAAAGATCCTTCAATTTGCCGTACAAATTTTCCACATTATAATCTAAAAATGTCCATTGAATTGGATGGCCGGGCCTGTCCTATGGCTTTTTAGAGCCGCTTGAACGAAGGTGCCTGTCGCTGACACTGCCACCCCCTCTCCCTCCGCCACGAACTGGACCTGTCGAAGATCTCCTTGACTGGTTACCAAGGTAGTGCATCCTCCAATCTGTCTGTGTCAAATTTCAATTGGTCAGTTTCTTTTCTCATTTCGTCAACTGTAACAGAAAGTTGTTGAACTTCCTCTTTTCCATAATTCGAGTCCTCAAACAGCTGTTGAATGTCTGCTGTCATGTTGGTCACTGTCTCTGTCAGGTGCCTGTGGTCGGTTTCAAGTCGGTCACATCTTATGTTTATTTCTTCACATTGTTCCTTTACTTGACCAGTTCGTCTTTTATTTCACCTAGGTCATGTCGTATCAGTCTCGTTTGTCCTGCAAACTGCTGTTGCATGGCTTGCATCAGTTTGTTAACTACGTCATCATGTCCTGTCAGTGTGTCTGTCACAGTGTCACATTTAGCTGAGTTGGACTGTCCGTTCGTATTGTGGCCAGGGTTTGTTTCAACATCGCCGCAAAGAAGCAGCCTGCGCAGCGACAACACTGCATGCTCCACGCAAAAGGCGGAGACAATCGCTGGCATTGCTGACTGACAATTGCCATTACCACCGACACACAACACATCTTCTGTGTATGACCCTGGTATTTTTACATTGACTTCATCGACTGGCCATGTACAGCCCAGAAACAACATTTCGCACACATTGCAACATGCAGAGTTAATCAATGCCATGACGATGCAACACCACACGAAAGCGACAACAACATCGGTAGACGAGATATGCGGTCTTGTGTCTCTGCCATCGCTCACCTGTTGCACCCGTTTATGCCGGTACACATTTGACCCACCTTGTGTCTTTCCACAAAAAATGCCAATAGCGGCCCTCCACGTCGCTATGTCCACCATCTTAAGTGAATTCTTTTTCACTGACCTTTAATGAAACAATGATAGAAAAACATGCGGCTGTCAAACTTTGGCAAAAAGAAAGAACAAAACCATCTCCGGACAAAGATATTGAAACAAAAATGAAAGAAAAAACTAAACAGTTTGAAACCACTGCTCAAGAGGCCAAAAATGACAAGTGGAAACAGTTTTGCGAGGCACTCAGTTATGACTCAACATTGACAGAGTTCTGGCAATTTTATCGTCGCATGGAAGGGAAAACGTGCACAACAACAACCCCAGACATGGTAGACACTGACGGAACCAAGCTTAAGACAAACGAAGAAAAAGGATCCGCCCTGTTCAAACGTTTCATACAACAGAGCGATCAAAGAAACTTAGATGAGAAAAAGAAATATGTTGAGGAGTTAAACCAAACCCTTATGCAGACTGGACCCGATGATGACTTGACAATAGATGATCTAAACGAAGCAATAGCTAAATGCAAGAAAGAATCAGCTCCTGGCCCAGACAAAATTCGCTACTCGGACATCAAGGAACTATCGGAAGAAGACAGAAGCAAATTTTTCAATCTATATCAAAACAGTTTCCACAATGGACATGTGCCGGAGGACTGGACACACAGCTTCTTAAAACCCATACCAAAACCAGGAAAGGACCATCATCAGGTAAGCGGCTGCCGGATCCTAACCATGCAAAACATTGCTGGAAAGCTCATGGAACGCATGACAGCCAGGAAACTTGCAAGGGATCTTGAACACAGGCACATTCTCCCTTCAAATCAAGGTGGTTACAGAACAGGCAAGTCCACATGGGAAAATGCAGCTGCTTTTGCATATGAGGTGTATGAAGGATTTCAAAGGAAAGAAGAAACACTAGTAGTAGCAATCGACCTTGAAGATGCCTACAATGAAGTCCAGTTTGCGCACCTCATGGAGCTGCTACTAAGGTATGGAGTAAGTTTGACACTGACAAGATGGATAGCAGCAGCGCTTCAGAAAAGAACCGTCGTCCTACGCCTTGGAGATTGGATGTCTGCACCTTCTAAACTATCCATGGGACTGCCACAAGGGTCTCCGCTCTCTCCTGTCCTCTACAATGTCTACACGAAGGGCCTCGCAGACTTAAACAACAATGGAATAGCTCGGGTGCTTACTCTTGCGGATGATGGCCTGGTCTTCAAAACTTCGAAAGATGCTCAGGAAAGGACTAAAGCCGTCCAGAAACAACTAAACAATATTGCTCAATGGTGCAAAGACACAGGATCTTCCATCAATCCAGCGAAAGCCCAAACGTTGCTGTGCACCCTCAACAACAGAACCGCGAGCAAAGCACCACCTTCTGTGTCATTCGATGGGATTCAGATCGAGAAAACTGAATGCCTACGCTACCTAGGAATACACTTCGACAGGATGCTGACCTTCAGAAAACATACGGAAAATACTGTTCTCAAATACAAAAAGGGCCTTTCAGTCTTAAAGGCAATGGCAACCAAAGGTATTGAACAACGCCACCTCTTCCTGCTATACCAATCACTCGTCCTAGGTGTGATCGACTACGGACTTGGGCTAACAACACCGTCTCAAAGCAACCTCTTAAAATTAGAAAGAGATCAAAATGAAGCTATGAGGCTGATCCTTGGAACAACAAAAGACACGCCCACAGAAACCATGCGATACCTGCTTGACCTTCCTTCAGTGCAGGCCAGAAACAAGTTAGAACAGGTTAAGACCTACTTCAAAGCATTAGAAAACCCTCAAAACCCACTGCATGACGCAGTCAAAGAACCAAAAGGCAGCCGTCTAGGACGAGGAAGATCATGGATGGGGCAAGGAGAAGACACAATCCAGCTAGTATGCCGACTACAAGACCTGAGAGAAACAAAAGAATGGGAGAAAAACCCCGAAAACCTCAACCATCTATTCAACACAGCCTTTTCACCCACTCTAGGAAGACATTGTCGGGAATGGCCAGAGGGCAAAACTGATGCGGAAGTGAAGCTACTCATAGAAGAAAACAGTAAAGAAGAGGACATCATCATATACACAGATGGCTCAGTCACCAAAGACCAATCCGGTTGGGGATTCACTGCGAAACAAAATGGAAAAACAGTTAGGGAAGAGAATGCTGCCTACAAAGTCACAACCTCCAGCCTAACGATGGAAGTTGAAGCTGTGACACGTGCCCTCCAGTGGCTATCGTCCATCCATACGCCCGGAAACCAACATGCCATGATTCTAACCGACTCAATGAACATCATACAGAAAATTGAAAACGGAATGGGAAGCCCAGAGTGGCGTAAGGCAATGCGCAACTTTCAGATTAAAAAACTCACATGGTCATACTGCCCGGGACATGCAGGAGTTAAGGGAAATGAGCGAGCTGACAGACTTGCTGGTAACGCAACACCAACGAGCGGCCTACATCTAGGAAAATCGGAAATCCTCAGAAAAGTCAAAGAATATAAAAAAGAACAGGTACAAGGCCATCACACCATCGATCGCCTCAAAGAAATAAAAGCAGAGAGAGGGAGCGGCCGTAAGTCTAACATGAAAGGTAGAGCACGATGCTTTGCAAATCAAACAAATATCGGCATCATTTCCAAACCAACATTGCGCAAATTTCTTCAAAACGGAACAGAGTCTCTGTGGGCTTTTCCAAATACAATAGACTGAGCAACACACTAGACGCCACGTTCTTGGCATCAGAGATCTTTTCCCATCCCTCTTGCGGCCAGTCAGTGGCAGCCTCTGTGCGTGTGTGTATGTGTGGGTCTGTGTGTTTGAGTGCGTTTGTGCATGCGTGAGAGTGTAAGTGTACACAAGTGTCAGGAGAGTTTTGTGTGTGTGTGTGTGTGTGTGTGTGTGTGTGTGTAGGGGAGGTGGGGGTGCAGGGAGCAGGTGGGGTAGAGGATGAGGCATGTGAGTGTATGCATGCCTACGCTGTGGGAGCAACAGGATATTGGAACGTATATATTATATATATATATATCTTTGTATATATGTGTGGGGGGTTGGGGGTGGGAGATATGGGCGTGTGTGTGTGTGCTTGTACAAGTAAGCGTTCACCTGTGTGTGTGTGTGCGTGTGTGTTTGTGTGTGTGTGTGTGTGTTTGTACCGTGGAAGCTGCGATACATAGACTAGAAATGAGTGTGTGGAGGAGGGGGGTAATATGTGTGTGTGTGTGTGTGTGTGTGTGTGTGTTGGAGCTCATGTACGTTTATATGTATTTGACTGTGCTTTCATATCTGTGAAACTGCATGTTTGGTGCATATCTGTTATGCATGTGTGGGGGTATGTGTGAATGTGTGTCTTCATGTTTTACATTTATTTGCTTATTTATCATCATTGTTGTCTTATTTATTTATTATTATTATTATTATTTTATTATTATCATTACTACTACCTTTATATATATATATATATATATTATAATTATTATTTATTTATTTATTTATGTAAGCTTATCTATTATTTATTCACCTTTTTTTTCTCAAGGCCTGACTAAGCGCGTTGGGTTACGCTGCTGATCAGGCATCTGCTTGGCAGATGTGGTGTAGTGTATATGGATTTGTCCGAACGCAGTGACGCCTCCTTGAGCTACTGAAACTGAAACTAATGAAACAAACACACACAATTATGCTGAAGAACAGACTGTCACAACTCTCCACAGCGCAAAATGCTCTGCACCGGTTGCCACGAGCTGCTGCCTGGCCGCCATTACCCGTCGTGTCCCCGAGAGAGAGAGCGGGAGAGAGAGAGACAGAGAGCGAGAGAGAGAAAGAGAGAGAAAGCGAGAGAGAGAGCGAGAGAGCGAGAGAGAGAGCAAGAGCGAGAGAGAGAAAGAGAGAGAAAGCGAGAGAGAGAACGAGAGTGAGAGAGAGAGAGCAAGAGCGAGAGAGAGCAAGAGAGAGAGAGAGCGAGAGAGAGCGAGAGAGAGAGAGAAAGCGAGAGAGCGAGAGAGAGAGCAAGAGAGAGCAAGAGAGAGCAAGAGCGAGAGAGAGAGAGAGAGCAAGAGAGAGAGAGAGAGAAAGAAAGAGAAAGCGAGAGAGAGAGCGAGAGAGAGCAAGAGAGAGAGTGAGAGCAAGAGAGAGAGAGCGAGAAAGAGAGAGAAAGCGAGAGAGAGAGCGAGAGAGAGAGAGACCAAGAGAGAGGGGGAGAGAGAGCAAGAGAGAGAGGGGGAGAGAGAGAGCGAGAGAGAGAGCAAGAGAGAGCGAGAGAGAGCAAGAGAGAGAGAGAGGGGAGGGAGAGCAAGAGAGAGAGAGAGAGCGAGAGAGATAGAGAGCGAGAGATGAAGAGAGAGAGCGAAGGAGAGAGAGAGCAAGAGAGAGCGAGAGAGAGAGCAAGAGAGAGAGAGTGAGAGCAAGAGAGAGAGAGCGAGAGAGAAAGAGAGAGAGCGAGAGAGAGAGAGCGAGAGAGAGAGGGGGAGAGAGAGAGCGCGAGAGAGAGAGCGCGAGAGAGTGAGAGAGAGAGAGAGAGCAAGAGAGAGAGAGAGAGGGGAGAGAGAGAGAACGAACGAACGAATGTTTTATTCAGATAAGGCCAGAGCCCCTTACTGAAGGGAGACTCACTGATAAATAATAATTAGAAAATGACATGACATAGTAAATAGACAATTCAAATCAACCAAAAATTGTTAGCACAATATCAACCGTATCACCCAAAATAGTCAACACAAATATTCAACAACATTCACGAGATAACTGTACGTAGTCTCTTCATATATATATATATATGGCTAAGTTATGCAGGGTACATTCCTGTCTTGAAGACATGATTAAATTGAACCTAAAATTAGACGGATCTCTCGGTTGAATAAGTTTTTGTCTAAGGTCACACAAAGCAGGGCAACATAACAAAAAATGCAATTCATCTTCTTTACCCGAACTGCATAAACGGCATGTATACATGGGTTCATTTAGAATGCTATACCTGAAACTAAGAGAAGCAATACTAGAAATACCAAATCTAAATTTTGTCAGTGTATATTTTATATATCTGTTCAGTCCTAACTCAATGTATGGCTCAATCACATGCGATGTTTTAAAAAGTCTAAACTGTGCGAATCTATCACTAGTTTGTATATGATCATGCCAATCTTGCCACCTGCAATCAATAATACGTTGTCTGAAACACTTTAAGAAACCTGCAATATCTTCCACCCCTTAGATTATCCCATACAAATGCAAAACCATATATATTTAAACACTGACGAACACTCGTTGCCCAAGTCTTCTTACCATTATTATCTAAACTATATAACATTTTATATGTTTTAAATGGATATCGGTTTTCATTCATTCTAGTCAACTTTAGCCAATATTTAATTCATTTGATATAAGAATTTAGATAAATAGGGTATCTCCCCAGTTCACCATAAACAAGATCATTTGGAGTTCGATTGTCTACATTAAGAAAACGTTTCAATGCAAACAAGTGCACTTTTTCTGTTACTATCCTATTTTCCAGTCCCCAGATTTCTGCTCCATACTGTAATATTGGCTGAACAAATACTCTAAAAGAACTACAGTCTACTTTATACAAAATATGAAGAATCAAAATAACTGCTTTTTTTTGCTTTGTTAGCAATGTCTTGACATGCAAAGTTGAAACTCAGTCTTGTTGAAAAATAAATCCCAAGGTATTTATATGCATTTACGACAGTTATTCTTTCGCTTCCATATGACCATTTTTCATTTCTTGCCAAATACCCTCCCTTACGAAAAACAAGAATATTTGTTTTATCCATATTTACTTTTAGCTGTAAATTAGTTGCAGCAGTGTATAAACTGTTAAGTTGTCGCTGTAAACCAACTGTTGTTATAGACAGCAGAATCATGTCATCAGCAAAAAGTAAAACAAACAGTTCAATCAAATCGAAAGTAACACCATGTTGACCATTTTGCATAATTTCTAACGCTAGTTCATTAATAAAAAGTGAAAACAAGACAGGGCTACAGACATCCCCTTGCTTAACCCCACGAATACAATTCACACAATCTGATAATTTTGCCCCCGATCTCACTCTCGCTTTCACTTCATTATACATACTTTTCTTACAAAGATACAGCTTACCACTGATTCCATTTTTCAACGAAACAGGCCGTAAAAGTTTTGTGGAAATAGAATAGAAAGCCTTTTCAAAGTCAACAAAAGCAACATACAATTTTCTGTTATTTGCAAACTGTTTTTGTATTGCGGCCATTAAAGTAAATATGTGGTCAATAGTTGAACAGCCTTGATATTCTCCAATTATGTTATTCTGTGTTATCCATTCTTGTAGTCTATTGTTAATAATGGAACTGTATAACTTACTACTAATATCACTTGAAGAAATGCCTCTATAGTTGTTTACATTGTTAATATCACCTTTCTTAAACAATGGCATAATTATAGATTCTGTCCAATTGCTTGGATAGATTCCATTATCAAACAAACAATTAAACAGCTTCACCAAACAGTCGTCTCACCAGAATGTTTGAAAAATTCACCAATCAGTCCATCAGGGCCAGCAGATTTACCATTTTTTTTATTTATTCTTCTAATAGCTAATAAGACTTCTTCGTGAGATATAGGTCTATCTAGTGTATCCCCTACATTTTCTATATTCATGTTTTCAGTTACTTCCCCCTCGTCACCATCTTCATTTTCTAACACTTTTTTGAAATGTTCGAACCACTCTTGAATAGAAATATCATTTAAAGGTTGTACTTTCTTTTTTGAGATCTTTTGTACTGTGTCCCAAAATTCCTTTTGACTTTTAACAGAATCTATAAGTTCGTTTACTAATGAGTTATTATATTCTTTCTTTTTTCTCTTATTTAAATTTTTATACTCACGTCTAGCAATACAAAACAAAATGCGATCTTCTTTATCTAATGTTCTTCTACATATCCTCAACAGTCTGCGTACCCGGCGTTTCTCCATTTTACATTCATGATCAAACCAATTTCTGTCTGCTGCTTTTTATTTATAAATATACGTTTTTTTCATTTATTCTGCTTGTTCTTTAACAGTCTGATTAAACTTGTCTAATGCTCTATTTATATCAACGTGAATAAGATCTTCTGCTGACTGAAACTTTTCTTGTATTTCCTGTGACTCAATAGAAAAAGAAAAATATTCTGCATATATATCATTCCAACAATATTTAATAGTGGACTGATTCATATCATAATCAGAATTCATATCACATTGCCTTGTGAAGTGTTTCTCAATATATAATACAATGGGTAAGTGGTCAGATTCAATTCTTTCTAATACCTGTAATTTTACATTCTGAGATGACGAATCAAAAAGATTTACAGACGCTAAAAAATAATCATTCACACTTGTGCCTAAATCAGAAACGTATGTGAAACGACCTTCTAGGTCACCATTACATACGCCGTTGAGAATGGTCAGTCCAAATACAGTGCACATGTTAAGTAATTTTTTTCCATATGAATTTAATACCTTGTCTTCAGAATGTCTGTTTATTACACAACTGGCATTTTTATGACAAACATATAATTCACCTTCATGTAAAATTTCAGGGGATACATCAGAAATTCTTGCATTCAAATCACCACATAATAACAAATCAACATCATCTGAACACAACAATTTTTCCAATACGCACTCTTCCAACATATCAATTCCATTATCAAAATCACAAATATTATAATACGGTGCATTTTCTGGAGGAACATATGCACACACAAGTAAAACATTTTTACAGAAGCCAAAGAAACTTTTATCCAACATAAATGTCATACAATATTTGCTGTCACAATCAATATACTGCACATAAGGAAGTAAGGTTTTCCTTACAAGACAAATTAATCCACCTGAGCATCTCCCCTGTTGTGTTATCTTGACTGCTGGTTTTACATACAACTTATGGTTTTTAAAAATAGAAGATTCAAATTTTTCAACAAATGTTTCTACAAGACATACAAAATCAAACAATGAAACATACTGAACAAAACTTGAGTCACCCAACTTAGGTAGTAATCCACAAATATTCCAATGGAGAAATGAAATTGTATTTACAAATGTAACTAAATTTCCCACATTATCTTCTCCTGAATCGCTCATCCATTTATGATCATGTTCTTCAACACATTCATTCTCACGAACAACATTCTTATCTAAATTTGAACAACCCTTTTGTTGTAAATCAGTGTACTTATCCTTATTATCATGTATTCCATCCATCATCATCATAGAGTCACAACCATCACCCGCACATTCATAATCATTCTCAGTCACACAATCACCCTCACTGTTTAATCTATTCAAGTTCTCACAGACACCAGGATCAATTACATCTTCACATTCAGAATTTATAACTTTCTCATATTCCTTGTTAATGTCCATATCAGATCTATCACCATTTACATATTCGTCATCAAAAACCGTTTTATATCTGGACATACAAACATCGCCGTTATCAACCTTTATCATCTCAAAAATATCACTGTGTAGCAAACAGTTACCAACAACACTGTGTTCAGCACACATAACATTCATGCCATATCATAAAACATCAGTCTCAGTAAGCATACCATTATTTTGAACATCGTTTACAGCAAACGAACACTGGGGTAGAATGTAAACATTCCTTTCACCCATCTTTTCATTCACAACATCAACATGTATTCGGTTTACACATTTTCATTTTTCATTTCCGTGTTGGCAACACACATCTACATCACGCTCGCACTCCACACCGCGCTTAGATTTCAGTGTGGCACAGTTCACTGAGCCACTGAGAGATTCGCTGCGCGAGCTTTCGTCACGGCACACACACACAGCACACACACGGTGACTGATCAATTTTGCCACCCACAAAAATACCACGATGGATTGTGTTCAAAATACATGGCAGGCCAGACCTCTATGGGATTTGTACAAGTCTGTCACTACCATCCAGTCCGTACTTTTCCCCTTCAATCACAAGATGGTCATATACCATTGTGACTTTTTTGTTCTCATTTCTGGCAGATTTTAAATGTGGTAATAATTTCTTTCTTATATCCCTCATCCGCAGAGAGGAATCTTCCCCGATAAAGATATTGCTTCCCTTTAACTTTTGTTTAGCACGCATAATCCGGTCTTTGTCCTTAAAGAATGTGCAGCGTGCCATTAAGGGGGAGTTTGGTCTGGCATTAACCCTGTGCACATGATCAAATTGAACATCGTCTGACAATTCAAGAGTATCAGTGAGCCTATCTTTCACCCTGTCTTCACACTCTTCCCATGTCTCACTGTCTCTACGGTGCATGCCATGTATTATGATGTTATTTCGTTTGGACCGACCTTCCAGATCATCCACTTTTCTATCAAGAGATTCAATCCTCGAATTCAGTCTTTCATTTTCTGTTTTTAATGCATCATTTTCTTGTTTCAAATCAGACACATCCTTTTTTAAATCAATCATCTCACCTTGCATCTTGACAATCCCATCTTTCATCTGAGTAAACTCATCTTTCATCCCTCTCATATCACCACTCAGCATGTCAAACTTATACTATTGAGGTTACTGTTCAAGTCACTGTTGAGGTTGTTGATCATGGCCATCAAGTCCTTCAGGGTGGGGTCCGAAGACTGGTCTGGTGTAGGTCCGGTCCTGTCCACACTGTCCCTGCGTGAGGCACCTCCAGTACTGCCCAGACGTGTCTGTCGCATGCTGTCCGACTTGGGGCCAGGTCCTGGGTTCAGCTCCACATCATCACACTGATGGATCAAATTTCCGTAGTAGAGTAGAGTGAGGAGCACTCCTACCATGACACCGTCTGCACGGGTTCTGAGCCTCAAAGTGGATATTCTCATGGCGGCAAAATGTTTGGCCGTTTGAACATAAATGAGGCAAAGACTGCCTCAAAACTTCCACACACCGAGCGAAAAGTCAATGGGATCGAAGGCATGATAATTCATAAATTCGACTGCAGACTTACAGGGGTTGGTATTATCCACATCCAGCAGAAACAGCAACAACATGCAGAGCTCGCCACGCGTGATCTCAGCTTCGTGTCTCAACCTTGACCCCAAGAGAGAGAGAGAGAGAGAGCGAGAGAGAGAGAGCAAGAGAGCGAGAGAGGAAGAGAGAGCGAGAGAGAGAGAGAGCAAGAGAGAGAGAGAGAGCGAGAGAGAGAGAGAGAGAGCGAGAAAGCAAGAGAGAGAGAGAGAGAGAGACAGAGCGAGAGAGATAGAGAGCGAGAGAGGAAGAGAGAGAGCGAGCGAGAGAGCAAGAGAGAGAGAGAGCGAGCGAGAGAGAGCAAGAGAGAGGGAGAGATAGAGCAAGAGAGAGAGAGATGGGGAGAGAGAGAGAGCGAGAGAGAGCAAGAGAGAGAGAGAGAGCGAGAGAGAGAGCAAGAGAGAGAGAGAGGGGAGAAAGAGAGAGCGAGAGAGAGAGAGCAAGAGAGAGAGAGAGAGATAGAGAGCGAGAGAGATAGAGAGCGAGAAAGCAAGAGAGAGAGGGAGAGAGAGCGAGAGAGAGCTAGAGAGAGAAAAAAAGAGAGCGAGAGATAGAGCGAGAGAGAGAGATAGACAGAGAGGGAGAGTGAGAGAGAGAGAGAGAGAGAGAGAGAGACAAAGAGACAAAGAGGGACAGAGACATGAGACAATTAGAGAAAGAGAGAGAGAGGGAGAAAGAGAAAGAAACACATAGAGACACAGAGAGAGAGAGACAGAGACAGAGAGGGACAGCTAAAGAGATAGTCAGAGAGACAGAAAGAGACACAGAGAGAGAGAGAGAACAAAGCCAAAGAGACAGAAACCGCTGTCTCTGGAATACAATTGTCGCACGCCTGATGAATAATCCAAGCATTGTCATTCGGATAATAACAGAATGTCATCATAGAAAAGAACAACAACAACAACACCACCAACCAACATTATCTCTTTTTTTTCTTTCTTCTTCTTTTCTTTTCCTTTTTTCAATTTGTGTTTAAGTGGTATTGATCAGCAGACTGACGCCACAACACCACCATGTTCCCCAGCACCACACACACATGTATCGATTGTTCAATCAATCGACAATGGGGAACAGATCTGTTCCTAGGCACCGTACTACCGTCCGCCGTCAACACCAGCCAAGCTTTTAGAACCGCAATCGATCTGCCTGCAAGAGATAAATAACAATGGTTTTGTGGACAGCGCAAACATTTCAGAACACTACACTCGGTCACTGCAAACAGAGACACAATACTGCACGTGTCAGAAGGTATGTATATTCGTTGATTACAGACCTGTTTCTACACAAGCGAAAACGACAGTGGAGTTTTCCGGTCCGACCCAAAAAATCAGATCAAATTTCACACTGGACTCACACAACGGACTTACAGAAGGAGAGAGAGAGAGTGATCGCTTCACAGCACGCTGAAACAAAAGGTTAGTTAGTTTTACTTTATTTCAATACTTTCTTCATTCGTTTCTTAAGACTTTTATTTAAATCAATGTCATGCATAATGGTGCAGCTGCTTTTTCCTACAGTAGTTTTAAAAAAAAATTCTATTTATTTATTTATTTATTTACCGTGGGTTCAAATCTGGCAAGCCGAATTTAACTCCGGGTCCATGTAGATCAGCCTGAAATGAAATTCGGGGTAAAACTTCACCAAGTCAAAACTGCTCCCCCCCCCTCCCTCCGCAGTTCCCCGCCACACACACACACACACACACACACACACAGAGGGGGAGAGATAAAGACACAGTGAGAGACTGAGAGAGAGAGAGAGAGAGAGAAAGAAAGAGAGAAAGAGAAAGAGTGAGAGAGAGTGAGAGGTAGAGAGAATGAGAGAGAGTGAGAATGAGAGAGAGAGAAAGAAAGACAGAAAGAGAGAGGGTGATAATGAGAGAGAGAATGAGAGACAGAGAATGAGAGAGAAAGTGAGAGAGTGAGACTGAGAGAGAAAGAGAGAGTGAGTGAGAGAGTGAGACTGAGAGAGAGGGTGAGAGAGAGAAAAAGAGAGAGCGAGTGAGAGAGAGAGTGAGAGAGAGTGAG
>NC_134907.1:4118509-4123509 GCF_041734735.1 Babylonia areolata
GTTCAAATCTCGGTAACACCGCCTGGTAGTTAAAGGGTGGAGACGCGTAATCACACACACACACACACACACGCACACACACACACACACACACACACACACACGCAAATGCGTGCAAGGGCGAAATGAGAAAAGGCGAATCAGGATCACCAATCTAAAGATAGGCGAACAGTGAATAGGCCAATCGGGAATGAATGAATTTGGAATAGGCAAACCAGCAGTAAATAGGTGAATCGGTAATAGGTTAACCAGAAAACCGGAAATAAGGGAAACGGGAAGAGGCTAACCCGGATGTCATTACCGCTCAGTCATTGTGAGATAGGATTGTCTCGGACACAGCATGACTTACTGTCAGCGCTGTTTACAAATCGGATTATTTAATGTATATGAAAAGTCTACTTAATGACCGAGGAATGAGTGGACTCTGGACTGAACACTGTGGCATGTGTCTTTCGTACGATATGTTTAAGTGTATAGTAAAGCAAATTTTGAGAGACCGATATATGCTGACTTGGTGTGCAGAAATAAATAAAAATGAAAAGTATTGTAACTACAGAACATACAAAAGACAATTTACAGCTAGAAAAAATATATTACAATTCTCCCAGATAGTTACAGAACTATAGTCATGAAGTTTAGAACTCTAAATCACAATTTACCCATCTAGGAAGGAAGATTCTTAGGTGTCGACAGAAATAAAGAGTTTGTAAGAATACAATTCAGGTGAATTGGGAGACGAATTCCATTACTCCTTTTAAATACTCATACTTTTCAGACATCGGGAAAGCATTTTTAAAACCATTTTATTGTAAACGGCCCAACACATTGAAATTCAGTACACTTTTTTTTTTTTATTCCTGGGAGAAAAAAGTGTCTGTGGAAGCTGGCAAAAATTTTGAAAGTTATTGTTGAACCTGTGTAATAGTATTAATGTTCTTAGTCTTTTGCTTATGCCAGGATAACAGTACTAAACGCTGCAAGTAATATATTTCCAGTTGCTTTTGTTTTGTTGTTGTTGTTGCTGTTGTTGATGTTTTTGCTTTGTTTTTTTTTTTTTGTTTTTGTTTTTTTTTGGGGGGAGGGAGGGCTTGGAGAGGGGGGTTCTTTTACTTTTCTTAATTAAAAAAGCCTCCCAACTTTTTCCATACATTGAATGGATGACTGTTGATTTGCGTGTGTGCATGGGTGTCCTGCAGGTTTTCTATTCCTAGTGTTTGCTTCTATAGTGATATTCTTGATGTTGCCATGATCGCGCAGTGTTGAACGTGCAATCGATTGTGCACTTCGTGTGACCTTTTGGCCTTCTCGATGTTCGCTCGTGGTTCGCTTCTTCTTCTTCATGCGATTGTACGTCTCGAGGATGTGGCCGTGTATTTTTCTTTGTGTTTCCGTGTGCCCAAATCGGGTTTCTCGGAATAAATGATTGTTGAACCTTTTGAAGCTTTGAACCGTACATTTCGGTGTAAGCCTGGATTAACTGGGCGTACACGGCGGATTATCTGGGGTGCTATTGTCGTAATCATTATCTTGGAGACGGCAGCGACAGATCAGTTTAGACATACTACGAAAGGAGAATCAGACCGCGTTAGAATTAGACGTCGACCACTACTACTACCACTACACTACTACTGCTGCTGCTACTACTACTACTACATTACTGCTGCTACTACTACTACTGCTTCTGCTGCTGCTACTACTACTACTACTGCTGCTGCTGCTGCTACTACTACTACTACTACTGTTGTTGCTGCTTCTGCTGCTACTACTACTTCTTCAACAACTACTACTAAAGAACATTAAGTTTTAAAGGTCCTAATTCACACACACACACACACACACACACACACACACACACACACACACACACACACACAGACGAATAAACAAGTATATAACGAAAAAATGTCATTAAACTAATAAGTAAATGAATAAATAACTGAATAAATTATCACAACAGATTTCTCTGTGTGAAAGTCGGGCTGCTCTCCCCAGGGACAGCGCGTCGCTACACTGAGAGTGCCACCCTTTTCTCTTTTTTTTTTTTTTTTTTTTTTTTTTTTTGCATTTTTTCCTGCCTGCAGGTTTTTGTTTTTGTTTTCCTATCGAAGTGGATTTTTTTTTTTTTTTTAATAGAATTTTCCCAGGGGCATCCCTTTTGTTGCCGTGGGTTCTTTCACGTGCGCTAAGTGCATGCTGCACACGGTTTATCGTCTCATCCGAATGACTAGCGTCCACAACCTCCACTCAAGGTCTAATGGAGGGGGAGAAAATACTGGCGACTGTGCCGGGATTCGAACCAGTGCGCTCAGATTCTCTCGCTTCCTACGCGGAGGCATTACCCCTAGGCCATCACTCCACAGTGTCGAAGACGAAGAGGATTAGCAGCAACTCTGACCTATCTCATAAGGGTTCAGACTTCGGATCCTGCTGAAGCTGAAGTGGACTTCGTGCGTTACAGATCTTGGTGCCGGTGACTGCATACCGAACAGGTGCCGAAGAAAGGCCCCAGGTGACAGCTGTTGGGTGGTGTCCATGGTTAGCATGTCAGGACTCCGTTTTTTTGATTCTGAGGACACATGATCCATCTCACTGTTCGGTCTCTTTCTACGTATCTCTGTGTCTGTATCCAACTCTCTGTCTCTGTCTCTCTCTGTGTCTGTCTGTCTGTCTCTCTCTGTGTCTGTCTCTGTCTGTCTCTCTGTCTGCCTCTCTCTGCCCCCCCCCCCTCTCTCTCTGTCTGTCTGCCTCTCTTTCTCTCTCTGTGTCTGTCTGTCTCTCATTCTCTGTCCTGTCTGTCTCTCTCTCATTCTCTGTCTGTCTGCCTGTCTCTCTCTCTATGTATCTTGCATCTCTCTCTCTCTGTCTCCCTGTGTCTCCCTGTGTGTGTATGTGTGTGTGTGTGTGTGTGTGTGTGTGTGTGTGTGTGTGTGTGTGTGTGTGTGTGTGTGTGCGCGCACATCTGTGTGTGTGTGTGTGTGTGTGTGTGTGTGTGTGTGTGTCTGTCTCTCTCTCTCTCTCTGTTTCTCTCTCTCCCTCTCTCTGTCACCACTGGATGGTAAAAGTAGGGCGATATTGATCACACGGGAAACCTGTTCAAACACTCCCTGCATTCAGTTTGCTCCCATCGGACGTAAATCATAAATCATGGGTCAGATTTCAGAGTCACTCAAGTGCAACTTGCCCAGTAGGATGTCATATCGGCAACTGGGTACCGGTGTTCAAACCTATCCGTAACCACGTCTGGTTTGATTTGTTGTTGTTTTTTTGTTGTTGTTTTTTTCCCTGGGTAAAATCTCAGCTAGATCAAACCCCGGTGTCTACTTAGACTAGCGTGGACTGACCTCTAGGTGTAAACTTCAGCTAGTCACAGTCGACGCCCCCCCACACCCCCTCTCCCTCCCATAGTTGGATCACACCCACCCCTTTCTCGGGTGTTGGATACAGGGACCATTCATGGCTGGTTTGCAATGACCCTCAGGGGAAAACCGGTGTAACAGGCCAGATCTTATCCATGGCTGGTTCTTACCCCGGGTAAGAACCAGCCTAGGCCATTTCTTATCCCCCCTGGCTGGAATATACCCCCTGTGTACACTTCGCTCACCCAACCAGTCTGTATCACATTTACACATAAAACACATGATGATAATGATGATGGTGATGATTATGACTGGTGAGGCCAGTCCGGGCCCTGAAGTCTCGCCCACATGTGGGACACAAGTGAGTGGGTGCTGTTGTGGCAGTGGATGCTGCTCGGGCCTTGCGCACAGCACGCTTCCGTTGCACCTCGGTGATGCGCCTGGCTTCAGCTGCACGGGCTTTTGTTTTGTGGTGATTATGCTGTGCCAAGCTGGACAGTCCAGAGCAAGTGTCTGCCAAGTGTTGATGTCGACGCCCAGGACTTTGAGGGACGCTTTGAGGCAGTCTTGGTTGCGTTTCTTCTGTCCTCCAACTGAGCGCTTGCCCTGACACAGCAGCTGATTAGACAGTCGGCTGTCTGACATTCTCACCACATGTCCAGCCCACTTGGCTTGGACATTCTGCAGAAGGGTTTAGACGCTGCAGAGGCCAGCTCGTTCCAGGACTTCCGTGTCGGGGACTGTGTCCTGCCACCTGATGTGGAGGAGTCTGCAGGGACAGCTCAGGTTGAGCTGTTTGGCGTATCTGCTGTAGACAGTCCAGGTCTCGCTGGCGTAAAGGAGGGTGGTAAGGACCACTGCACAGTCGACCTTCAGCTTAGTGGTAGAGCTGAGTTGTCTCCGCTCCGCTCCCAGACGTTCTCACGGAGTCTCCCAAAGGCGACGCTGACTTAAGCAATCCTGTTTTTGACGCTAGCGTCTATGTTCACACACGCGGACAAACACACACATCCACCCACCCCCACCCACCCACAGACATACCCGTAATGTCCTTCACGTGCCATGCCACGCCCGCTCACATCATGCTCACTTTCAGACAACATCAGAGAGGTTGACAGTGACCTAGCTGACATGCAGTGCAGGGGAGCATGTCTATATTCCCCAGGTCTAAGTTCCCCCAGGTCTATGTTCCCCCACAGCTGACTATCGTTGACTACAGTTCAAGAGTGCTCAGACTGCATTATATTGTCGCATTTGTACATTATGTCTTTGAAGATGTTTGACCACTGTATGACCACTAATAACCACTATCAGAGTTCAGCTTGCATCACATTGTTTGCAATATTGCAACGTTTTAGCAGGATTTCACTATACTGTTAGCCATTACTGACCAATACTTGCCACTACTGACCACTACGTCAAATTCTTCAGGTTGCGTTGTTTTGTCACATTTGTGCATTATCAAGACGTCCTGGTTTTTTGTTTTTGATTTTATTAACTGCAAACTGACCACTGCTGGTCACTGACAACCACTACCCAGTGACCACCGCTTACCACTACTGACCACTACAGTCCACTGACTACTACTGACCACTGCTGACCGCTATCCACTGCAGCCCACCACTGACCACTGACTACTGCTGA
>NC_134907.1:4133509-4138509 GCF_041734735.1 Babylonia areolata
CTATCTGTTTCTGTTTCTGTCTGTCTGATTGCCTGTCTGCCTGTTAATCTGTCTGTGTGTCTGTCTGTTTGTCTGTCTGTCTGTCTCTCTTCTCCCTCTATCGCTCTGTTTCTGTTTCTGTCTGTCTGACTGTCTGTCTACCTGTCAATCTGTCTGTCTGTCTGTCTCTCTCTGTGTCTCACTCCCTCCCTGCGTCTCTCTGTCTCTCTCTGTCTCTGTCTCTCCCTACCTCTCTCTCTGTTCTTCACATTATCGAGGGGTGTGAAGGTGGCCATTGGTCTCATCAAACAGGTGTTTTGGATGTAGGCGGCGTTTCAAGACGGGAGTTACATGATGGTACACTATACTCAGAGCACTGAGAAACGCATTGATGAAGAACTCTCTCTCTCTTCCAACCCTCTCTCTCTCTCTATGCCCCCCTCTCTCTCCCTCCATCCCCCCCCTTTCTCTCTCTCTGCCCTCCTCTCCTCTCTTTTCTGTGTGTGCGTCTCTCTCTCTATTCCTCTCTCTCTCTCTCACTCACTGTCAACGTTAGAAAAGCAAGCCAGATTAAATATCCCTCCACTTCAAAACCAGCTTGAATTCAACAAAGCATTACTCATGTACAAAACACACAATAACTTGGCACCACAATATCTCAAACACATGCTTACACGAGCCTCATGCCGATACGGCTCTTAACAAATACATTTTGCCACGTACCCGAATTGATTTGTTCAAAACTAGTTTTGCATTTTCGGGTGCATCCCTGTGGAACTCCCTTCCTTTGCACATACAAACGGGCAGTTCTCTTCCTATTTTAAAATCAAGTCTGCATAAACATCTTCACCCCTTCCAACAGTAAGTAACTCTGATCTTTGAATTACTGTAGACAGTAACAAAGGGGTCAGTTATGTCTTATTTATTGTATCAGTTATTGTTGCTGTTGTTGTTGTTCTTTTCTTGCTTTCTCATTTCATCTTGTTTTGTTTTGCACTTTTCTTTTTTCTTTTTTTTTCTCGTTGTATTTCTTATGCATGCATAAATCTATTCATTTCGTTCTATCATAATCGTGACAAATGTCCAAGTAATATTGGTGATGGTGGTAGTAACTGTAGTATGTTACACTTGCCACACGTAGATTTCAGAGGCAGTAACAATACTGTACCTTTTGAACACCCGGATGTTTCTGGAACTTCTATACTGATGACATCTCTCTCTCTCTCTCTCTCTCTCTCTCTCTCTCTCTCTGTGACTCACTGTCCTATCCATCTGTCAATCTTAGTGTGTGTGGGGAGGGAGGGGGTGCTGTCAGTGTGTGTGCGCGCGTGTGTGTGTATGTATGTGTGTGCGCTCGCGGGCGATGGTGTGTATATGCATGTGTGTGCATGGGTGTGTGTGTGTGTGTGTGTGTGTGTGTGTGTGTGTGTGTGTTGGGGGGGAGGTTGTTTTCTTCATTATGTATACCCTTCTGCATGAATACCTTTTCCTTTCATTTATGTGTGTGCTATTTGTAATAGATGTAGATTAGCAAGGACAGATTGGAAGAATAGGCTATGCCTAAAATCTTAATCCTTGAATAAAAAACGTTTGAGTTCCCTCCCTCCCTCTCTCTCTCCCCCCTCTCTCTCTCTGTCTCTTCCCCCCCCTCTCTCTCTCTCCACACACACACACACATTTATATATATATATATATATATATATATAATGATGGTATTTATGTAGCGCTGAATCTTGTGCAGAGACAAATCTAAGCGCTTTCACACCAGTCATTCACACGCATGCATAACTCTAAAACTGAAGAAACTGAAGACAAGGAAGAGGTAGGGGATGGAGGCTATCTTGTGAAGAGGTGGGTGTTAAGGCCAGAATTGAAAGAGCTGAGTGCGGAGAGCTGACGAAGCGAAAGAGGAAGTTCATTCCAAATACAAAGTCCAGAGACAGAGAAGGAGCGGCGTCCAACAGTGGAGTGTTTGAATCTCGGTATGCGGAAACAGAGTGGATCCGAAGCCGATCGTAGAGAGCGAGATGGAGTGTAGAGGTGAAAGCAGCCACAAAGATAGGAAGGGGCAGATTTGTGAATATTATAACATAGAGTGCTGATCTTATACTTTATTCTGTGTGAGACATATAAATGTGTGTGTGTGTGTGTGTGTGTGTGTGTGTGTGTGTGTGTGTGTGTGTGTGTCCGGCGTATTTGTGTGTGTATGTGATTAAAATCATGTATTTTGAGATATCATTTTCTACCCTTTTCTCTTTCTTTCTCACACCTTCAGCAAATCCTCTTTGTGATCGCGGTACACTGGGTTATAAAGACCCGTTCTGTTCCGTCCTTTTGTTTAAGGAAGCGGAATGCAGCTAAAAGAGGTTTTATCTGGATAAGCACGGTAGTAGTGTGATACGCATGTTTAGTGTATCCATGTACCTTCAAGTTTTTGTTTCTAAATTTTATTTATTTTTTCACTAATTATTATAGGTATTTTCTTTTACACGCAGTCCTTTGAGCCAAAGAAAAAAATGGCTACTAACGTAAGAAACAAAAGCCAGAGAGACAGTCACTACTTCAAAATGCAGGAAGTAAAAAGACAGGTGGAGTAGCGTGGATTTGTCAGTACACACATCAGTAGAAGATGAATGTAACCGTGGGTGCAATGTCCGATTTTTGTGCGGTGAAGGAAGTGTCCGGGTCACGTGAGCGAGCACGTGACATGAACGTGACGTGCAAACTGCAGACGACCGACCTACATACTGGACGTGCACCAAGAGACAAGGTCAGAGAAGAAAGGGGATATTTGTGCAGATCTGCTTGTTCCTGAACCCCGTTCGTTTTGTATAAGTACGCACGTTAAAGGTCTTGCAATCCGTGTCAGCGCTCGGTGGGTTATGGAAACATGAATATACACAGCATGCACAACCACGAAAACGGAGTATGGCTGCCTACATATGGAGTGATGGCCTAGAGGTAACGCGTCCGCCTTGGAAGCAAGAGAATCTGAGCGCGCTGGTTCAAATCACGGCTCAGCCGCCCATATTTTCTCCCCCTCCACTAGACCTTGAGTGGTGGTCTGGACGCTAGTCATTCGGATGAGACGATAAACCGAGGTCCCGTGTGCAGCATGCACTTAGCGCACGTAAAAGAACCCACGGCAACAAAAGGGTTGTTCCTGGCAAAGTTATGTAGAAAAATCCACTTCAATTGGAAAAACAAATAAAACTGCACGCAGGAAAAAATACAAAAACGGGTGGCGCTGTAGTGTAGCGACACGCTCTCCCTGGGGAAAGCAGCCCGAATTTCACACAGAGAAATCTGTTGTGATAAAAAGAAATACAAATACAAATACATGGCAGGTCATACACGTAACAGCCTACTCGTGTACATACAAGTGAATGTGGGAGTTGCAGGAACGAAGAAGAAGAAGAAGATGATGATTCAAACATCTCCCGTTGTGTATCACTGCCAGATAAAACGGTTAAGCATTAGACGTGTCATCCATCTGACCTTGGTCGGGAGAATCAAAGAGAGGACTGGGCCCCGCCTAGCTATTCCCAGCCAAGCCACAGAAGATTAATGAAAAGGAATATAAAACAGTCGAACTTGGCCATATTTGTGTTTGCACATTTCTTCTGTCTTTGCTGCTATGTGCACATGTCAAATGATCGGTATAAGGACAGGCCCGGCGCTTGGTTGAGGAAGTGTCTGGGTTTGTTCCAATGTACCTTTTATTTACCTGTGTGCTAGCTGAATCGGTTTCGAAGGCAGCACTGATTTGAAGTTGTGTACCTTGTGAATGGACCACTCTTTACTATTTGTTAATCATTTAATCTCCTGGCCTTATTGTTTGTTAATTTCCAGTTGAACTTGACCATAGATTCTGATAATGACATTGTTTGGTATCAACCTTATCTACCTTGTGCTCCGAACACAACAAAATAAGAGAGAGGATGAGAAAGAGACAGAGACAGACACACAGACGGAGACTGAGGCAGAGACAGATTGGCACAAAGACACACACACACACACACACACACACACACACACACACACACACACACACACAGACTGAGGCAGAGACAGATAGGCAGGTACAGAGAGAGAGAGAGAGAGAGAGAGACAGACAGACAGACACACTGACAGACAGACAGATAGATAGACACGTAAAGAGACAGACAGATCCAGAGACAAAGACTGAGAGAGTCATAGATAGAAACAGAGAGAGGGGTATCAGTATCAGTAGTATCAGTATCAGTATTTGTATCAGTATCAGTAGCTCAAGGAGGCGTCACTGCGTTCGGTCAATTCCATATACGCTACACCGCATCTGCTAAGCAGATGCCTGACCAGCAGCGTAACCCAACGCCCTAAGAGAGAGGTAAGGACAGGAGAGAGCATTATTATTATTATTATTATTGTTATTATTATTATTATCATTATTATTAGTAGTAGTATTTGTATTATTTGTATTCTGATTTATACTAATTAGATAACTAATTTCGGGTTTTTCACAACAGATTTCTCTGTGTGAAATTCGGGCTGCCCTCCCCAGGGAGAGCGCGTCGATACACTACAGCGCCACCCATTTTTTACAATACGCTTTTTTTCCCCTGCGAGCAGTTTTATTTGTTTTTCCTATCGAAGTGGATTTTTTTTTTTTTTTTTTTAAACAGAATTTTGCCAGGAACAACCCTTTTGTTGCCGTGGGTTCTCTTACGTGCGCTAAGTGCATGCTGAACACGGGACCTCGGTTTATTGTCTCATCCGAATGACTAGTATCCAGACCACCACCGAAGGTCTAGTGGAGGGGGAGAAAATATCGGCGGCTGAACCGTGATTCGAACCAGCGCGCTCAGATTCTCTCGCTTCCAGGGCGGACGCGTAACGTCTAGGCCATCACTCCACACTAATTGATCATCATTTGCATTTTTCAGGCGGAAGAGTGTACAGCTTCTCAAGTCGATCTGTGTGTTTCTCAGCAACAACAAAAACTTTGCCGTTGAATGCTCATTCGATCTAGTTTGTCTTG
>NC_134907.1:4146009-4166009 GCF_041734735.1 Babylonia areolata
AGCTGTGTTGTGTTGTGCTGTGTGCTGAGCTGTGTTGTGTTGTGCTGTGCTGTGTGCTGAGCTGTGTTGTGTTGTGCTGTGCTGTGCTGTGTGCTGTGTTGCGTTGTGCTGTGGTGTCGTGTGCTGTGCTGTGCTGTGCTTTGCTGTGTGCTGAGCTGTGTTGTGTTGTGCTGTGCTGTGTGCTGAGCTGTGTTGTGTTGTGCTGTGTGCTGTGTTGTGTTGTGCTGTGCTGTGTGCTGTGTTGTGCTGTGTGCTGTGTTGTGTTGTGTTGTGCTGTGCTGTGTGCTGTGTTGTGTTGTGCTGTGCTGTGCTGTGCTGTGCTGTGCTGTACCATGCTGTGCTGTGCTGTGTGCTGTGTATTTGACTGTGCTTTTATATCTGTGAAACTGCATGTTTGATGCATATCTGTTATGCATATGTTGGTGGATGTGTGAATGTGTGTCTCTATGTTTTACAGTTATTTGCTTATTTATCATCATTGTTTTCTTTTCTTTTTTCTTTTTTCTTATCTATTATCATTATCATTATTATTATTATTATTATTATTATTATTATTATTACTACTACTACTACTTTTTATATTATAAGTATTATTTATTTATTTATGTACGCTTATAGTTGACTTCATCATGTTTTTGCGCCTTATACATATTATTAGTAGTGGTAGTAGTTTTTAAATTTTTTTAATTTATCTATTATTTATTCACCCCCTTTTTTTCTTTTCTTTTTTTTCTCAAGTCCTGACTAAGCGCGTTGGGTTACGCTGCTGGTCAGGCATCTGCTTGACAGATGTGGTGTAGCGTATATGGATTTGTCCGAACGCAGTGACGCCTCCTTGAGCTACTGAAACTGAAACTGAAACTCTGCTGTTGTGTGCTGTGTTGCGGTGTATTGTGATGTGTGTTATGCTGTACTGTGCTGTGCTGTACTGTACTGTGCTGTGTTGTGCTGTGCTGTGCTGTGTGCTGTGCTGTGTTGTGCTGTGTTGCGGTGTATTGTGATGTGTGTTATGCTGTACTGTGCTGTGCTGTGCTGTACTGTGCTGTGTTGTGCTGTGCTGTGCTGTGTGCTGTGCTGTGTTGTGCTGTGTTGCGGTGTATTGTGATGTGTGTTGTGCTGTACTGTGCTGTGCTGTGCTGTGTTGTGCTGTGCTGTGTTGCGATGTATTGTGATGTGTGTTGTGTTGTGTTATGCTGTGCTGTGCTGTGCTGTGTGCTGTGCTGTTGTGTGTTGTATTGCGGTGTATTGTGATGTGTGTTGTGCTGTGCTGTGTCGCGGTGTATTGTGATGTGTGTTGTGTTGTGCTGTTGTGTGCTGTGTTGTGGTGTGCTGTGCTGTTGTGTGCTGTATTGCGGTGTATTGTGATGTGTGTTGTGCTGTGCTGTTGTGTGCTGTGTTGTGGTGTATTGTGATGTGTGTTGTGTTGTGCTGTGTCGCGGTGTATTGTGATGTGTGTTGTGCTGTGCTGTTGTGTGCTGTGTTGTGGTGTATTGTGATGTGTGTTGTGTTGTGCTGTGTTGTGGTGTATTGTGATGTGTGTTGTGTTGTGCTGTGTTGTGGTGTATTGTGATGTGTGTTGTGCTGTGCTGTTGTGTGCTGTGTTGTGGTGTATTGTGATGTGTGTTGTGTTGTGCTGTGCTGTTGTGTGCTGTGTTGTGGTGTATTGTGATGTGTGTTGTGCTGTGCTGTGTCGCGGTGTATTGTGATGTGTGTTGTGCTGTGTTGTGCTGTGTTGCGGTGTATTGTGATGTGTGTTGTGCTGTGCTGTGCTGTGCTGTGCTGTGTTGTTTTATGGTCTGGTGTGTTGTGTGTTGTTGTGATGTGTGCTGTGCTGTGCTGTGTTGGGTTAGATTGGGTCGGTTTGGGTTTTGCTGTGTTGGATTGTGTTGCGTTGTGTTGGTTTGTGTTGTGTTGGGCTGTGGTGTTGTGTGTTGTGCTGGTTTGGGTTGGGTTACATTACGCTGCTTTGCGTTATGTTTAATTGTATTTCATTGTATTGTATTATATTGTTGGAGTTGTTTCTTTTTTTCTTTTTTGGGTGGAGGGGAGGGGGTGGGAGGGGGAAGGGGGTGGCCATTTTTAGTCACAACGGATTTTTCTGTGTGAAATTCGGAGAGAGTGCCTTGCCACAGCACAGCGCCACCCATCACTTTGATGGTTTTCACTTCTTTCTTTCTTTCTGGCTTTGTTGGTGTGTTTGTTGAGGAGAGAGGATCTTGGAAATGAAAAAAAAAGCAAAAAAAAGCACTGTCCTTACCGGATCGTGGAAATGCTCTTTGCTAACTTCGCGCAGAGGGAAAAAGCATCTCTTCAACCGGCAAGCAAGAAAAAAGCAATCACCAGGACAATCATTGAACAACACCAAACAGCTGTTGCTTGCTTGGCTTTCAGAATAATTACCTCCACTCAGTAAGAAAAATATGGCTTGTGTTTCGTCAGGGTTTCTGTGATACCCACTGCTCCCTCCTTCCTTCACACACCTCCTCCCTCCCCCCTCCACCCCCCCCCAATCCCCCGCCCCGGCTCCAATCCCCCCAGCGCTACTTTTCTGCTTCTTCTTCTCCTCCTTCTTCTCCTTGTTCTTGTTCTTCTTCTCCTCCTCATTTTTCTTCTTCTTCTTCTTCTTCTTCTTCTTCTTCTTCTTCTTCTTCTCCTCATGATGATAATGATGATGTTCATCATCATCATCATTATTTTATTATATTATATATCATCAATATCTTCATTATTGTTGTTGTTGTTGCCGTTGTTATCATCATTATCATTATTATCATTATTACTATTGTTGTTGTTGATGATGATGATGATTATCATTATTGTTGCTGTTGTTGTTGTCGTCGTCGTCGTTGTTGTTATTATCATTATTGTTATTACTATTGTTAGCAGTAGTAGTAGTAGTATTGCATATGCCGTGTCATCGTATGAGTTTGTGGTGTGTGTGCAGGGGGTGGGCGGGAGGAGAGGGGTTGTTGGGATTCTAACTAAGCGTACACACACACACACACACACACACACACACACACACAGAGATAGAGAGACAGAGAGAGTCAATGTAACACATTAGCTTTCAGCAGCTGCAGATGCTAAAGGTGCGTGCTGTGTGAAGTTAGCAATCCACACCATGCTTGGTCGATGTGTCCCCAGATTGCACGCACATGTGAGCTGAACGATTTCGCTGTTCGACCGCTCCGTTCCGCTCCGTTCAGACTCACGGGGCATAACTCAAGCAAAAAAAAAAAAAAAAAAAAAAAAAAAAAAAAAGAAAGAAAGAAGAAAAAAGAACTATCTGTGTTTGCATTACACGTGTGACAACATCACACCCCCACACTCCCCCCGCCGCCTCCGCCTCCCTGTCTTCGCAAGTATTTCATACTTCTTTAACAGGTGATAATCCGCGTTATTTATTTTTTGCTTTCTTTCTTTCTTTCTTACTTTCCTTCTTTCTTTTATCGGTTCCTGACACGCATCCATCATATTCTTCACTTCAATTGCTCTGCACAGCTGAAAAGTGTTACTGTTGATGATAATCACGTGTTGGCAATCGTTGAAGGACTGAGTGGATCATGTTCTGGCAGTCGTTGGATGATAATAAGGCAATATCCACATTTCTTCCCCTCCACTCCTCTGTGTGACTGACGCAGTGAACTTGTCCACGCCTTGTGAACACTGCTCATTCCGTCTGGACGGGGAAATATTGTGGATATTGCCAAGTATGATGATGATGATGATGATCGAATGAGCATTCGACGGTAAATAATAATAATAATAACAATAATAGTGTGTGTGTGCGGCGTGCGTGTGTGTGTATGTGTGTGTGCGTGTGTGTGTGTGCATGCGTTTGTGCGCGCGTGTGTGTGTTTCTCTCTCTCTCTCTCCCTCCATTCCACTCTCTCTTTCTTTCTATCTCCCTCCTTCCCCCCTCTCTCTCTCCCTCCCTCTCTCTTCCTCTCTCTCCCTCCTTTCCTCTCTCCCTCCCTGTCCCTCCTTCCCCCCCCTCTCTCCCTCGCTCTCTCTCTCTCACTCCCTCCTCCCCCCTCCCCCCTCTCTCTCCCTCTCTCTCTCTCTCTCCTTTCCTCTCTCCCTCTCCCTGTCTCTCCCTCCTTTCCTCTCTCTCTCTCCTTTCCTCTCTCCCTCTCTCTCTCCTTTCCTCTCTCCCTCTCTCTCTCCTTTCCTCTCTCCCCCTCTCTCTCTCTCTGTCACACACACACACACACACACACACACACACACACACACACACACACACACACACACACACACACACACACACACACACACACACACACTGTCACACAGCCTTAATTGTTTCAGCTTGTCACTCTACCTCCAGTAATCATACCTCCAGTAATCACGTAAGCACGCTCTTAGAGTCTGAACAATTCTATTACGATCAGGTGAAAAGCAAAACCTGCAATGAAAATGATCAACAAAACTGGTTGCAAACCTCCCCTTTTCTCTCTGTCTCTGTCTGTCTGTCTGTCTCTGTCTCTGTCCGTCGCTGTGACTCTGTCTCTCTGTCTCTGTCCTCTCACTCTCTCTGACTCTCTCTCTCTCTGTCTCTCTCCCTGTCTCTTTCTCTGTCTCTATCTGTCCGTCTCTCTGTCTGTCTGTCTGTCTCTCTCTCTGTGTGCTTGTTAAGGTTTTCAAATCAATCAGTGTCACTAGAATTGCAGTAAGGGCTAAATGGACACATGTGGGGTTTGCGCTCATTGGAGGCACATTAGGTGTTACACCCGCACCTTACGAGGGCTGGTGCAACTGTACATGTGGAGTGATGGCCTAAAGGTAACACGTCCGCCTAGGAAGGAAGAGAATCTGAGCGCGCTGGTTCGAATCACGGCTCAGCCGCCGATATTTTCTCCCCCTCCACTAGACCTTGAGTGGTGGTCTGGACGCTAGTCATTCGGATGAGACGATAAACCGAGGTCCCGTGTGCAGCATGCACATAGCGCAAGAAAAAGAAAAATGCAAATGTTAAACAGGACGAATCCTCTTCTTCGTCGTTCCCTTCTTCCACTTTTCTTTTAGCAGTTCTTCTAGATTTCTTTCTAGTCTCAGTCGTGCTCCTCTTCTGCTCATGTGACTTTTTTTCATGGAAGAAGTCTTCTTTACCGAATAGAGTTGCATTCATCTTCCGTCCTTCACCAGTTTCAGGTCAAGACTGGTGTTCGGCAAAACTGCCTGTTTATGTTTTCCTTCCTACTTGTCATTGATTGCATTCTGAAAACATTCATAGAACAGATAAGAAACGATCCGAGTCCAATGGATACTATGGAAGCAGATGGATGACCTGGACTTTGCGGATGATCCTTCCCTGCTGTCCCATAACCAGCAGGAGATGCAGTGTAAGACCAGAGTACTAGCGGACAACTCATCACAAGCAGGCCTCAACTTCCACAGGAACAAGATGGAGATCACGAGAACTGGTGCTGAGCCAGTCACACTCGAAGATAAAGTACTGGATGAAGTGGAATCATTCACTTATTTTGGAAGCACCATTGACAAGCAGGCCGGGGCAGATGCAGATGTCAAAGTAAGGATTGTCAGGGCCAGAGCAGCCTTAACACGCTCATGAACATCTGGAGCTCCACAGTGCCGTAGGAATAAACTGAAATTCGGTTCTTCAATTCCAACGTGAAGTAAGTGCTGCTGTGTGGTACTGAGCGATGGAGGATGAAAACAACTACACTCAACAAAGTGCCAATATTCATCAACAGCTGTTTGAGAAGAATCCTCAAGACCCACTGGCCACACAAGATCAGCAGCATCTACCTATGGAAGAAGACATAACTGTCAGCTGAAAGGAATTGGAAGAAGAAATTGAGGATGGATCAGGCAAACGCTGCGAAAAAAAATCGTCAAGCATCACCAGACAGGCCCTGACATGGAACCACCAAAGGAAGAAAAAGATACTGACCGAGAAACACGTGACGAAGACACCTCCACGCAGACACCACGAAGATGGACCTTACCTGGAGCCAGACAGAGGCAAAGACACAGCTAGGATTGGGGATTGTGGAGGTCTGTTGTTGACAGTCTATACTCCAGACGTTTACCTGTTTCTCGAGAATGTTTGCTTTGTACGGTGCATGATGGCCGCTGATTCTGTTTTTTTGTGTGTGTTTTTTTTTTGTTATCCCACTGGCGCTTTGAATGTCTGTTTTTGGAGAGATGTCATTAAGAATGGCCATGATCTGCTGACTGAAGGCCCAGGTGTTACATGTGGTTATGGGAATGGACATCCACTTGTTAATTGTTCTGAAGGCGGTGTATCTGCACGTATGCCACCTCTTCCCCCCACCCCCTCTCTCTCACATGCATGCATGTTATGAATGCACTTTGCCTTTCAGGGTGCAATATACTATCTTTAAATAGCATATGTCGCTTTTGGAAATCAATAGTGAACCCATTCTGTGTCCAGTGTGACAGATGCGAAATGAAAGACGTATGCCATTTATTTTGTCTGCCCGAGATACACATTCTTGCGTAAAAATGAATATTCTCCTTTTTTTTATTTATCCCCTTCAAATTTCAAGATCCAGTTGCTCTGTTCAAATACGTCGGATTTGTATTTGTATTTCGTTTTTATCACAGCTGATTTCTCTGTATGAAATTCGGACTGCTGTCCCCCAGAGAGAGCGCGTCGCTACACTACAGCGCCACCCATTTCTTTGGTATTTTTTTCCTGTGTGCATTTTTAAAATTTATTTTTCCTATCGAAGTGGAATTTTCTACAGAACTTTTCCAGGAACAACCTTTTTTGTTGCCGTGGGTTCTTTTACGTGCGCTAAGTGCATGCTGCACCCGGGACCTCGGTTTATCGTCTCATCCAAATGACTAGCGTCCAGATCACCACTCAAGGTCTAGTGGAGGGGGGAAAAAATATTGGCGGCTGAGCCGTGATTCGAACCAGTGCGCTCAGATTCTCTCGCATGTCAGGCGGACGCGTTACTTCTAGGCCATCACTCCACTTGGAAGGATTTTTTAATTTAGAATTGATATTACGGAATGCTTAAAGGTCGTAACTGCATAATTGCAAGGTTACTTCCAGCAATTAAAAAAAAAAAAAAAAAAAAAATATATATATATATATGTATAGTGCGTAGTTGAATATGAAATTACTTTGAATACCCTATAGTTACCATTGCCTACCCCTTTGTTCACATTGGTCTTACGACCTGTAAAAAATGAATATTTCTGTTTGTATGTGTATGTATGAATACACAAGTACAGCAGTGCTGTTTTAGATTTTTCAAGCAAAACACCTTATGTCAGAAAGAAGCGCAAAGAAAGACTTCACCATCTTTTCCAAATTACAGGCGGCAAAACGCCCAGTGTAGGCGTCTTGCCCCAACACCTTGTAGGCGTTTTGCCCCAGTTTGAAAACATTACGAAAATAGCATTTCCAGGAAAATGCAAAGGAGACAAAATCAACGCTTCGATTCAACATCTGACACATTACTTTCACAGAATAATATGATCAAATTTCGTTTTGAATGAAGAACAGACGCTGGCATCGAAGTTTCACCAGTATGGGTTTACAGAAAAGTGAAAATAATCAAGCGCATGTGGAAAAAAAAGCTGACTTCTGATTGGCCTACGTGTTGAGGCGGGTGTTTCCGGCTGTCAAGCGGAAGCAGTAAAAGTGTTTGCTGGATGTGTCGCATGATGTCCGATATTTTAGCGGTGGGCGTTGTAGGAATGAGTGCACATGTATTTTCGTGCGTGCGTGTGGGCTGGCATGTAGTTGCCTATTATTATGTATCCAAATACGCGTGGATGGGTTTAGATTCCAATTTTCTATTCTTTGATTCAGCATATTCGAGGGGAAGGGGAGCTTGAAATCGACATGCATGTTTATTCAATAAAATGCCATTGCGTCATAGCGTCTCTGTCTTCCTGTCTCTGTCTCTTTCTTTGTCTGTCTGTCTGCCTGTCTGTCTCACTCTCATATCACTGCACGGTCCCTTGTCCTATGTGTGGTGCTTCAGTTGAAGATGAAATTCATTTCCTTTTTGTGTGTAAGTATTATGAAGAAATTCGAAAAAAATGCTTAATTTTCAACGGTGAAAACTTAGAGAACATGAACCTTACCAGTACACTTTTGATCGCCCTTGCTTGAGATTGGCGGAATAAGGAATTATCTTCGGGAGCCTTATAGTTATCGGAAAAACAACAACAAAACAAAATCAGCAACAACAACAACACTGTTACCCTGATGTCAGTTCCACAGTTTATAATTCTGAATGACTTTGTAGAAAGTTGGATGGTCGAGCTATTTTGTTTTGCTTCTTAATCTTAACAATATGTTGTATTTCGTTGTTGTTTGACGTTGATTTTATTTATTTAATTAATTATTTATTTATTACTCTGTCAATTTCTCTGAAACCGTCGTTATTCTTTTGTTCATAGATTGTCCTCCTTTGCAAAGGATAGTATTGTCAATGGCAATAAAACAATGTCCGTGTCCGTGTCCGTGTCTCTCTCATATCACTCCCTTCCCCAACCCCACTGATACACACGTGTGAGTGTGTTCAAGGACTCATGTGTTGGAGAATCGAAAGTAATTTGTAATTCGATAATACCGCCTCCTCATGGCTCACATCTACACGTTTACATCCAGACTATTTTCGACAATTCGATTTTGAAACCCGTCATGGGCATTGCTCATGCAGCTACCGGTTTTAGGTTCACGAACCACCCCCTTGTTAAACTGACCCTAGGCTGTTTTTACATGCAAACTTTCACTGGCGTGTGTGTGTGTGTGTGTGTGTGTGTGTGTGTGTGTGTGTGTGTGTGTGTCTCTCTCTCTCTCTCTCTCTCTGTGTGCGTGCGTGCGGATGTGTGTGTGTGTGTGTGTGTGTGTGTGTGTGTGTGTGTGTGTGTGTGTGTGACTGACGCCTGACTGACGGACACAGGAAATGAATGATAAGCCCATAAAGGCAGGTAGGCAGTCTGTCGTGCAAATGACTCTGTGTTTGTCAATAGCTCAGAGCTTGGTCTCTGATCGAGGACAGGCGCAGTGTAAGCATACGCTGGGATGAATCAATCAAGCAAAAAATGCATTTTACCAGATTGGAACCAAGCTTAATCAGGTCGAGCATAAGTAGACTTCTCTCAGCGCAAAAACGCGCTTACCGAGGCAGATCAAAAATCAATATTGAAACATGATTTTTTAGCGTGAAAAATTATCTCAAGTCCTCGGTAAAGGAGACGTTGTCATCGCCTCAAGCACACCGCAACATGTTGCCGTTTTTATTTCCATATCTGTGGAGATCCGTGTTCGACAGGCTTTCAGAAACTACAGCCTGGTCCATTCGATTTCTCTTTTGTGTTCATTCTAGTTAATTCAGTATCCACTTTAAGATAGTCATATGCATTAAACACGTCGATGGCGTAGTTAGTGTCACTGTGTGTGTTCTATCCAGAATTTGTGTTTCTGTTTTTTTAAGTGTGAACAAGAAAAACGGGGTATTGCGATCAACCCAAACAATGTCATTTTCTGGATTCGGATCCTCAACGAAATAAACCGTTGATGATAGGAAATACGGCTTAACCCGGAAGGCTTACGACCAAATGTTGGTTGGACTGTGAAGATTTCATCCACTATGTTTAATCTGGAACACCCGGTTATTAAGTAGACTCACATTGCTTACACGTGTGAGTAAAAAATTGCCCATGGGATTAGACAGAGATGGGGTGACGACAGATTAGACATGTGACAGCTCTGTATGAACGTGAATGAAGTGTTTCAAAACCAGTCGATAAGCACACATCCAGAAAAAAAAAGGCATTCAGTAAGAGTTTGGAGTGAAAAAAGTGCATTTTCTGCGCGTAAGATGTGTGGATAGAAGGCAGGAGTTTCTGAATAGTTGGTGTTTATGATGATAAAGACCGAAAAAAGAAGATATTGATGATAACAGCAGCCTAACAATAATGATGATAAGCATAAACGTGTAAAGAGTTTGTCGTCAGCGTTCACTGAAACACAGAGAGATAAACAGAACATGCGTGAAACTTGTGTTTAAAATTGTGCGTGTGTTTTTGTTTCTTATAATAATGAATAATAATAACAATGGTATTTATATAGCGCTGAATCTTGTGCATAGACAAATCTAAGCGCTTTCGCACCAGTCATTCTCACGCACGCATAACCCTAAAACTGGAGAAACTGAAGACAAGGAAGAGGCAGAGAAGGGAGGCTATTTTGGGAAGAGGTGGGTTTTAAGGCCAGACTTGAAAGAGCTGAGTGTGGAGACTTGACGAAGCGAAAGAGGAAGTTCATTCCAACTGCAAGGTCCAGAGACAGAAAAAAACGGCGGCCAACAGTCGAGTGTTTGAATCTGGGTACGCGTAAATAGAGTGGATCCGACGCCGATCGTAGTGAGCGAGATGGAGTGTAGAGGTGAAGGCAGCCACAGAGATAGGAAGGGGCTGATTTGTGAATACAGTTGTAGCACAGAGTGCTGATCTTGAACTTTATTCTGTGTGAGACAGGGAGCCAGTGGAGATGTTGCAAAAGAGGAGTGATGTGCTCAGATCTTTTCTTTCTGAGGATGAGTCGGGCAGCAGAGTTTTGTATGCGCTGAAGGGACTGAATGGATGAAGCAGGCAAACCAGACAATAGAGAGTTACAGTAGTCAAGGCGAGAGAGAATGAGAGAAACAAGTCTAGATGTTGCGTCAATGGACAGATATTTGCGGATGGAACTGATGCGCCGCAGTTGAGAGTAGCAGGATTGACATGTCTGACTGATAAATCTTTGCATGGACAGTGTGTTGTCAAGGACAAGGCCGAGGTTTCTGACTGAACTGGAAAGAGGGATGGATGTACTGCCAAGTTTAATTGTGTCAGTTGTGATGGAAGAGAGTTTTTGTTTAGTTCCTATGATCATTGCTTCAGTTTTGTCCGCATTCAATTGTAACTTATTTAGAGTCATCCAATTTTGAATATCCAGGAAGCAGTTGGATGTTTCTTGCAAGAGCGACGACAGTTTTTCAGGTGTATCACTCTTCTGGAGTTGAGTGTCATCAGCATAAGAATGATGACTGACATTATGGCGGTTGATAATTTCAGCGAGTGGAGCAGTGTACAGTGTGAAGAGCACTGGGCCTAAAACAGATCCCTGTGGGACTCCATGTTCAATTTAACGGGTTCAGACTGGAAATTATCAACAATGACAGACTGGAATCGATCAGTGAGATAAGATTTGAACCAGTTTAGAACAGTGCCGTTGATACCAAATATAAAATGAAGACGGGAAAGAAGGATTGAATGGTCTATCGTGTCAAAGGCGGCTGACAAGTCGAGAAGAGTGAGAAGGGGGATCTGTCCTGAGTCGGACGCTAGCAGCAGATTATTCAGGATGTGGAGGAGAGTGGTTTCGGTGCTGTGGTCAGCACGATAGGCAGACTGAAATGGGTGGATGAAATTGTTGAAACAAAGGTGATTGTTGAGCTGCTTCAGGACAGCTTTTTTCAAGGAGTTTGGACAGGAATGGAAGATTAGAAACTGGTCGATAGTTTTTCAAAATGTTTGCGTCAAGGTTGGATTTCTTCAGGAGAGGCCGGACGATTGCAGTTTTGAAAGTCGATGGAAACGTTCCAGTGAGAAGGGATGAGTTGACAATGTTGGTGATTGTGAGGAGAAGCTGTGAGACACACTGGGAAAAGACAGAGGCTGGTATAGGATCGAGCTCACAGGATTTTATTGTCATTTCTTTCAGGATTTCATGGACTTCTATCTCAGTTAATGGATTAAAGGAATGGAGAGGAGTGCCGTTGAACTGAGGATCAGGATGAGTAGGTTGGAAAGGCATTTGGTCTAAGATGGTACGAATATTCTGGACTTTGTCAAAAAAGAAAGAGGAGAAGACATTGGGGAGTTCAGATAAAGTTTAGGCAGAAGGAAGAGGAGTCTTTTTTGCAGTACCGAGAAGATTTGACATAATAGAGTAAAGAGATTTGGTGGATGTGGCATCGAGAACTTGAGAAGAAAAGAAGTTTGTCTTCGCTGATGAGATCATATGTTTGACTCTATTTATTTGTTTTCGGAAGATTTGATTGTGGATTTGTCTTGTTGATCGCCATCGCCGTTCCAATTGGCAACGTTTGCATTTTGCAAGTCGAATGTCTTGTGTGTACCACGGGGCGGAAGGTCTATCAGGGAGCATGCGGGTAGTGGGGGGTGCATGTTCATCCAGCAGTTGAGAGAGGACAGTGTTGTAATGTGTAGAGACATTGGTGCGGGAAGAAATTTTGGAAAGGCGTTCAGCAGCTTGAGAAGAAAAAGTGTTAATATCGATTTTTTAAATTATTTTTTGTTGTTGCCTTTTTTTTCTTTAAAAAAAAAAGAAAAAAAAAGCTTTTTCTCCTTGATAGGAAAAGCAGAAATTTGTATTGAAAAGAAAGATAAATGAATAAACTGATATATACATGGAATTATGAAAATGTGTTGACGCGTGTCAAAGCACTAAAATGTGAGTGTTGTGTTTGATTTATTCAGTCAGTTCATTTCTTTCATCATTTCACTATTTTATCTAGCTTTCGGTGTACATGTCAGTGAATACCCAGTCCGTACAGTTCAGTTCAGCTTGGTTCGGTTGACGTGGTTTTCAGCCTGGCAGACGGCAGTGGGCAAAGTTTTCAACTCTTCGGTAAAATGTTGACACCTGTGCGGACAGGGTCATCCATGTCATGGTCACGTTCATGTCTGATCTTAACATATGTGAACACATCACACTACTACATCTGCTACTACTGCTGCTACTCGTCCTCCTTCTCCTACTACTAACACTCCTACTATTACTGCTACTACTGCTGCTGCTGTTGCCGTTGCTGTTGCTATTACAACTACTGCTACGTTTGTTGCTGCTGCTGCTACTACTACTACTACTATTGCCTCTGCTATTGCTGTTACTACTACTACTACTACTGCTGCTGCTGCTGCTGCTGCCTCTGCTGTTGCTATTACAACTACTTCTACTACTGCTGCTACTACCACTACTTCTGCTGCTGCTCCTACTACTACTGCCACTAACACTGCTACTATTACTATTACTACTACTATTACTACAACTACTGTTGCCGCTGCTGTTGCTATTATAACTACTGCTACTACTACTGCTGCTGCTGCTACTACTACTACAACTGCTGTTGCCGCTGCTGTTACTACTGCTGTTACTACTACTACTACTACTGCTGCTGCTGCTGCTGCTCCTCCTCCTACTACTGCTACTACTACTACTACTGCTGCTGCTACTACTACTACCACTGCTACTACTATCCCCCCCTCCTCCCCCTCCTCCTACTATTACTAGTATTACCACCACTACCACTACTACTACTACTACTGCTGCTGACGCTACTACTGCTAATAAAAACAACACTAATGAATATGTATTAAAATAGCAAAGAGCATGTATGGATTGCAGACACAAACCGGAACCGGAAGTATTTTCTGCAGTATCAATGTCAGCATCTCCACTCTCATGGCTCGCTCTGAAGTGAAGTGTGAGCAGGAGCAGCAAAGAGATGAATCTGAAACAAAGACTCTTAAAACAGGGAGAGCACAGACACACGTCCATACACGTTTTCACACACACACACACACACACACACACGGAACTGAAAAGAGAGGTATGAGAGAGAGTGAGAGAGAGAGGGGGGCAGACAGAGACTGAGAGAGACAGACAGACAGAGACAGGGAGAGACAGAGGCAGACAGACAGAAATGCGACAGCATTTCCTGTCACATAATCGACGATGTTAATTTTTTTTCATCTGATATCATGTAATCGACGCTGAATAAAAGCCACTGAACTGAACTGAACTGAACTCTCCAGTTGTGTGGTTGACGAATCTTATTTTCAGAAATCTTCAAAGTCTGCCTTCCAAATTATGAGTTTGAACAGTAACCCTTGTTCCCATTGTGAGAGAAGTGATTTGTTCCACCGTGTGTGTCCACTTCGGATTCTGAGCTGATTGTTTGTTTTGTCTGAAGGTGAATTTTTATTAAAGAAGAACAGAGCAGAAGAACTATCTCGAATATTCCGGATGGCGCGATTCAGAGTAAGTATATCTTCGTCTTCGTCATTCCCCCCCCCCCCCCCCTCCTTTTTCTTACTTCGTAGATAATCAGATGCACTAATGAAATGATGTATTTATACTGAGTTTGTCACTTAACTTATACTAAATATACAAAAAGAAAACAAAACACACACACACACACACACACAGACACACACACACACACACACACACACACACACAAAGCAGAAGACCAAAATCTATCTAACTCAACTAGTGTGTCTAATGATATCAATAATTAACCAAAATCAACTAATTCTGGCTTATGCTAATTACCCCCCCGTCACCCCCCTCCCCCCAAAAAAACCCAAAAAAACAAAACAAAAGAAAACCTGAAGGCCAAAACCTATACATTTCAATTAGTATGTCTAATTACATTAATAATTATCCACAATCAACTAATTTCAGCTTATTCTAAATATACAAAAAGAAAACTGAAAACCAGAAGACCGAAACATGTCTAACTCATTTAATGTGTCTAATCATATTACTAATTAGCCAAAATCGACTAATTCTAAATTAGACTAGATATACAAAAAGAAAACACAAAACACCTAACTCAACTAGTGTGTCTAATGATATTACTAATCAACCAAAATGAACAAATTTCAACTTATACTAAATGTACAAAAAGTAAACAAAAAAACAAAACCTATTTACCTCAATTCGTGTGTCTATTGATATTACTTATTAACCAAAATCAACTAATTTTTAACAGACCAGTGATCACTACTGTTCGTTGGCTGGGGAAGGGTGTGTGTGTGTGTGGAGGGGCAGAGAGTTGGGGGAAGGATGTTTGTGTGGAGGGGGTGGAGGGGAAGGATGTGTGTGTGTGTGTGTGTGTGGTGGGGGGGGCGGGGGGGGGGGGGGGTTGGAGAAGGGTGTGTGTGTGTGGAGGGGGGAGGGGTTGGGGGAAGGGTGTGTGTGTGTGTGGAGGGGGGTGGTTGGGGAAGGGTGTGTGTGTGTGTGTGGAGGAGGTGGGTGGGTTGGGGGAAGGATGTCTGTGTGTGTGTGTGTTGTGTGTGTGTGTGTGTGTGTGTGTGTGTGTGTGTGGAGGGAGGAGAGAGGGCGTTGGGGGAAGGATGTGTGTGAGTGTGTGGAGGAGGGGGAAAGGGTTGGCGGAAGGATGTGTGTGAGTGTGGAGGAGGGGGAAAGGGTTGGCGGAAGGATGTGTGTGTGTGTGTGTGTGTGTGTGTGTGTGTGAGTGTGTATGTGTGTGGAGGGAGGAGAGAGGGCGTTGGGGGAAGGATGTGTGTGTGTGTGGAGGAGGGGGAAAGGGTTGGCGGAGGGATGTGTGTGTGTGTGTGTGTGTGTGTGTGTGTGTGTGTGTGTGTGTGGAGGGGGAAGAATTGGGGGAAGTATGTCTGTGTGTGTGTGTGTGTGTGTGTGTGTGAGTTCTGGGGGGAGGGGTGTGTGTGTGGAGGTGGTTTTGAGGGTAAAGGGTGTGTGGTGGGGAGAGGATGAGGGGGGCTGTCAACGCTAATCAGCATTGAAGCATGCTTATTTCAGTTCACATTAGTTCTTTGTTTTCCTATTTTCCTTTTTTTTTCTCTTCTTCTTGTTCTGATGTTTGTTCTAAAGTATTCGTGGCTATTGTTATTAAAGAAGTTATTCCTCTTTTTTTTTATGCTAAACGTCAGATCTATTCCTTTTTTCATTGTCATTAGAATTTTCGACAGTAGAGCTCCGAATACGTACCCACTTTGAAGAAGCTATTGTACAGTGTACACTAAGGGGTAGAACGCACATCAATTTCTCTGTACAAACAACATGAACGTTTGATGCTAATGTCTCTTGATTCCTCCCAGCTAACTGTTCCCCGATACTTCCTTAACTCCTGTGGAAAGAGGTCATTTTCCGTCTTCGGCCCAACAACTTGGAATTATCTGCCTATTGCTCTCAGACAAACAACTCATCTACCTACTTTTAAAGAAAATCTTATAACTTATCTCTTTAAAAAATACTTGTCATAACTCAAATAGTGCTGTTGTCCCATGCCCATGGCAATGTGAGTATGTGTGATGGGAGAGTAGAGAGAATGGGGGTGGGTAGATGGATGGTGATGGTGTGGTTCGAAAGTGAGAATGACCCGATTTTTACCCCTTTTACCTTTTCTATCCAAAAATTTATTTTACAATTTTTATTAAAAACAACAACAAAAAACAAAAAAAACCTGTGGCATACAGATTACAGTTATGTTCCTTTTTACATGTACGTATTTTAAGTGAAAATTGCTGTCATCTCAGCCGTTTAATCATGTTTGTGTCTGTGCGTGTGTGTGTTAGTGTGAGTGTTGGAGAGTAACAGTTGTAGTCTTGATAGTATGTTACTTTGTGAGTTTTATGCATTGTTTTTATAATATTAATGATTCTGTTTTATGTTTCTACTACTTTTTATATGCTTTTTTGTTTCACTTTAGGTACTGAAATGTAAAGCGCTTAGAGCTTGCTTATGCTTGTATTATAGCGCTATATAAAAAATAAAATATTATTTTTATTATTATTGAAATAATATATTACTGTAAATGTTCTGACGTCCACACACTGTAATAATTTTTTGAGTTTGTATTAGCAGTTACATGTATTTCTTAAGCATAAGAAAGTCTAAATCTGACTAGAGCTGCAACGAGATAAACTTTTTTAAAAAACTTGACAGTCGTTATCACACATGAAGAAAATGTTCGAACATTTAACTGTTTTCTATGTGGCTTTTTCAAGTTAGTTTTGAAATGAAGTATTCGCCTTAGTATGTTGATACTTCTGTGAAATTTAGTACAAACCCTTCAATATTAAACTACGGTAATTTTGTTGGAAGATTACAGCACTGAGAAGCATCTCTCTCTCTCTCTCTCTCTCTCTCTCTCTCTCTCTCTCTCTGTGTATACATACATACATAGATACCTACCTACCTACCTACCTATATACATACATACATACACACACACAAAGAGATAGATAGATAGATAGATAGTCCGCAAGTTTGTTTTGATAATGTCCGTGCAGATATGTTTGAACATGTATACACCTTTGAGACTTGAGCAGGCTCTTTTATTACATGTTTTGACCGTCTTTAAGCTCCTATCTCAACGCTATTGTTTCACATTGTGTGTGTGTGTGTGTGTGTGTGTGTGTGTGTGTGTGTTGTTATGCATAACCATACATGGTAATACGTGGGTTGTGTTTTTTTCCAGTATGATGCGTTTGTGTTGAGTTATAACATCGTGTCTCATGCGTTGTGAATGCTAACACCGGTACCTGCTAGATTGTGTTTCAATGCAGTTTGAAAGTACTGGGATATATTGCTTTATAACCTCACAGGTAAGATCAACGGTTTCTCCATTACAATGGGAAGTCATTTTCAGCTTACTCTTCTGTGAAGGACAATGACTCTCAAACTAGGACGAAAGATTGCACTGGCTCTTTGTGAAGGACAATGACTCTCAAACTGGGACGAAAGATTGCACTGGCTCTTTGTGAAGGATTATGACTTTCAAACTGGGACGAAAGATTGCACTGGCTCTTTGTGAAGGACTATGACTTTCAAACTGGGACGAAAGATTGCACTGGCTCTTTGTGAAGGACTATGACTTTCAAACTGGGACGAAAGATTGCACTGGCTCTTAGTGCTGCAGCCTTGGGGGCTAAGTGGCCTTTGGGAACCATCCCAACGCCGACTGTCCGAAAACCCTCTTGGCCGAGAGAGCGGGGGGATATAACTTGGGGCAAGACACTCTCCATAATCCAATTCTCGCCCAGATAGTCGGGACAGCAGTTACCCTTACCCAGATAGTTAGGACAGCCGTTGCCTCCTCTGCTGTTCTTTCTTTCTTTCTTCATTCATTCATTTATATATCGATTCATTATTTTTCTTTTTCGTTATTAATGTTGACACACATATGACGAAAAGATGGAAGAACTCACGAGAGTGTGTGGGGTCTATGGTGTCAACATCATTCACTCAATTAATGACTCAATTTAATTGATGTAACTAGTTTAATGATTCTGGACGGGAAACAACGGACGCAGTGGCCGAATGGTTAGACCGCTGAATTCTTACACCGAGAGTCTTGAGCTCGATCACAGGTTTCGGATCAGCCGGTGGGTTATGGGGGGAGAAGTTTCCGATGTCCCAGGTCATCACATGACCACTGCTGACCACAGACCACTGCTGACCACAGACCGCTGCTGACCACTACTGAACACTGGCCGCTGCTGCTGACCACTATTGACCACTACTGAACACTGACCGCTGCTGACCACTACTGACCACAGACCACTGCACACCACTACTGAACACTGATCGCTGCTGACCACTACTGAACACTGATCGCTGCTGACCACTACTGACCGCAGACCACTGCACACCACTACTGAACACTGATCGCTGCTGACCACTACTGACCGCAGACCACTGGTGACCACTACTGAACACTGATCGCTGCTGACCACTACTGAACACTGACCGCTGCTGACCACTACTGACCGCAGACCACTGCTGACCACTACTGAACACTGATCGCTGCTGACCACTACTGACCACAGACCACTGCTGACCACTACTGAACACTGATCGCTGCTGACTACTACTGACCGCAGACCACTGCTGACCACTAAACACTGATCGCTGCTGACCACTACTGACCGCAGACCACTGCACACCACTACTGATCGCTGCTGACCACTGCAGACCACTACTGAACACTGACCGCTGCTGACCACAGACCACTGCTGACCACTACTGAACACTGACCGCTGCTGACCACTACTGACCACAGACCACTGCTGACCACTACTGAACACTGACCGCTGCTGACCACTACTGAACACTGACCACTGCTGACCACTACTGAACACTGACTGCTGCTGACCACTACTGACCGCTGATCGCTGCTGACCACTGACCACTGCTGATCACTATTGAACACTGCTGACCACTATCGAACACTGCTGACCACTACTGAACACTGATCACTGCTGACCACTACTGACCACTTACTGAACACTGACCACTACTGAACACTGACCACTACTGACCACAGACCACTGCTGACCACTACTGAACACTGAATACTGCTGACCACTTGTCACCGCTGGCCGCTACTGAACACTACTGACCACCAATGACCACTACTGACCGTTGACCACCACTGACCATCGCTGACCACTGACTACCGCTGGCCAATACTAACCACCACTGAGCACTACTAACCACCGCTGACCACTACTGACCGTTGACTACCTCTGACCACTGACCATCTCTGACCACTGACTGCCGCTGGCCACAACTGACCACTACTAACCACCAATGACCCACTGACCACTACTGACCGTTGACCATCTCTGACCACTGGCTAGCGCTGGTCACTACTAACCACTACTGGCCACTACTAACCACTGCTGACCACTACTAACCACCAATGACCACTGACCACTACTGACCGTGAACCACCTCTGACCACTGAATACCGCTGGCCACTACTAAGCACTACTGACAACTGACCATGACTAAGCACGAATCACCGCTGACCACTGACCAGGGCATCACACGTGCAGACCTGTTGGTGCCTGAACCCCTTTCGTGTCTGCGTGCATGCGGTGTGTGATGGAAACAAGAACATAACCAGCATAGCCGACACCCGCGAAAAAAGAGTATGGCTGCCTACATGGCGGAGTACAAAACGGTTATACTCGTAAAATCCCACACGTACATGTGTTCAAGCAAACGTGGAGTTGCAGCCCACGAACGCAGATGAAGGATAAGAAGAACAAGAGAGCTTGGAACAAGCTTTGACGTGAATAGGTCATGGGAGGGTTAAATGGCGTATGAATGTGACGTCATTTCTGTATCCATGGGCTAAGTGCTACACATGATATGGTGTGTGTGTGTGTGTGTGTGTGTGATATGCCTCTTACAC
>NC_134907.1:4171009-4206009 GCF_041734735.1 Babylonia areolata
GATATATAGATTGATTGATATGTATATAGATAGATAGATGGATAGACAGATAGATAGACACACACACACACACACAAAAAGAAAAAAAAAGAAACCCAACCAAACAAACAACAACAAACACACACACACACACACACACACACACACACACACACACACACACACAGATAGATAGATAGATAGTACACGCACACACACACATGCAGACGCACACAAGCACTGACTGATTAATTACCTGAAGGTGTTTTCAGCTGTGCCATTCGGACTGGGTACGGCATCACATCTGCTGCCACCCCACCGCTCCTCGGATCGAAAGGAACTGGGCCGCCCAGGTATAGTTTCCACAATTACATAGATTATGTCGAATTTCCTTCGCGCCAGCTGTTGGTGTAAACAGCACCAAAACGAAAAAGAGAAATAATAATGATAATGAGTAGTAGTAGTAGTAGTAATATAATCATCATCATCATCATTATTATTATTGTTATTATTATTATCATTATTATTATTCTTGTTGTCGTCATCATCATTATCATTATTATCATTGGTAGTAGTAGAAGTAGTAGCAGTTCTATTGTGCCCTTCATTAAAATACAACAAAAAGAAACAACACTTACAGTTACACCCACACACACCCACACACATACACACTAATACACACACATTAATACACACGCACAGTTAGTTAGTTCGTTTTAACCCGGTGTTCGGTTGTCTGTGTGTGTGTGTGTGTGTGTGTGTGTGGTAAACTTTAACATTGACATTTTCTCTGCAACTACTTTGTCAGTTGACACCAAATTTGGCATAAAAATAGGAAAAATTCAGTTCTTTCCAGTCATCTTGTTTAAAACAATATTGCGCCTCTGGGATGGGCACAAAAAAAAAAAAAGAATGAAGCCTAATAATATGCAAACTGCATTTACTGTTTATTTATATTTTTTGTATTCTCTAAACTTGGCACTTTGATCTGATATTCTGACCCAACAACAAGAGCAGTCATTATTATCATTTTTTGTTCAAACAGGAACTTCTTTTGCTAAGCATGGAAGTTTTATTTATTTTGCAAACGTTTTGGTGCAGATAGTAAAAAAGGGAAATTACTCTGTAAAGCTAGGGGAGTTAATTTGCTTTAAACTGATCTTTCTCATCTTAAACATTACATTTTGAAACAAGAGAGGCAAGGCCTTCAAGACTCACTTGTGATGCACTTTTTAAAAAAACATCCAAGCTTTTTATGTATTGAGTATAATTTCAAAATGTAATGTTTAAGATGAGAAAGATCAGTTTAAAGCAAACTAAGTCCCCCAGCAGAGTAATTTCCCTTATTTTACTGTCTGCACCAAAACGTTTGCAATAAACAAAACTTCTATGCTTAGCAAAAGAAGTTCCTGTTTGAACGAGAAATGATAATAATGACAGATCTTTTGTTGGGTCGAATATCAGATCAAAGTGCCAAGTTTAGAGAATATAAAAAATATAAATATAACGGTAAATGCATTATACTCAATACATAAAAAGCTTGGATTTTTTTTAAGTGTATCACAAGTGAGCCTTGAAGGCCTTGCCTGTCTTGTTTTGTGTTGTTGTTGTTTGTTGTTGTTGTTATCATCATCATCATTATCATCATTATCATTGGTAGTAGTAGTAGAAATAGTAGTAGTTTTGTTGTGCCCTTCATTGAAATACAACAAAAAGAAACAACACTTACAGTTACTTCCCTCCCCCCCCCCCCCCCCCCCCACACACACACGCACAGTTAGTTAGTTAGTTCGTTTTATTTTGTGTTGTTGTTTGTTATCATTATCATTGGTAGTAGTAGTAGGAGAGAGGAGGGGTCAGGAAGGGCGAGGTGGGGGTGCGAAAGATGGGGAGTAGAAGATGAGTGAGAAAGGGGTAAAGGGAGGAAGTGAGAGAGAGAGAGAGCAAGATAAGGAAGAGAGAGAGAAGGAGGGAAGAGAGAGAGAGCAGGGAGGTGGTGGGGGTGGGATGACATATGTATAGTAAAAAGGGAAGCATAAAAAGAACTCGAACTGAAAATTACGTCAAGTATGACATAATAACATTTTGCGTCACGTACTCCTTTGACGTAGTTACACTAGGTCCGAGACCGAAAATTTTGTTCTTATGCAAAAAGCTTGTTGTTTGTTTTTCTTTTTTATTTCTAGTGTTTTACACACACACACACACACATATATATATATATATATATAATAAAACAAAGTTGAAAACCAGCACCTATTTTGTTAAACAAAAATATTAAAAATCTGAATTTTCGCTGGTCACTTCTTCCTAGGGCTCACCATTCATGGTTATGTTGGCACTGATGTTAGTTGTGCTGTTGACCATGACCTTTCACTTCTCTGTGCTGACCTCCATGCCGTAAGCACTTGCTCTTGTAGTAAGTCTGTCTGTTAGATCCTGGAGCTCGGTGTTAGTGCCCCCCATGAGGTCGATGTCGTCTGCGAATCGAAGATTGCAGACTGGCCTGCCACCAATGGTGATGGAAGTGTGGTGGTCTTCGAGGGCCTCTTGCATGATTCTCTCCAGAAAGATGTTGAAAAGTACTGGGGATAATAGGCATCCTTGCCTGACTCCGACTGTGGTCCGAAAGAATTGTCCTTGTTGATTGTTGAGGAGCACTGCGCTGCTGCAATGTTCGTAGAGGGCCTGGATGACTTGAATGAGCTCTTCATCAATGTTGAAGCCTCTCAGTACTTGCCAGAGGCCACTGTGCCACACCCGATCGAATGCCTTCTTGAAGTCGATGAAGCTGTGAAAGATGTCCTTTTGGTGTTGCAGATGTTTTTCAATGAGGACTCGACAGTTGAATATTTGTTCGACAGCGCTCTGCCCTTTTCTAAAGCCCGCTTGTTCTTCTGATAGCAGCTCCTCATCCTTGGATTTCAATCGGTTGAGGATGATGCGGAGCATGATTTTGCTTGGGTGGGTAATCAGACTTATAGTCCTGTAGTTTTGACATTGCTTGAGGTTGCCCTTCTTGGAAGAAGTGACCAGCTTCAAGTACCTGGGAGCAACCCTGTCCAAATATGGCACCTGCACAGCAGAAATCCGAAATAGGATTAATTCTGCAACGGCAGCGATGGCCAGACTGAACAGGGTATGGAAGAGCAACATCAGATTCCACACAAAATTCCTGCTCTACAAGTCACTAGTGGTCTCCGTCCTCTTATATGGATGTGAGACATGGACACTGATGGCAGAAACAGAAAGAAGAATCCAAGCATTCGAAACCAAGTGTTTGAGGAGACTACTACACTTCTCCTACAAGGAGCACAAGACCAATGACTATGTGCGGAACCTGGTCAGCAACCTTGTTGGGCCCCAAGAACCACTGCTTGCGACTGTCAAACGACGGAAGATGGCATGGTTTGGTCACGTCGTACGACATAACACCCTCTCCAAAACCATCCTGCAAGGGACTGTAGAGGGAGGGCGCAGACAAGGGCAGCAGAGAAAGAGCTGGTCCGACAACGTCAAGGAATGGACATAAAATGACGATGCCAGATCTCCTCAGGACAGCTGCCAACAGAACGGCGTGGCGAGCTATGACATCTTCCTCATGTCCCCCCAACAACCCCAGCGGTCGAGGGAATGAGTGAGTGAGTGAATTTTTGCTGCCACCCGGCAGCTTAGTCACAGACTACGCTTACAACAGGTGACGTAATGCTATTTTACGTCATCTTCTGACCTTACATGACGTCTTCTACTACGTAAAGTTATCATGTTCTAAATATTCCTTCAATTGTCTATGTACACATCACTCATTTTCACTCTCTCTCTCTCTCTCTCTCTCTGTGTATCTCAGTGATCGTGGGTAACCACCACCACGACAAACCAGACTGGTAACTCCACGAGTTCACAATGAAAACCCATGGATGTCCTTCTCAAGTTCAGTCCAACAAAAACTCTGTGTGTGTGTGTGTGTGTGTGTCCGTGCGTGTGTGTGTGTGTGTGTGTGTGTGTGTTTAATGGAGGAGATAGGAATTGGGAAAGTGGTGGCGATTAAAGGCATGGGTTGGGCGGGGAAGGTGATGGATTTTCAAAATGTCAAAAATCACAATCGTGGACAGACGTTAAACAAAAGAACGGACGAACACGAACGTACACATGCATGCATCCATGCATACACGTGTGCGCACATACACTTACAATGTGCTATATTACCTAGTTGGAGACCAGCTACAGATCGGTCAAACTGTCCTTGGAGTCCAGTCGCACTGGATCGCCTCACCGTGTTCTTCAAACTTCCACAGACGAACAGCTGTGCACTTTCCGAAATAGTTCCGGCAAATCGGGGCGAGTGATACTGACAAGATCCGCCACAGAATAACGCGATTGTCTTGTCAGTGACAGAGCAACAAGACAGAATAAACACTTGGGTCGTGAAAATTCAGTAATTACTTTTTCAGCAGGCAGTGATGGCCACTCAGTGTAAGAGTTGGGTGTAAAAAGGTTGAAAGAGTAAAAGAGTACTGAGCTGTGGTCATGAGACTTGTGTATGTGTGTGTGTGTGTGGGTGTGTGTGACACGTATTAATGCACATACACACCTTTCAATGCACATACACACCTGCAGTTAAAACAGCTACACTCTTTAACCAGTCTTTGCACACATTCCATGAGGAGTCAGCCATCATGGGCTATACTATACGATACGATACAACACTATACTATACTACACTATACTCTACTATACTATATGGTCATCTCTTTACTATATTATACTATATTGTATGGTATGGTAATCTTATTTACTATACTATATTGTATGGTATTGTAGTCTCATTTACTATACTATACTGTATGGTATTGTAGTCTCATTTACTATGCTATGCCATATTATGCTATACTATACTGTATGGTATGGAAGCCTAATTTACTATACTATACTGCATGATATGGTAGTCTCATTTACTATACTATACTATACTATATGGTAGTCTCATTTACTATACAAAACTGTCCTGTACGGTAGTCTCATTTATTATACTATACTATATGATAATCTCATTTACTATACTATACTATACTATACTATACTATACTATACTATACTATACCCCCATTCAGGCCCTACAGGGTCTGTCCAAGCGGTCCACCACACAGACGGCAGCAGCAAGATATTGCTCATGACGTACGGGCGAAGCGGGTCCACCTTCACTTCAGATGTCCTTCGCCAGGACCCCAAAGTGTTCTATACCTTTGAGCCTCTCTTCAGCCTCATACGTCGTCAGCTGACCACCCGCTCTGGGATACCGCCAGCGTGAGTGTCTTGAGGGTTTGTACTGTATGATACGTTCAACCCCCGAAAAAGGAGTATGGCTGCCTACATTGCGGGGTAAAAACGGTCACTGGTGTACATACCATTGAACGTGGGAGTTGCAGCCCACGAACGAAGAAGATGATGCGTTCTCTGTCTGTGTCGGGGTGTGTGTGGGTGGGAAGGTGTAGTGGAAGGATGTGGTGTGGTGTGATGTGTGTGTGTGTGTGTGTGGGGGGGGGGGGGGGGCGGGGGGGATGGTGTGTGTGTGTGTGTGTGTGTGTGTGTGTGTGTATGTGTGTGTGTGAAGGATGTGGTGTGGTGTGGTGTGTGTGTGTGGGGGGGGGGGAGTGCAGATGAAGTGGAAGGATGTGGTGTGGTGGTGTGTGTGTGCGTGCGTGTGCGTGTGCGTATGTGTGTGTTTCTCTCTCAGCCTCTTTCTCCATCTGTCTCTGTCTGTCTCTGTTTCTTTCTGTCTGTCTCTGTGTTTGTGTGTGCGTGTCTCTCTCTTTCTCAACTCTCTCTCAACTGCTACTGCTACAACTACAACAACAACAGCAACAACAATTGCTACTGCTACTTCCACTATTACTACCACCAGAACTGCTGCTGCTACTCTCAGCATATAGTACTTCACTGAGATAACATCAGTATACCGCATTATTATCAACAACCATTATTCTTTCCAGGTTTATACAAGCAAATCAAGAGGCTCTGGACACCTTCAACAGGGACGCCGTGGACCTGGTGGAGATCTTTCTGTCCTGTGCGTTTGAATCCATGAACATCAGCGACATCCACAACTTTCAGCTGAGCAATTCCGAGGACAGTAGACTGCTATACAGTTGTGCCCAGAGGTCAGCCAAGAAACCCCGGAGTCCGGCAGAGATCGTGGACTGCTTCCTCCAGGCCAGGAGGAGCTGCCTGAGTCACCCCATCAAGATGGTCAAGACCATCCGCTTCAGAGGCACCGCAGCTCGACAGATCCTGTCCAGACACGATGACTTGAAGGTCCTGTATCTCATCAGAGATCCGCGAGGTACACTCTCTTCTCAGGCGCGGGTTTTCGGCGCTTTCAAGTGGGAAGGCGTCGGGAACTACTCAGCCGATTACTGCCAAGTCTTCCGCGAGGATTTAGCCATCATGGGCGAGCTGTTGGAGACCTACCCTGACAGAGTAAAGATTCTCCGGTATGAAACTCTGGCCGCAAGTCCTCTCAAAGTCTCTGAGGAGGTGTACACCTTTCTAGGACTCAGCTTCACCAGCCAGGTGAAAGCCTTCATCTACAACAGAACCATGGCGGGGCATAAGCCGAACCATGCTTACGGGACCTTACGAAGCAACTCCACGGAAGCGGCGTACTCCTGGAGGTCCAAAATCAGCCTGCAGGCTGCACAGGCCATCGACGGGAACTGCAAGGACATCTATGAGGCGCTGGGTTATGTTGCTGTCAGCACTGAAGCCGAGCTGAAGGACACGGATCACAGTCTGCTGAAACCTGTCCTGTTCCGTGGACACCAGCTGTGACGTGGACATCACTTGTGACGTAGATAGCAGTTTCAGTAGCTCAAGGAGGCGTCGCTGCGTTCGGACAAATCCATATACGCTACACCACATCTGCCAAGCAGATGCCTGACCAGCAGCGTAACCCAACGCGCTTAGATAGCAGCTATGACGTAGACATCAGCTGTGACGTGGACACCAGTTGTGACGTAGACATCAGTTGTGACTAGATATCAACTGTGACGTGGACATCAGCTGTGACGTAGACATCAGCTGTGACGTGGACACCAGCTGTGACGTACTCAAGGCCATGGATGGGGGGTGGGTGGGGTGGGGGTGCTGCTGACCAATGAAACACGTCAGGGAGAACTTCGACGACACCACCACTTACACCATCAGCAACATCAACAAGCAAACCAATAACAGCATGATAATGAATTGTAATCAACTGATCGATCGATTGATTGATTGATTAATACCAACAATATTAAGAACACGATTGGTTGATTGATTTATAATACCAATATTAACAACCACAATATTAACAACGACGACGAAGATTAATTTACAATAACAGTATTAACAACCATGACATTAACAACAACGAAGATGCTGCTGCTACCATCACTATTCTCCTGATTCTATTTCTGCTGCTGCAACTGCTGCTGCTGTTACCTCTACTACTTCTACAGCTGATAGTTTGCTGCTGCTGTATAAAGTGACGTGATGGTCGGTGCAGTCAAGCTGCAAGGTGTGGTGGCATGGTGTCCAGCTATGATTACAGTTTGTTCTCGGCTTTCTGCTCGTCATTGTCGCAACTCAAGAGCTGTCACTGCTGCGTTTAGGAAAAAAAAAAAAAAACAACAACCCAAAAAGTGTAAGTTGGTATGGATGGGGGTTCAGGGTACATTGTTTAGGTTTTTTAATATTTTTTTTTATCCATTTATTTTATTTTCATTATTATTTATTTATTTAATTATATTTATTTTATTATATTATATTAGGGGGCGGAAGAGCTGCACAGCCAGCCAACGGCTAGGGCGGAAGGGCTTCCAGCAAGCTCAACGACTGAGTGTCCGGGGTCAAGGCGACCACCCAGGTATTGGGTGACCTCGGCTGTGACCAACGACCTGGAGAGGGATGGGCTCCGCCAGGCCACTCAGCCCAAGACACACCATGATGATGACAACCCCCACTCATTCCATACCGGATCGGTCGCCGCCCGGGTCACCAAGGACCGCGTCTTCTGCTGCACACCAGGGCAGAGGCGAAAAATATGCTACTGGTAACACCTCAGCAAAAATCAGAGGCAGAGACAACATCGTGATTGGCACATGGAACGTCAGAACTCTCCGTGCAGCAGGAAAAATCAAAGAACTGACATACGAGATGGAACGATACAACTGGAACATCATAGGGCTTTGTGAAGTACGCTTGAAGAACATTAAAGATCTCACAACTGAAGAAGGCCACAAACTGTACTACAGTGGCAAAGAAGACCGCCACGAGCATGGGGTAGGCTTCCTCGTCCTCAAGAACATCACAAACTGCATCTTGGGATGTCGCCCAGTTTCAAGCCGCATCATCACCATTCGGCTCAAAGCCTCACCATTCAACATCACGATCATACAGGCGTACGCACCTACCTCTGACAACGAGGACAGCGAGGTTGAGGCATTCTACGACCAGCTACAAGACATCGTGAACCAAGCACCACGGAAGGACATACTTGTGGTGCAGGGCGACTGGAACGCAAAGGTTGGAGCAGACGCACAGCCAAACTGGCAAGGCATCTGCGGTCCTTTCTGCAATGAGGCATCCAACGACAGAGGTCTCAGATTGTTGGAGTTTGCCAGATACAATGACCTCATATTGGCAAACACACTTGGAGCGCACAAAAAATCCAGAAGATGGACCTGGCAAAGCCCTGGCGGAGACTACAACAACCAGATCGACTACATCCTGGTGAAGAAACGCTTTCGGTCCTGCATCAACATCGCCAGGACCAGAAGCTTCCCAGGGGCAGACGTGGGCAGCGACCATAACCTGGTCATGATGACCTTCCGACTCCGCCTCAAGAAGATCGCAAAGCAAGGTACCACACGAATGAGATTCGACCTCGAGAAACTGAAAGACCCAGAGGTTGCAGAATCTTTCAAAGCCATGATTGGAGGAAAATTCGCCGCACTGACCATCTTGCAGGACGAAGAGGTGAACATCGACAGAGAAACAACTGCATTTAACACTGCAGTGACTGAGACTGCCAAAGAAGTTCTGGGCACAAAACGACCAGTGAAGAAGCCCTGGGTCACCCCTGACATCCTCGACCTATGCGATAAACGAAGAGCACTGAAGAACAAGAAAGGCACCCCTGAAGGAACAAACAAATACAGGACCGCCAACAACAAGGTCAAATCCAGCATGAGAAAAGCAAAAGAAAACTGGATAGAACAACAGTGCTCAGAGATTGAAGACAACCTGCAAAAGAACAACTCAAAAAGAGCGTACGCAACTGTCAAAAACTTGACAACAACCAAGCAAGGACGAGTCAGCACCATCCAGGACAAATCAGGGAAATGCCTCATTGAAGAAAAAGACATCATACAGCGCTGGACTGAATATTGCTCCGAGTTGTACAACCATGACACCAAAGGTGACACTTCAGTTCTGAACTGTCCCCCATCAACCAACAACGACAGCCAGCCAATTCTTCGGGAAGAAGTAGAGGCAGCAGTGAAGACACTGAAAGCAGGGAAGTCAGCTGGCGTCGACAACATTCCCGCCGAACTGATTCAAGCTGGAGGCGAAGCGGTGATTGATGCCCTCACCACCATCTGTAATAAGATCCTGCAGACGGGAGAGTGGCCAACCACCTGGACACAATCATTGGTCATCACAATCCCCAAGAAGGGCAATCTACAACAGTGCAAAAATTACCGCACTATCAGCCTAATCAGCCACCCCAGCAAGGTCATGCTAAAGGTCCTTCTCAACCGACTGAAGCCGCAAGCAGAAATGATCATCGCCGAAGAGCAGGCCGGCTTCAGAGCAGGGAGAAGCACAACAGAACAAATCTTCAACCTGCGCTTGCTGTGCGAGAAGTATCTCCAGCACCAAAGAGATCTCTACCACGTCTTCATTGACTTCAAGAAGGCGTTCGACAGGGTATGGCACGCTGCCTTATGGGCCACCATGCACAAATTCAACATCAGTGAAGACATCATCCAAGCCATACAGAACCTATACGAAAGAGCAACCAGTGCAGTCCTCTTCAATGGTAGCACGGGTAACTGGTTTAGAACCACGGTCGGAGTCAGACAGGGCTGTCTACTCTCTCCCACTCTCTTCAACCTCTTTCTTGAAAGGATCATGACTGACGCCCTGGAAGATCATGTGGGAACTGTCAGCATTGGAGGCAGAGTCATCACCAACCTGCGCTTTGCCGATGACATTGATGGCCTGGCAGGAGAAGAGAAAGAACTCGAAGAACTCGTGCACAAACTTGACAAGACATCATCAGCCTACGGCATGGAGATCAGTGCCGAGAAGACCAAGGTTATGACCAACAACAGCCAAGGCGTAACGTCCAACTTGCACGTAAACGGTGAAAAATTGGAAGAAGTCTCCTCCTTCAAATACTTGGGTGCCATTGTGTCAGACGAGGGTTCGAAACCAGAGGTCCTGTCCAGAATCGCGCAGACTACTGCCGCACTGAGTCGATTGAAGACTATATGGAAGGACAAAAAATCTCCCTCTCGTCCAAAATCAGACTAATGCGCTCCCTCATCTTCTCAATATTTCTATACGCTTGCGAATCCTGGACCCTCACTGCAGAACTTCAGAGAAGAATCCAGGCCCTGGAAATGAGATGCTTCCGCAAGATCCTGAACATTACATACAAAGACCACATCACAAATGAGGAAGTGAAAAGAAGAGTCCAAAACGCCATTGGCCCATTCAAAGACCTGCTAACCACAGTGAAGGAACGCAAGCTCCGCTGGTATGGACACGTCACACGATCAGACGGCCTAGCCAAGACCATCCTGCAGGGTACCGTACAAGGAAGGAGGAAGAGAGGCAGACAGAGAAAGCGGTGGGAGGACAACATCAAAGAGTGGACGGGCCTGCCATTTGCCACAACTCAAAGGGCCGCTGAGGACCGAGGCAGGTGGCGCGAGCTGACCAGGCAGTCATCCATGGTGCCCCAACGACCCACCCACGGGTCAAGGGATAGATGAGATGAGATGATGAGATGATTTTTTAAATATTTTGTCTTTTAATTAATTAATTAATTAATTAATTAATTAATTATTTTCTTCTTTTATTATTATTTTTAAAATTAATTAATTAATTAATTAATTTTTCTCAAGGCCTGACAAAGCGCGCTGGGTTACGCTGCTGGTCAGGCATCTGCTTGGCAGATGTGGTGTAGCGTATATGGATTTGTCCGAACGCAGTGACGCCTCCTTGAGCTACTGAAACTGTTTAGGGTTGGTATACATTCTCTGAATCTGGATACATGCATAAAGAACTTTGTTTTGGGTTCGTATTATGTTCTCTAATTCTGAATGCACATATAGCATTTGTTCTTGAAATGCATATAAAGAACTCTGTTTTGAGTTGTTATAATTTTTATTGAGAACTTGGTTTTGGGTTGGTATAATCTCTCTAATTTTGGATACACATATAAGGAACTTCTCGATACATTTATAAAGAACTTTGTTCTTAGTTGGTATATGTCCTCTAATTCTGGATATACATATAAAGAACTTGGTTTTGGGTTGGTATGATTTCTCTAATTCTGGATACGCATATTAAGAACTTGGTTTTGGGTTGGTATGATTTATCTAATTCTGGATACGCATATAAAGAATTTGGCTTTGGATTGGTATGATTTCTCTAATTCTGGATACGCATGTGAAGAACTTGGTTTTGGGTTGGTATAATTTCTCTTATTCTGGATACGCATAATATGAGGAACTTCTCGATACGTTTACAAAGAATTTTATTTCTAGTTGGTATATGTCCTCTAATTCTGGATACGCATATAAAGAACTTTATTTTGGAGTGGCACGATTCTCCGATTCGGTATATACATACAAAGAACTTTGTTTTGGGTTGGTTTAAGTTCTGTAATTCTGGATATACACATAAAGAACTTTGTTTTGTGTTGGTATATCTGGATACATACATAAAGAATTGTTTGGGAAGGTATAATTCTTCTCTGAATCGGATACACATATAAAGAACTTTGTTTTGGGTTGGTATATCTGGATACATACATAAAGAATTGTTTGGGTAGGTATAATTCTTCTCTGAATCGGATACACATATAAAGAACTTTGTTTTGGGTTGGGAAATGTTCTCTTGGTCTCGATACACTGATAAAGAACGTCATTTTGGGTTGGTGTACGTTTTCTAGTTCTCAATACACATATAAAAAACTTTGTTTTGGGTTGGTATAATTTCTCTAATAATGGATGTACGTATGAAGAGCTCTGTTTTTGGTTGGTAGAAAGTTCTGACTCTTGATAGTTGTATAAAAAAGTGTTTTGTGTTCACGGTCAAACATGGATAGTGATAGAAAAAAAAGTGTTTTGTGTTCACGGTCGAACATCAGTCAAAAGCTGGAAACAAAGTTGATGCAAGCGATGCGCAGCGCCTACGATTTGGGGAATGCGTTCAGTTAAACGGCGCCAAGTTTGATCTCAATCAAATGGCGAAATGACTGACACACTCATACTTCCGCTGACATATTATTCGTGTGGGAACAAGTGTTGTTGGGACATTACAAAGTCTTCAGGGGTGTGCTTGTGGGTGTGTGTTTAATGTGGGTGTTTCTTCAAGACTTCAGGTAGTGTGTGTGTGTGTGTGTGTGTGTGTGTGTGTGTGTGTGAGAGGAGAGAAAGAGAGAGAGAGAGAGAGAGTGTGTGTGTGTGTGTGTTTGATATGCGAGTGTGCGAACGTGTGTGTGTGTGTGTGTGTGTGTGTGTGTGTGTGTGTGTGTGTGTGTGTGTGTGTGTGTGTGTGTTGTTCTGTGTGCGCGCACGCGTGTGTATGTGCATAAGACATATTTTATATTTTAATTGGAGTGATGGTTTATGTCTTGGTGTACATGAAATAATTCACTTATTTGCTTTTATTTATCGATTTGTCTATTTGATTTTTTTTTGCGTGCCAACGTGGGGTAATGTATGCAACTGAGTGCAATAGCATATATAGCATAGCACTGAGTGCAATAGCATATATAACATAGCACTGAGTGCAATAGCATATATAGCATAGCACTGAGTGCAATAGCATACATACCGTTTCATGCCAGACACGTTGAGGCCACTACAGGTAGAGTTTGCACCATTTAAGTGCTGTATTATCAGTATTGCTATTATCGTTTTTTGTTTTCCTTTTTCTTCTTCTTCTCATCATCGTTATCATTATTATCATCATTATTATTGATATGATGATGATGATTATGATAATGATTATCATTATTATCTTTCTATCATCATAGTTATTATTATTATTAGTAGTAGTAGTAGTAGTATCGTCATCATCATCATTTTTATTTTCATTCTCATTATTATCATGATATTATTGTTATTGTTGTTGTTATTATTATCATTAATATCATTACTATTATCATTATCATCATTACTATCGTAACGTGCTGAATGATCTTCAAGTGCATTGACAGTTTAGTCTTTGCATGTTCATAGGTCGCGCATGCATCAGTGAATGTTTGCCAAACGTCACGTATATACATACATAAACACATACATACATTTTATGTATTTCAAAAAAATAATTTATTCATTATATTTCTTTTCTTTATTTAGTATATAGCATACTGCTAAGGGCGACAATAGGACCCCCTAAGTGCTATCTGTACTGTACTTTGTCCGAAGGGAGGTTGTTCTGTGGTCTCTAAAAGGTCATAGGTTGATTATTTTTCACTGCTTCGACTCTACAACTTTGTTATCGGGAAACTTCAGCCACCTTCTTATTATACACATTGTCTTTTTTGAAGGGAGAGATGGATTGAAAATGTTTATTAACGGAGAGATGGACTGAAAATGTTCATTAATTTTGCTTGTGTGCTCATGTGGGTCTTTAATGTTTGTTCACCTTTTGACATCGCTCACTTTATTCATATGGTGTGTGTGTGTGTGAAAGATGTTCATCTATAATGTTTCAGTGTCCCCAAGGGGCACACGAAATAAATTTCTTTCCTTGTTGCTGATGTTTCTTAAAAGGTAAGTGTGGAACAGTAACAATACTATATATAAGTCTCAAAGTACTATGTACAGATGTGATGTACTTTATACATGTGATTTATGTTCCGTGTTTTCTGCTTTCTAAGATGGACGACCATTCAGGTTTAAAGGCTTATTAGAAGTGGTCAATGTTGGTTGTTTTGTGTGTGTGTGTGTGTGTGTGTGTGTGTGTGTGTGTGTGTGTGTGTGTGTGTGTGTGTGTTTGTGTGTGTTGTGTTGTGTTGTGTTTTGTTCTCTGTGTGTGTGTGTGTGTGTGTGTGTGTGTGTGTGTGTGCGAGTGTGTGTGTGTGTGTGTGTGTGTGTGTGTGTGTGTGTGTGTGTGTTAAATTCATGTCCATTTCTTTATTTGTTTTATCTTTTGTTTATATGTGATAGAAACATTATCTCTGTCTAATGTTTTTCCGAATAGGAAGTTTCTGGAGACGAGGTGGATCCCTCACTTTCTAAATCGAGAGAGTCAACGGAAGGCTTGCTTTCAGTGAGAGCAGTGGTATGACCCTTTTCGGCTGCCTCAGTTTCGGCATCATCCTGGCCTGGGGTCTTTTTCGCGGCTTCATCTTCTTCATCAGAATCATCAGCTCCGTCTGGGGTGACCATGAAAAAAGCGCCACAGACGAAAGGCAGGAAGTCCTTGAGGTACCAGCATAAGGTGCTACAGATGCCTATTACAACAGGAGCTCCCACGACGATAGCGATGGCGATCTCCTCATCTGTAAATTCTAGAAACACCCGAATTTCGAATTAGATTAAACACACACACACACACACACACACACACACACACACACACACACACACACACACACACACACGGCGAGAGCGAGCGAGCAAACGAGTGTGCGAGAGAGAGAGACAGATAGAGAGAAAGAGGGAGACACAGAGAGCGAGAGAGAGAGAGAGAGAGCAAAACCAGGCTGTGTTTTCTTCTCTTCATATCAGTATAATACCGGTGCGTGGCACACTTCTTTTCAGCGTTCGTGTGTTTGGCAACTTTTTATGACAGCTGTCTTAAGATTATGTGTCTGCAATTTTCGTGAAACAGTCGTTATGCACAGAGGCGGATAAATACAAATGTCCAACAAAGGACAAAACATCAACAATAGTTGTTAAAAGCATATCCATCTTCATTTAACTGTGCACTTTCGGGTCTTTCTACTTTTGATTACTTCCTCTGTTCTTGATCTAACAACCTAAATACTGTAATGAAAAACGGGTACACGCGCTAAAAAATGCAATCCGCTTCACTGCTACAGCCTGTCAACCCTCAATTTTAAATGTCCATCAACACCAGTGATGCAGGCTCTGAATCGTCAGGCATGTTTCTGATGAGACAGTGAACTGTGGACATGGGTATCTGTTGTCAGGCCTGATGCAGTGCAGCAATAAACTGGTGCCTGCTTGTCAGTCATGGGATGTTCACCTTCACTGCAGTTCGTGTCACGTATGGGGAGGGTCACTGTATGACAATGACACCACTTTCTCCCAGGAACCGTTGTGTAAAATGCGGAATTCAAGACCCTGTGTTATTCTGCTGGAAGACCAGTCTCCATGCCTCCATGCTATGTGCCTGGCGAGGCTACAGGTGTGGTCAAATGACTTGGTCAGTGTAGCCTCTGGCCTTCAACCTGCCACTGATGTTCGACCACCTCACTAAATGGTCAATGTGGAGGTCAGGCAAAGGTCCGCCATCCGTCACAGGACCCTGCCATTAATTCAGTTTGTCATCAAGATTCCCCGTGCACAGCCACGCCTCAGGGGAGCAACACGAGACAAGACTGGAAGGTACTGGCTGCAGTATCAGTATCAGCAGCTCTAGGAGGCGTCACTGCGTTCGGATAAATCCATATACGCGACACCACATTTGCTAAGCAGATGCCTGACCAACAGTGTAACCCAACGCGCTTAGTCAGGCCTTGAGAGGAAGGAGGAAGGTGGCAGGATGGTTAAGACGCCCAGCTGCCAATACAGATAGTCTGTGAGTGTGTGGGTTCGAATCCCGCTCTCGCCCTTTCTCCCAAGCTTGACTGGAATATCAAACTGAACCTCTAGTCTTTCGGATGAGACGATAACACGAGGTCCCGTGTGCAGCTCGCACTTGGCGCACTGACAAAGAACCCATGGCAACGAGAGTGCTGTCATCAGGCAAAATCATGTAAAAAGAAATCCACTCTGATAGGTACACAAATATATAAGCATGCACTCAAGGCCTGACAAACGTGGTGGGTTATGCTGCTGTTAGGCATCCGCTTTGCAGATGTGGTGTAGCTTATATGGATTTGTCACAACGCAGTGACGCCTCCTTGAGAAACTGAAACTGAAACTGAAACTGGGGGCCAATGCCAGTAGACGTACACAATTGATTTTCACCTCTGTTCACGGGTTGTTTCCTGCTCAAGCTCTGCATGAAAACATGTCTGCTGGATGGAGTCTCCCGTCGGACCGACGGATGAGTAGGCAGGCAGGCTTATCTGTCGGTGTGTCCTCATATGGGACAAGAGGCCGATTCTGGATGCGCAGCACTTCCCACAGGTGTTGCAAGGGAAAACGTCTCCAGGAGTTGAGCCCTGCTTCCTTCGCTCACGCTTCTTAATGGCCAGCGTTCTCTTGTTTTCAAACGTCTTTATGCCATTAGAGCACAGCGTCCTCCAGCGAGAGCGGTCAAGGGCATCATTTTCTCAGTAAGCGATGTCTATGTCACAGACTTTGAGGTTTGTCTTCAAGGTGTCCTTGAAGCGCTTGCAGGGTCTTCCAAGTTCGTGGTGGCCTTCCTTCAGCTGGCCACACAAAAGCATCTTCGGTCCTGTCCAGCGTAGCTGGCACTGGATCAGCAGGCTTTCGATGCTGGGCAGGCCGCTCATCTCTAGGACCTGGAGGTTGGAGACCCTGTCCTGCCACCTTATGCCGAGGATCTTTCGTAGGCATCTCTGGTGAAACTGCTCAAGTTGTTGAATGTGACGGCGATACATCGTCCATGTTTCACGGCAGTACAACAAGGTGGTCAGCACAACAGCTCTGTAGGTTTTGATTTTGGTGCTGAGTCTGATGCCTTTGTTGTTCCACAGCCTGTTGCTGAGTCTGCCAAAGGCGGAGCTGGCCTTGGCGATGCGCAGTGTCACTTCTGCATCAAGGGCTCCGTTGCTGCATAGGGTGCTGCCTTGGTAGCAAAACTTGTCGACTGACTTGATCTCTGTGTCATCGATCTTGATTGCAGGTGGGGGAGAGGACGGGGGTGGGGAGGGGCGGGGGGGGCGGGGCGGGCACTGGCGATCTGTGAGCTAGCTGGTTGGTACATGGACTCGGTCTTACTGAGGCTGATGGTGAGTCCAAAGCGCCTGCAGGAGGTTGAGAACCTGTCCATAATGAACTGCATGTCCTCATGGGTGTGTGCAGCAAGCGCGCAGTCATCAACGAAGAGGAACTCTCTCAACAGTGCCTCAAACACACTGGACTTGGCGTGGAGTCACCGATGAAAGTTTGCCATCTGTGCGAAACTGAATGTAGATGCCCCGGTCACAGTCTTGGAAAGCGTCAATCAGCATGGCAGAGAAGAGAATGGAGAACAGTGTGGGTGCCAGGGCGCAGCCCTGCTTCACTCCATTTACCACAGGGAACGGATCCGACATGTCAGTATTTTCCTGTGCTCTCGCCTGCATGCCATCATGGAATGACGCAATCAGCTGGATTAGGCTCTCTGGGCAGCCTACTTCTTCTTTTGCGTTCACTCGTATGCACACGAGTGGGTTTTTACGTGTATGACCGTTTTTACCCCGCCATGTAGGCAGCCATACTCCGTTTTCTGGGGTGGGCATGCTGTATGTTCTTGTTTCCATAACCCACCGAACGCTGACATGGATTACAGGATCTTTAACGTGCGTATTTGATCTTCTGCTTACATATACACACGAAGGGGGTTCAGGCACTAGCAGGTCTGCACATATGTTGACCTGGGAGATCGTAAAAATCTCCACCCTTTACCCACCAGGCGCCGTCACCGTGATTCGAACCCGGGACCCTCAGATTGACAGTCCAACGCTTTAACCACTCGGCTATTGCGCCCGTCTCTGGGCAGCCGAACTTTAGGAGGATCTTCCACAGACCACGGCGGTTCACCGTGTCGAAGGCCTTAGTCAGGTCTACAAAGACCATGTGGAGCTCCTTGTTCTGCTCACTGCACTTCTCTTGCATCTGGCATACGGCAAACACCATGTCACATGTTCCCCTGCCTGAGCGGAAGCTGCACTGTGCTTCAGGGATGACTGTGTTGGAGACATGGTCAACCAGTCTGTTCAGTATGAGGCGGGCGAAGATCTTGCCGGCAATGCATAGGAGAGAGATTCCAAGGTGGTTATCGCAGGATGTTTTGTCTCCCTTCCGTTTGTAAATGTGGACAATTGAAGCATCCTTGAAACCCTGGGGGACCTCCCCTCTCTCCCAGATAGACTGGAACAGGGCGGTCTGCTTGTCTGTCAGCACCTCGCCTCCATACTTGTAGATGTCAGCCTGGATTCCATCCGCTCCTGGTGCTTTTCCTGACGTTGTCAGCTTCAGGGCCTTCCGGGTCTCGGCCTTGGTGGGAGGGGCAGCTAGCGAGTCATTGACTGGTAGCTGTGGGAGGGCTGCAATTACCTCGTCAGATACAGACGAGTCCCTGTTGAGGAGGGTGTTGAAGTGCTCTGCCCAGCAGACAAGGATGTCTTTCTTGTCTGTCAGGAGGGTGGTCTGGTCCAAGGCTCGGATAAGGGTTGATCCTGTGACTCTCGGCCCATATACAGCTCGGAGACCATCATGGAAGGTCTTCATGTCGTGAGCATCAGCAGCGGACTGAAGCTCTTTGGACTTTCTCTCCCACCAGGTGTTCATCATCTCACGCAGCCTCTTCTGTACGAGTTGGTTTGCAAGAACTGGTTCTTCTTCCTCTGGCAGTCTTTATCGGAAATGTAATCCTGATGCCGTATATGCAGTGTGTTCAGGAGCTTGGAGATTCCAGAGTCGTTCTCGTCAAACCAATCTTTGTAGCTCCTCTGTACAAAGCCTGTGTGTGTCAGCTGCTGTTGTGTACACAGCATCTCTAAAGGTACTCCATGCCTCTTCTTCAGTCGATGCAGGAATTTCTTGGAGAGTTGCTTGGATTTGCAGCTGCAACACGTCCTTGGTGATAGGGTGGCGGTGGATGTTCAGCTTCCTAGGGGGTTTCTGCCTGGATGGTTGGAGCTTGCGTGCAAGTCTGATGTTCATCTTGCTGCGTACCAGACGATGGTCCGACCAGCAGACTGCTCCTCTCATGCAGCGTGTAATGGAAACATCTCCTCTGTCCCTCTGCCGGACAATCACATAGTCCAGCATGTGCCATTGCTTGGAGCGGGGGTGCATCCATGTGTACTTGTACTTGTCCGCTTGTTGGAAGAGGTGTTGGTGATGGTCAGTCCATGCTGCGTGCAAAGTGAGAGCAAAAGCAGTCCGTTGGAGTTCCACTTGCCAGTGCCGTGCTGTCCTAGGACTTTTGGCCATGAGGAGAAGTCCACGCCGACGCGGGCATTGAAATCCCGAAGGATGATCAGCCTGTCCTTTCTGTCTACTGCTGAAATGGTGCGGCTTAGCTCGTAGAAAGTTTAGGATCCTTGGACAGCTTCAGACGCAGTGTCATCAGCCTATCGTTTATCCCACGTGGAAGGCTGTCAAGCTATCGTGCAAGTTTGGTTCGTATGGCAAAGCCCACGCCTGAGGTTCTTGGGGTGCCATCTGGCTTCTCAATGCAGTAGAAGGTGTAGTCCCCTCCAACTTCCTCCAGCTGGGTTTCAGCGGCAAATCTGGTTTCGCCTAGGGCTGCTATGTCCACCTGGAAGCGATCAAGCATTCTAGCAATGAACGCTGTGCACCTTTCTTGTCTATCGTCTCTGTCTAAAAGGGTACGAACATTCCAGGCACCCAGTGTCAGGCCATGACTCCTGGTTCAATTCAATTCAATTCAATTCAAAATACTTTATTATCTGCTTCAACCAAAAACAGAAAATTTTCTTTAGGCTCACTCAAAATAAAATGCCCGTCAGAAAAAAACAAAAAAACAACAACAAAAAAACAAAAAAACAACAACAAACAAACAAAAAACCTGACACACCCTTCACTTGTCACCATGTACACATCAATTATGTAAAAAGAAAAACATGTGGGTAAGATACTATTACATTCAGAGTGTAACAACTGTGTGTGTGTGTTGCGTGTGTGCCCGTGCGTGTGCATGCATCGTTCTGTGTGTGCGCACGCGCGCGCGCGCATGTGTACGTTTCAATCATTATAAAAAGGAAAATATTCTGTAAGATAATAATAACATTTAAAAAGACAAATGCTCATCAACAGATAAAACCGAAAAAAAAACTAATGAGCAACTGGCACACCCTTCCTTGATCACAGCATACATATTAACTATCATGTTAAAAGAAAACATTTAGGTAAGAAAACAAAAATTACATTTTAAGATAAAGTGAAACATTTCAATGATATAATAGGAAAATATTCAGTAAGATAATTATAACATTTAAGAACATGAAATCACAGTTGAAGGGTCAACACCGCTACCAAGACTAAAAGCATGTAAAACTCCTTTCACGCCCCTCTGCGGCAAAACAGTAACACTGAGCACGCGCTCACACACACGCACACACACACACACACACACACACACACGCACACACACACTTCTCCCTTCACCCCCTCCCCTCACTTCTTTCTCTACACGCATGCATGCATACATATAGAGAAGAAAGACAACTGCCATCATAACAATAAACAAATCACAGGCAATGGAATAAAAACATTATTTGAGCGAATCATTTATCACAGCAACAGCAGAGGGGGCAAATGATTTTTTGTACACATTCTTCTTTGCAAGAGGGATTTTACATCGTCTGCCAGAAGGGAGTTTCTGAAAGACAGAGTTTAGTGGATGAGTGGAATCATTAAAAATTTGGAGTGCTTTCATGCTAAGTGTGGACTGGTATAGGGTGTTCAGTTGTTGCTGGGGCTTTTCTTTCTGTTGTTTTCTACCGCTAGTGTTGGATGTCCAAGTAGGTGCGGTTTCCTACTAGGTACTAGGCGAGGCAGGCTGTGTTTAGGGATCCTTTTATCTCCCCTTCCCCATGTGGGCAGAGCAGTGCTGTCCCTAAAAAGGGCTGCTCTGACACTGTGGGAGGATACGGGTGCCCGATCTGCCCCAGTCTACGGCGGACGACTATCATCCCACAGCCTCCTGCGTGCAGAGTCGTGACTAGGAACTGCCAGCAGCATCCTCTGCCTGTCCCCGTTACCACTTCTCCATCGCCGCAGGGCTTGGGAAAGCTGGGTGTTGAATGGCTAGCTTGTCGTTCCATTAGCCTGGTTGCCTGACCAGCACAGGTGACTTTTTTTTTTTTTTTTTTAGTGAAGAGGAGTTGTGCAGTCCTTCCCTACTCTCTCGCCTACCGACGCTCACAGTCCCACAGGTGCAGACACTGCCACGTGTAGGATGGCCTCAGCAGGTGCAGGTTTTTTCTTCAGAGTTCCGTCTCATAGGAGGATTTCCAGCCAAGAATAAGAGCTCCCCCTGCACTTTGGTCATTCTCTTCCACCTTCACAACCGTTGGGAAAGGTTTCCTCCTCCGCCTGGTCCGTCGCTGGGAGACCTCACATGTGGCAGGTAATATTGGGTTACATGGTACCAGTAGCAAGGGCTATGCCCCTGACCTGACCCCAGAGCAGGAAGAGGTGCAGTAAATGACACACCAAGCAAACCATGCTTTGTTGATAGTAGTTAGTCTGGTTTCACTATTCTTGAGCACCAGCTCGCTAAGTCAGTATTACTGTGTCCACCAAATCGTCAGTATCCACACTGTCATGTGGCTAGTACCCCCATGTGGAGCCAGTGATATCCACTGTATCAGTAGTTGGTATGCACAAATATTGCCAGGCTTCCGCTTTGTCCTGTGACAGGTAAAAGCAGTCAGCCAGGTCAATTGTTTCAGTTACGCCTGGTCAGAACTTAACTATCTACAAAAATAACGCATTAGATAATCCACTATGTTCAGAGTCAGCTGTACACAAAATGCGTGGCCATGACATTATTTGTCAGATACCAGAAATACCCATAAAGTTAGGTACCGTCATCGTCATCCTCTTCGGGTTTTGTGGTCTGGCTGTTTGTGGAGTTTTCTGGCCCTGTCGCTTCATTTGTTCCATCTGTAACATACAACATTTAGGCTTTACACCCCCACACCCCCACTCCACGCACACACACACACAAACACATATTGACACATAGACTGAAAGAAAGAGAGAGAGACAGACAGACAGACAGACAGAGACAGAGAAAGTCAGAATCATCGTTTATTCGTTATAGACCTAGGCGCCTCATGAACGGGAATATGAACAAATAAATATTTGTTACGATAATACCGGTTATGACCATGGAGACTAGAGAAGCGTTTTTTTTTAAAAATCACAAGTTAATCAGGAATTTTGATGAACAATATTCCAGTATCTAAAGGCTTTTTAAAAATACAGACATATTTCACTTTAAACCTTTTCCATTTCCTTTCAACGTAAACTAGCCTTGCGGGTGTCGCCTGCTTCCGAAAGTCAATTCGTGTGTTCCATACATCATATCGGTGTCTGTTTCCACGACCGGAAGACAAAATGAGCGTAAAAGCCCGAGTGCTGGTAAGTTTTTATGGCGTTTTTATAATTTTGTGCAAAATCTACAAATGCAGTCTTTGTAAATTACGTTCCGTCGAACTTGGGGATTCGGAATTTTTGGGTTTTTTGAGTTTTTGTTCAAAATACTTCTTCGCCTCAGATTGGTACACAAATATATAAGCATGCACTTACGGCCTGACAAGCGCGTTGGGTTATGCGGCTGGTCAGGAATCTGCCAAGCAGATGCGGTGTAGCGTATACAGATCTGTCCGAACGCAGTGACGCCTCCTTGGGAAACTGAAACTGTCACTCTGAATTAAACATTGTATAAGTCACTATTTCCGAAATTTACACGGTGGTAGGGGGTATGGATGAATTTAGGTAGGTACCAGCTAAAGCAAACGCACACTATCCTTACAAGCTGGTTTTCTAACATGGAAACATGTTCAACTACAAACTCGGGAAATAAAAACTGGCAGTCTATCTTTATTTTCAGTTTCAAAAAAAGAAGCTGGGCTCCCATTGTGTTCCGAGTTGGCCGATTGGAGACTGAGAAAGCTGCCTGCTATGACGAGGACAGGCCACACTGGAGACAGCTGGAGTGACTGTCACAGGACGGGGATGGCTGCAGAGCTCTTTTTGGTGGCCCAGAAAGGGCAACAGGCATTGGTGGGGGGTTGGTTTTGAGTAGAGGTGAACACGGATGTCATTTGGAAACAGGCATAGATTCCGTCCAGTGGTAATCTTTACTGCCCAACAGACTCTGAACATTTGATTTCGTCCAGTGGTATAACCTTTATGGTGCCACAGACTCTGAACATTTGATTTCGTCCAGTGGTATAACCTTTATTGTCCCACAGACTCTGAACATTTGATTTTGTATAGTGATAACCTTTATTGTCCCACAGACTCTGAACATTTGATTTTGTATAGTGATAACCTTTATTGTCCCACAGACTGAACATTTGATTTCGTATTGTGATAGCCTTTACCTTCCCACAGACTCTGAGCGATGGCAAAAGACACAACAGTGTCTTGTTCTAAGTGGATTACAGTTCTATATCTTTTTAGAAATGCATGGGCTGTGGCCATTAATATTCATGTATATGACGGTATCATTTCAGGTTGTTTGTGCTTGCATATTCATGTTTGTATGTGGGTGTTTGCACATAACGTTACAAACATAACCATGCATCTTTGGATTTGGTGTAATAATTTTTGTTCAAAACTGAGGTTTGGTTAAACATTGTGCAGTTTGTAGAATAAATACATGATTATCAAAAGACGAGTTGCACATGAAAACACACAAACACACACACAAACCGATTTTTTTTCATTTTATTCTTTAGATTTCCACACACTTTTTTCTACAGATTTTTTTTTTTAGCTGATTCCGAACAGAAGTCTTTCCATGGTCAGTGTCTACTTGTGCATATTGCATTCCAGGTGCCTTCTTTGGTATGTGCTTGCAATGCGTACAGGACCAAGATCAATTTCGTTTTGATTGTGTGGTCATTGTAGTATTCTTATCATCATCGTCGTCATCATCATCATCTATTATTGTCATTACCATCATGATCAAACAATCAAATGATGAACTGATTACTTTATGTCTCTTACCTCCTGCTCTCTCTCTCTCTGTATATCACACACATACTAACACACGCACACGCACACACACACACACGCACACACACACTAACACACTAACACACGCGCACACACACACACACACACACACACACACACACACACACACACACACACACAAACTGAAAACTCACGAAGACAAAAATGACTGCAGGATTCTTCAAAGACAAAAAAAACTAAAGTTTATAAAAACCTTTTTGGTGGTGGATGAATCCTCTGTGTGTAGTGAGATACGACGTTTCGAACCATAGGCCCGTTGTCAAGTGATGAGAAGAGGACACCACCAAAAAGGTTTTTTATAAACTTTAGTTTTTTGAAAACTCACGGGTATGGCCGTGCAAGACATATTCAGCAAAGGCCGTATTCCAGTCATTAACACTGCTCACGTTGCATCTGACCACAGTGATGTTGTGGGTCAGAAGGGAAGGGTCAAAGGTGCAAAGGGGCCCTGTCCCGCCTTCTTGACACTGTACCCCTTCCCACAAGAAAGACGGCGTGGGGTAGGTGTTGTTGGCCATGCAGGTGAACGTCACTGGTTGATGGTCAGTGGAATTGATCGGACGCGAGGTGGTTATGGAGACATCATCGCTGACCGGTCCATCTGGAATCGGGGAGTTAGGGATTAACCCTCTCTGTCTCTCTGTGATTGTTTATGTTTCTCTCTCTCTCTCTCTCTCTCTCTCTCTCTCTCTCTCTCTGTGTGTGTGTGTGTGTGTGTGTGTGTGTGTGTGTGTGTGTGTTCTATAATTACAATGATATTAATAATTATGCTGTATTCACTTTTTGCAGGCTATCTGGCTCATATAAATAGGAGGAATGGCGTAAATTTAGCAAGTTTTGGTAAAGGAAATCAGTTTTGCTGTAATAATCATGTCTATCTTTATGATATCACTATAAATATATCCAACAGTAGCTGTATTCAGTGTGTGAGCGTGCGTGTATGTGTGTGTGTGTGCGTGCACGTACGCACATGCACACAGACCTATGTATATTTGTGGGCATGTGTGTATATGTATGTGCGTTTTGTGGCATTGGTTTTCTTGTGTTTTGTTTTTTTTGATTTAATGTCAGATCTATCCATCTACTCTCTCTATCATAGAGAGAGAGACAGAGACAGGCATGTGCAAAAATAGGACACATTGATTTGTTGTGTGGTATGACTGCTTTCGTTGCATTCATAACTACAGATTTAAAATGCTTACTTTAAATGAAAATGCATTGGTTTCTTACTATTTATGAGTTTTACATGCGACGCTGTCCCCTACCCCAACACAATGATTCTGCTCAAATCCTCTCCTGTCTGTCTGGTGATAACTTCAGAGCTTACACACTGGCCACCCTCCCCCCCCCCCCCCCCTCCCTCTTTCTGCCCCCACAAATAATTACAAAGCAGTGAAATTGGCAAATGACATAGCCTGTTAGTTCTCTTGTCTCCTGCATCCCTATGTAACAGACAACCAACCAACCATTCAACCAACACCTAAAAGAAGCCCACCTAATCCCCCCTTTCGTCCCCCTCACCCCCCACCCCATCCTCTCCCTTGCCCAGTAAAGCACTTCTTGCTTGAACTATAATAGAGAACGCTAAAAAGGAGGAAAGCACTTACAAGCAACCCTCAAGGTGTAGTTGGCAGTTCTTATCAGACTTCCCAGATCGTGGTAACATGTGAACAGAGTGCCGTTGTCCATGGCATCCACACTTTCCCGTGTGAGGAATGTGCCTTGTGGCTCATTTTCCCCAACAGATGTTGCCAGCAGCTTCACCAAATCCGGGCGTACATTCACAGCTGAAGCCATGATGTTCCAGTACATACTGTGAGCAGTTATGCTGCAGGTGACCTCAGGAAAGTTTCAGTTTCAGTTTCAGTAGCTCAAGGAGGCGTCACTGCGTTCGGACAAATCCATATACGCTACACCACATCTGCCAAGCAGATGCCTGACCAGCAGCGTAACCCAACGCGCTTAGTCAGGCCTTGAGAAAAAAGAAAAAAAAGAAGAAAAAAAAGGGGTGATCAAATAATAGATAAATACATAAAAAATAACTACTACCACTACTAATAATATGTATAAGGTGCAAATACTTGATGAAGTCAACTATAAGCGTACATAAATAAATAAATAAATGAATATAATATAAATATCACATTGGTTTTTAGGAACTTGTGACAAGCACTAACACAAACCTGTAAGAAACAATAACCGATTATTGCCATCATCACATAGTTGTCATCACTATCACCATTGTATTCTTACAGGTTTGTGTTAGTGCTTGTCACAAGTTCCTAAAAACCAATGTGATATGATGCTATATCATCTCAGCAAAGTACTGTTGAGTTTGAAAAGCCAAGAACTAGATCAGATAAATATTCAGGAGAAGAAGAAGAGGAAGAAGAATGCCATCCTCAAAGTCTCTCTCACTCTCTCTCTCTCTCTCTCTCTCTCTCTCGCTCTCTCTCACAATTATGATTGGGCATCACTTACAAATTTGCATCGATGGAGGTGTGCAGGGATTGGGGAGGGGGTATAAGAGTAGGGAATGGGGTTTAAGTTGATATTATCTATATACTATGATTTCATTCTTTGGGTTCATTATTTTTTTCTGACCTGGCATAGGTGTGTGTGTGTGTGTGTGTGTGTGTGTGTGTGTGTGTGTGTGTGTGTGTGTGTGTGTGTGTGTGTGTCCATAATAATGGTTTGTGGGGTTTGTTTTGTTTTTATTTCATGTCAGATCTATCTGTATATCTATCTTATCTACCTGTTTTATAGAGAAAGACACAAAGAGACATACTATGATGCAGCTCATATTTGCAACTATCTGTCTGTCTGTATTTCTGCTCGTCCACTGTTGATAACAGATCTGTAGAGCTTATGCATTGGCTGCCTCACAAATATTTACAAAGCAGTGAAATCGGCAACCAACACGTCCTGCCAGCTCAGACATGGTCATTTCCTTGCCACCCTACATCCCTGTGTGACAGACAATCAACCAACCATTCAACCAACACCCAAAAGAAGCTCACCTAATGCCCCCTTCGTCCCCGTCCACCCCATCCTCTCTCTTGCCCAGTGCAGCTCTTCTTGCTTTAACTATATCAGAACACCAAAAAGGAGGAAACCAGACACTTACAAATGACATACAAGGTATAGGTGCTAGTTTCTCTTCGATTGCCAGCTGTGCGGGCACATGTGAACCGAGTTGCGTTGTCGCTACATTTCAAACGGTCCATCTGGAGCAGACTACCTCTTGGCTTGATGTCCCAATAGTAGCTGCCGGCAACAGGTTTTGGCCATGCACTGGCATTCGAAGCCTTCGTCTTCCAATATATGGCTTGGGCAGTTGTGCTTTGGCTTACCTGAGGGAAAGAAATGGTGACTGGTCAACACCATCATCAAATCATCATTTTCATTATCACCGTTGTATCTTTACAGGTTTGTGTCAATGCTTATCACCAGTTCCTAGAAGAAGAATGGCACCATCCAAGTCTCTCTCCCACTTTCCTGTTCTCTCACACAGCATTATGATTGGGCATCACTTACAAACTTTACATCAGTGTAGGTGTGTGGGGATGGGATGGGGGTGGGTGCAGGTGTAGGGAATGGGGTTTTAAGTTGATGTCATTTATGTACCACAATGATTTCATTTGTTTGGGTTCATTTTCTGACCTTGCACAAGTGTGTGTGTGTTCATTCTTTAGTTTGACGTCTTTTCACTGTAAGTGATATTAGACGAGTGTAGGAAAAAAACCAAGAGGGGGAAGAAATTACTGTGTACGGATTTGAGCAAGTGAAAGTGTGTGTGCGTGCGCGCGCGCGCGCGCGCGTGTGTGAGTGTGTGTGTGTGTGTGTGTGTGTGTGTGTGTGTGCATGTGTTGCATATAGAAAATGATTGATTTAAGTTTTGTTTAAAAAAAAATCATAACAATATAACATCTTTCTAATGAAAAATAACAACTACAACAGCAAACCAACTGGACTATTTAACAAGGAGTTGAAAAAGTCATACATTGGCAATGGACTGCTGAAGATTGTCAACACTGAAGGTAATTTCAGTTCAGGGATGGAAGACTTTAACACATCGCAAGTTGGTATATGATCGGCTGTTATGTGAGCACCACGGATGCAAGAAACATTAGTGATATATTTGGTCTTAAAATAATTCATTTTCCATCTGCAGATTAGAGAAATGATTTGCCTCTTATGAAAATCATGTTGGTAATGTTTTCCCATGAAACCATACATTTTCTGTATATTCTTATGCCTGCTCCAAAACTGCTCACACACGAGCTTCATCAGACATTTTCCCCAACTAACCCGCACACAGATTGTGTGACATCACTCATAGTTTGAACGCAAAGCTGCTTACATCATTTTGTCCTCGCCAGACAACCTAATCACGGCTCGACCAGTGTCGCGTCGCGGTACGCTATTGGCTGAGCTGGAATTTGTGTTTCTGCTTCACGGTAAAAAATTAATATTTCTTTTGTCAGATCAGTAAACTACAAGTATTATATACTGGTAGAATCGTTGCAATTCCTTCTTTAAGTCTATTCCATTTGTGTTTGCCTACGTTAAACTGATTTAACGCAGTTTGTAATTTTCAGCGACGAGCTTGTTAAAACTGACCCTGTTCAGGTGACTTAAATTAAGATTATAAATTTATCTTAAATAACCAGCATTTCATTTTATACTCATTATAAAGTAGGTGTTGAGCTCTTTCTTTTGCAACTTATCCAACGTAAATCGGTTCAGGAATCATTTAGAAATCTGTCACTGAACACCTTGTCAGAAACACAGTTGTCATCGGATTTGGCCTGATTAGTGCCTGTGACTGTCTTTGTAGTCCACTTAACCTGCATAAATTGGCACAGTGAGTGATGAGTGGTCATTTCATACCTGGTCAGTCATCTGACCAGAGCTTCTCTCTCTCTCTCTCTTGCTGCGTCGCGGGCAGTGTGCATGTGTCATGTGTTCTCACAATGGCTGACATCTCGCTACGTATCGCTGTAAGCACTATTGTGTAGAATGTGTTGATTTGTAAATTGTATTGTTCAACACAGTACTTGTGTTCATATGAGTATGTTCAGTTACTGCTTTGTTCAGTTATTGCTTTGACATGTTAGTCACAGCTCGGCTATGACTGATCCAAATAATTGCCATGCCGTCATATGCTTGGAGCAGTGTTCTATTTGATTCTTCTTAACGTCACAATCTGTGACGTCTCTGGACGCTAATAGTTTGCTCGAGAATATTCTAGTGGGTGCATATGATGCGTTCTTTCTCATTTGCTGTCACTGATGAAGATTAGTGTTTCACTGATGCTCAGTACTCTAAGATGTGTTAGTATTTTGTTGTGGTGGTTACAAGATAGTGTTTGATTAATATCAGTTATTGGTTAAAACCACCTGATCTGTATCAGTCTGTTAATTGTAATTTAGTTATCATGCTCTCCTATACGGCTTGCTCCAGTATAGTGCAACATGATAAACTGATTCATTTGAGTCACGTTGACACAAAATAAGCTTTACCTAATCTATACTGTCAGTGTACTTTCACTAAATCAGCATAGCTTCAATCACTTTAACTGCACTATTTAAATGTATTAGAAATGTCATTTGATGTCAGTGTTTGGTCTTCACACATATGCATTATCAAGTGGTAGTCTTTCCATGTAATATGTATACATGTGCTTTACTATTCACTTGTGCCAACATGTTGTGCTATTGACATTTGCTTGTGTCATTCCAGGCACTGTCTTCTCTTTTTATGTTCTCTTCTATTCTCTTCTTAGTTTTCTCTTTTTATGTTCTCATAACTATTGTAAATAAAACAATAGAAAAACCCATTTGTGACTGACCTCTATATGTTCCTGGCCTGTGCGAGGGAATTTTTCTCAGTATCCTTTAATATAGTTTAGTTATTTTGTACCATTTGTACCCTATTAGAACCACTCGGTACACGGCTACACTTATGTAACTCCGAGTTACCGTTGTGTTTTTCTTCAAGCTGAAATTTTGACCATCAGACTTTTTCTACCATGGTGTAATATTGCTGCCACTATTTTCATGAATGGAGAACAACTGGAAGATGTCGGGAACTTCAAATGTCTAGGAGCAACCCTGAAAAAAGATGGAAGCAGCAAAGCAGAAATAAGAATTCGCATTGGCACAGCCACTGCAGCCATGACCAAACTGAACAGAGTGTGGAAAAGTAACATCCGATTCTCCACAAAATTCAAACTCTACAAAGTCCTGGTAGTCTCCATTGTACTGTATGGTTGCGAGGCATGGACACTGACGGCCGAAACTGAAAGGAAGATCTAGGCCTTCGAGAACAAATGCCCGAGGAAGCTCCTTCAAGTTCCCTGGATCGAGCACAGGGCCAATGAACATGTACGGAACAGAATTGAGAACCTTGCTGGACCTCAGGAACCTCTCCTTTCAACTGTGAAGAGACACAAGCTGATATGGTTTGGACACAACACTCGACACACCAGCTTGTCCAAAACAATCATGCAAGGCACCATCGAGGGCGGGAGAAGAAGAGGAAGACAGCGGAAGAACTGGCATGAGAACATCAAACAATGGACCGGACTCCACACACGTGAGCTGCTGCCAGCTGCTGCCGACAGAGACAGATGGAGAAGGGAGGCTGCGTCTGCGATCCTCAGGCTTCCCCCAACGACTACTTTGTAGTTATGGGCCTGAGGTTGAGGTTGAGGTAATATTCCTGTAGTGAAAGCGAAATATTTAAATCTAACTCCTTCATGGAACTTCTAGCTCCTATTTTTTTTTTTCGCCAAAATGCCAATTTTTCATTATAGTAAAGTGTGTGTGTGTGTTTGTGTGTGTGTGTGTGCGTGCGTGTCTGTGTGCAGGCGTGTGTGTGTGTGTGTGTGTGTGTGTGTGTGTGACAATTACAATGAAAAGTTATGGTATATTCAGTTTTTCCAGGCCATCTGGTACACATGAACAGAAGAAAATAGCGTAAAGTTGGCAAACTGTTGGTGAGTGAAAAAGCTTTCACTTTGTGTGTGTGTGTGTGTGTGTGTGTGTGTGTGTGCGCGCGCGCGCACCTAAGTATTTTGCTTGTGTATATTTGTCTGCATGTGTGTGTGTGTGTGTGTGTAGGTGTGTGCACATATTTGTTTGTGCATGTGCGTGCCTATGTGGTCTATGGGGTTTTTATATCGTGTCTGATCTATCTATCTATCTCATCTACCTAATGTAAGAGAACATCCACAAGGAGGTAACCACACACTGACAAAAAACATTCAAGGTATAGTTGACAGATATCCTGTTGTTAGTCACAGCGTTGATACATGTGAACCGTGTGCCGTGGTCTGTACAGTCCGCCTTGTCCCGTCTGAGCAGACTGCTGCGCTCTTTGTCCCAATACGACCTGCCTCTGCTTCTGTCGTCTGACTTGCGCAAGCACCGACACTGAAAGCCAGCGTTTTCCATTACAGTGCGTGGGCATGTGTGCCATGGGTAACCTGAGGAGAGGAAAGGATTACTAATTATCACCATCATCACATAATCATTTTTCATTATCACCATTGACTCCTTACTGCCCTGTGTCAGTGCCTGCCACGAGTTCTTTGATATCACTAAGGTCTGATCCTACAACCTCTCAGCAAAGTACTATCGAAAACAATGAAACAAGAAATGGGGAAGACTAGTATTCAGAAGCAGAAGAAGAAGGAAAATGCTATCAACCAAGCCTCAAATAGTTTGTCCGCGATGCCTTCCTTTTCTTGATAATTCTACTGCTAACTTAGTGCAAAAATATAAAACACCTGATAACCCTGAAGATACCCTTGTTTACACCCCAAAGACAACAGATAATAACCTGAGTACGCATTCTTCTCTTGAAGTAAACACGGACTGTGTGATGTGATTACATGTGATCACATGTGATTAGAAGGAAGATGGCAGAATTGTTAAGACGCTTATCTGCCAACACAGTATCCACGAGGGTCTGGGTTCTAATCCCGGCATCTACCCTTTCTCCCAAGTTTGACTGCAGAATCAAACTGAGCGTCTGGTCATTCGGATGAGATGATAAACCGAGGTCCAGTGTGCAGCACGCACATTGCGTACTGAAAAAGAACCCACGGTAACAAAAGTGTTGTCCTTTGTAGAAGAAATCCACTCTGACAGGTGCACGAATATTAAAGCATGCGCTCAAGGCCTGAGTATGCGCGATGGGTTATGTTGCTGGTCAGGGATCCGCCTAACAGATGTGGTGTAAAATATCTAGATTTGTCCGAAAGCCATGGTGCCTCCTTGAGAAACTGACACTTGAAACTTGATTACATAGCAAATCATGGAAATTTTTAATAAGGGAATTTGTCTGCAAATTCTGTCAGGCACGTACACTTGCCAGTCCCAATCCAATTTAAATAACAATAACAGTTTCCATACTACATTACAGGTCCCCTGATGACGGATAGTATCAGAACAAGTGACTATGTATATAGGTATGTGCATATATATATATATATATATATATATATATATATATATATATATATATATATGTGTGTGTGTGTGTGTGTGTGTGTGTGTGTGTGTGTGTGTGTGCATCTGTTGTAATGCATATGTGTGTGTGTGTGTGTGTGTGTGTGTGTGTGTGTGTAGTTCGTATCTGTTTTGTTGGGTATGTTTTATGTCATTCAGAGTCAGGTCTATCTATTTATCTATTACACAGACAGACACAGATAGACAGACACATGAAAAACAGACACAGACACTTTTTTTATATTTTTAAATCAATGACTTTCACATGTCTACATCCCCAAAACCTCTCCTCCCCTTGATTGTAAAAGACACCATGATGCAACTCTGTTCCCACCTATCTGTCTGATTTTCTGTCTGTCCTTACACGTGATGCACGTCCACTGATAATCGATCAGGAGAGCTTACTCAACGGCTGCCAAGAAAACGTAATTACTCAGCAGTGAAGTCAGTAAATAACACGTCCTGTCAGTTCAGACGTGGTCATTCTCTTCTCCTCATCCTTTACCCACCTGTGACACAGACAACCAACCAACCATACAGCCAACACCCAAAAGAAGCCCACCTAATCCCTCCCTTCGTCACCCTTCCCCTCCACCCCATCCTCTCCCTTGCCCAGTGCAGCTCTTCTTGCTTTAACTATAACAGAGAACACCAAAAAGGAGGAAACCAGACACTTACATGAAACCCACATGGTATAGCCGATACTTTTCATGTGGCCATCATTCTCGTTGACACAGATGAACTTCTGGCCACTATCCGTACATTTCACCCTGTTCTGAATTAGCATAGTGGAATGCTTTGGCTCACGTATCCAATAGTAGTTGCCGTTCGATTCTTTGTCTTTGGTGTAATCAGGCTTACATAAGCATTGTAATTTATGACACTCCAACACATAGTCAGGGCAGTCGCAGGATGGGGTAACTGAGGAAAAGAAACGAAATGATAACTGATTATCACCTAGAAAAACAAAACAGACTTACCATGATAATGGATATTTTCTTAACCTTGCAAAGTGCACCCCCACTCCTTCCCCCAAACCAGGTAAATTTCGGAAATGATGGGATCGCTTTAAGGTCGAAAGTAAGGTGGGCATTTCAGGGTGAAAAGGTGACTAAATATTTTTGTAATCTGGAAAAAAGACATTTTGTAAGTAAACAAATGTGGAAATTAGTTACACCTCGAGGTGATATTTTGACGGAAACAGACGAGATCTTAGAGGCGACGAGACTTTATTATGAAGACCTATAGGGAGTACGGGAAGTAAAAGACATAGACATTAGCAGTTACGTTAAAAGTTTGCCCAGTCTGGATGAATTTGAATCAGAGCAACTAGAAGGACTTATAACAAAACAGGAAGCCACAGAAACACGAAGAAGAATGCAAAACGATAAGAGTCCAGGAACAGATGGAATGACTGTAAACTTCTATAAATTTTTCTGGAAAGACAGGGGATTTTGTAGTTAGATCACTGAATGAAGGTTTTAAAAAGGCAGAACCGTCAGTTACACAAAAAGAAGGGATAATTACATGTTTATCAAAGGGAGATAAACCAAGAGAATATTTACAGAACTGGAGACCTATTTCGTTGCTAAACGTAGCTTATAAGACAGGATGTGCATGTATAGCTAATAGAATCAAGAAAGTTCTACCAAAGTTAATACACGAAGATCAAACAGGTTTTATTCCAGGTAGATATATTGGTGATAACAGAAGAAACCTGTATGACATTATGCATTATTTAGAAATTGAATATCGTCCAGGCTTGTTAGTATCAACAGATTTCGAAAAAGCATTTGATTAATTAAATTGGTCATATATGAACACTGTATTAAAAGCCTATGGATTTGATTTAAATGGATTCACACATTTTACAAGGATATAAAATCATATGTCATTGTGAACGATAAAGTATCTAAAGGCTTGGAAATACAAAGAGAATGCCGCCAGGGAGATCCAATCTCACCCTATCTGTTTGTATTATGCTAAGAAATCCTGGCGTGCAAGATTAGGGAAGATGAAGAAATTAAAGGCATACATTTATTAGATACCATCTTTAAAATTAGTCAGTTTGCTGATGATACGACATTCACATTAGAAGGAGATAAAGAAT
>NC_134907.1:4211009-4233509 GCF_041734735.1 Babylonia areolata
TCTGTGACAAATTTCGTAATGTTAATGGATAAAAATACTGCTGCACACACACACACACACACACACACACAGTCCATCTCTATCTCTCTCTCTCTCTCTCTGTCCCGCACGCAGAAACACAGGCAGACACAGTCAGGCAGATACACACACTCTCTCTCTCAAGCACGCGTGCACAAGCATAAAGACATGAACACACACACACACACACACACACACACACAGTGATAGAAACCACATCTGACCAGTTTTCAGCCCATCCACTCTAACTTTTACGATCGACTCAAGATCCCCAACCCACTTGGTAAGAGGTTGTGACTAACTTTCACGACCCAGCGAAACATCGTTGAAGTGCTGTGCCCTTGCCGACAAGATAACAGTATGCACACACACACACACACACACTCGCGCGCGCGCACCACTCTCTCTGTGATTTTCTGGGATAGCGTTAACATTGTTATCAGTGAAAATATATACACACTTACACGCTCTTCCGTCAACACCAGGCCCCAGAGCGTGCAAGCCTGGAACAGGAGAAATTGAACAGATTCTTTTCAATGACATCAAGGCCTTTTAGCTACAAATGAAGCCTCGTTCTGTCACTGTCCTTCACAGGTACTCTGTGGACAAGGTGGCAGGGTTCAGTACTCTGTGGACAGGGTGGCAGGGTTCAGTGTGGACAAGGTGGCAGGGTTCAGTACTCTGTGGACAGGGTGGCAGGGTTCAGTGTGGACAAGGTGGCAGGGTTCAAACAGCAACATGCTCATGGACAGTTTCTGTTCCAACAACTTGTCAGCAATAGCTGGGGAGGGCAGGGACGGCGTGGGGGATGAAGACGGTAAGGGGAAACGGAAAACGTGGGATGGCTGACGTGGACGGGTAGTGGTGATGCCGGGAGATGGGGGAGGTGTGAGGGCAAAAGGAGGACGAAGGGTCAGCAAGGCTATCAGAGATAGTTAAATGTTACGTGTTTGTCTGAGTGTGTATGTAATGCGTGCCTGAAATTTGATTGACACAGGAAACGAATGATGAGCGCCCAATGGCAACCGTCAGTCAGCTCTTCCCAGATAGGCAGCCTGTTGTGTAAATGACTCTGTAAAGCGCTTAGAGCTTGGTCTCCGACCGAGGATAGGCGCTGTATAAGTATCCATATCAATCAATCAATCAGTCAAAAAGATATCAGTCTTGTCAAATCACATGCCAGAAAGTGTCGAACACAATCTTTAGAACCAATCAACTGTCCGGTTGTTCATCAAGCAAGAAATGCCATTCATCGACCATAAAGAAAACAGAAAATTAATAGGGGAGAGGGAGTGGGGTAGGAATAGGTAGAGAGAAGTGGAGAGGAAGAATGAGGGTAATCACATATACGTGCACACACAAACACACACACACAAACACACACACACACGCAACATTCACACACACACACACACACACACACATGCAGAGTAAATACATAGTGTCACCAGCCGCCATGGCAAAATGGTTAGCGTTGCGGACTAACGGCTGGGAGTGAAATACTCGTATGATACAGTAAATGTAATTTTATGACAGAATGGACACAACCCAGAGCGTGTGGATCTTTCTTGTTTATTCTCTAGATCTTCCCAGACAAAGCCGCCCAACCATTGGCATGGTTTCGTATGACATAGTTTCGTACAATGTATAACATCCCCCTTCTTTCAACAGAAGATCCAATTTCAATAACATTGAAACAATCTACTCAAAATTAAATTGCTCTGTTCTTGAACACGGAAACTGTCATTAAACTAGAACATAACTTGTGCATGCAAGAAATAACGAAAACGAAAAGTAAAACAGTTACCTTGTTTCAGTACTGCGGTGTGTGTGTGTGTGTGTGTGTGTGTGTGTGTGTGTGTGTGTGTGTGTGAACAGTCTGTTAGTGTCACTCTTCCCTGTATCTCAGGGGCTTTCTCACTTCCCTGCCAGAGCGCGTGGTGTTCCGTGGGGGAAGGCTCTCTGCCGTGAGTATCTGAGTGTCCGGGGGAACGGGGGAGCTCTGGCTGCCTGCCGACATCGACTTGTCTGTAGCCGGTATCTCCTTTGGTCCAATGGTCTGCTGCTGTGTCGGTGCATCTCTTGACTCGGACGTGCTGGTACTTTCCTCTCCTCTGACGCGTTCGCGCAGGGCAATCCTGTTCCGGCGGAGTGTGCTGCCCGTGTACGTTCTGACGTTGTATGACCTAGGAGTGTAGGCTTTGTTCACCACCTGCCCTGGCTCCCATCTTTTGGTCTCCTGGTTCCAGATACGAATGCCCTGTCCTGGGTAGAGTGGGGGGAGGTCACTGGAGGCAGATTTGTCATAATTGGCTTTCATAATCTGTCGCCTCTCGTCCAGTTGTAGTTTGTACTGTTGATACTCAGCGAGCGGCGCTACCCGCGAGGGTAGGAGGGTGGCTAGGGGACGACCGAAGAGCATTTCAGCAGGGGATGGGAGCTTGGAGTCCAGAGGAGTGGCTCGGAGGTTGAGCATGGCGAGCTGGAAACCTTTTCCTTCCCTGTCACATTTCTTGATGGACTTCTTGACCGTCTGCACCTGGCGATCTATGAAGCCGTTTGATTGGGGGTATCTTGGGGATGAGGTAATGTGCTCGATGCCGTACTTGTCCATGAGTGCTCTGAAAGGCTGGCCTTGGTACTGTGGCCCGTTGTCGCTGACAATCTGGTCGGGCCGTCCGAACATGGCGATGACCTTCTCCACTTCATCCGCTATGGCTTGGCTGGACGTGGTTTTCATCTCGGTCACGATGGGGTATTTTGAGAAATAGTCTGCAATCAGGAGGAAGTTGCGGCCTTCAATTTCAAACAGGTCTGTTCCTAATTTTCTCCAAGGGCTGTTGGGAATGTCATGGGGAAGAAGGGGCTCACGCTGGTTTGCACTCGTGAATTCTTGGCAGGTTGCGCATGATCTGACTACTTGCTCAATGTCTCTGGAGATGTTTGGCCAGTACGCACATTCTTTGGCCAGGAGTCGCGTCTTCTCTAGGCCTTGGTGAGATTGATGGAGTTGTTTCAGTACATCCTGCTGGAGAACCTTGGGTATGATTACCTCCTGTCCTTTGAAGATGATCCCATCTTCTATTGCTAGCTCGTCTCTGAATGACCAGTATGGTCTGACATCTGTGGGGAGTGCTTTAATGTTGTCTGGCCACCCGTGAACTATGGTCTCCATCAGGCTGTTCAGCACAGGATCGGTCTTGGTGGTTTCACGTAGCTGGTATAGCTTCTTGGGTGTGAAGCTTATGAAGTCGTACTGACAGAAACCAATCTCGTCCTCGGAGAGGTCTAGGCCGTCCACACGGAGGTTGAGATCAATGGATGTCTTGTCCGCCTGGGATGGGAGTCTTGACAGCGTGTCTGCGAGGGTCATGGATTTCCCGCTGCGGTATTCCACCTCGTAGTCGTATCCCTGGATCTTTTGTAGCATGCGCTGGAGACGTGGTGGGGCTTTGAGCAGTGGCTTCTGTACTATCATCTCGAGCGGTTTGTGATCCGAGATCACCTTGAAAGGCCTCCCGTAGAGGTATGTATGGAACCGTGTGATTCCAAAGACCACCGCGAGCATCTCACGGTCGATGTTTGGGTAGTTGCTTTGTGTGGAGTCAAGTGACTTGGATGCGAAGGCGACCGGATACCCATCCTGAATGATGGCTGCACCCAGGCCCTTCATGGAACTGTCGACCTCCAGCACAGTCGGTTTCTTCGGGTCATAGAACTTGAGGCATGTGGTTGATGACACCAGTTTCTTGAGGTTGTTGAAGCAGTGGATGAGGTCTTTTGACATGATGAATGGCACGTCTTTTTTCAACAGCTCCCTCAGCGGCTGTGACTCCTTGCTGAAATTTGGGATGAACGTCGACAGATACGTCATCATGCCGAGGAATCTCTGTAACTCTTCTTTGTTTTCAGGGATTGGCATGCTCTGAATGCCCTGGATTTTGGCCGGATCTGGGCGAATCCCGTCCTTGGAGTATATATTCCCAAAGAAGGAGATCTCTTCCTTGCGTATGTCGCACTTTTCTGAATTGAAAACGAGCCCACACTGTTTGGCTCTTTCCATCAAGCACCTGAGGTTGTCGTTGTGCTCCTGCACATTCTTGCCATGCACGCACACATCGTCTATGATGCCGGTCACGCCTGGAAGGTCTTCCAGGATCTCGTCCATTCTTGCTTGAAAAATGTCTTGCGATACACGCAGTCCAAAGGGGAGTCGTTTCCAACAATAACGACCAAAGGGCGTTCAGAACGTGGTCAACAGTTGGCTTGGTTCGTCGAGGTGGACTGACCAGTATCCTGCCTTGGCGTCCATCTTGCTGAATACTGACGATCCAGTGAATTTGGGATTGATCTCTTCTAGAGTAGGGATTTTGTGGGGACATCGCTTCAATGCTGCGTTGAGCTTCTGGGGATCAATACAGATACGGAGAGAGCCATCTTTTTTCACTGAGTAGGCTAGGCTGGAGCACCAGTCTGTGTGCTCTTTGACCTTATGGATGACTCCCTGCTTAACCATTTTCTCCAGCTCTGCTTTTAGCTGTTCTTCAAGGTGCACAGAACATTTTCTTGGGGGATCGATGGAGGGTTCTGCTCCCGGTTTGGTGTATAGCTGGGCTGGGTTTTGGAAGTCCCCAAGAGTGTCAAACTGGCCTGGGTAAGCCTGCTTTAGGCTTTCAATTGATGAAACGTCTGTTGTGCTGATTTCGCTGCAGTTGATAGTCACCAACCTCAACTTCTCACAGGTAGGCAGACCGATGATGCATGGGCCTTCTACGTCTACCACGTAGAACTTGGCTTTAGTGAGCTTGCCCTTGTGACTGAGCTCAAGCTCGAGGCTACCATGGCAAGGAATCTTCTGCCCGTTGTACGCCGTCAGCCTTGTGTTCTTGACAGGTGTGATAATTTTGGATGGATCACGTTTTCCATACAGCTTCCTGTATGTCTGTAGAGTTAGAGTGTTACCAGATGCCCCAGTGTCAATTTTCAGCTTAATTGGTATCTTGCCCATCTTTCCTGGGGCTATGACATCCATCGTTGTGAAAGCTTCACTACGGACGCTGGAAATGTTGATTGTGTCATGTTGAATGTTGTCGTCATCACTTGTGTCTTCAGTCTCCGACGCCATGTCGTGAATTTTCTTTCTGCCTTTGGTTTTCTTTTTGCTATCACTGTTTTGTATGCGGGCCAGGTCTTCTCTCTTTCTCTGTCTGCATGCTCGTCGCCAATGTCCTTTCTTTCCACAATGGTGACAGGTGCTGTCGAACGCTGGGCATTTCCGTGGATCATGGGAAGTATTACAATTCCCACATGACCTGGTTTTCCGTACGTGCTTGTCGCTAAGCAGGTCAAGCTTGTGTTCCCCTGTGCTAGGGTTGAGTTGCTGAAGCTTGCTGCGTCCGGCAACTATGGCTTGGTATCGTCTGCCTTCAGCAAGAGCGTCGGCCAGCTTGTACCCTTTTGCCTTTCCCAGCAGGTCGCGTTGGAAGTCCTCAAGTGGAGTGGATGCTATAATCAGTTCTATCAGTCTCTCTTCCATCTCTGTTTGGTCAAACTCGCACTTCATGGCCAGAGTGCGCACTCGCAGGATGAAATCATCCAGAGTTTCATCCTCGCGTTGCCGACACTCCATCAGATGTAAGCAGTGGACTCTGAAGTTGATCTTGGGCTTGAGTTGGGATTCGAAGAACTCCCACAGCTTGTCTGGTTTGCGTTTGTCCTCTGACAGGCCGGACACTTGCAGTCGTCTGGTGCCCTCGTCACCTATGCCGCGCAAGATCTTGAGCGCTTTTTTGTTATCGTTCTCGATCTCTTCGTCTTCACAGTATATGGAGATATTGCTTTTGAACAATTGTAAAGCTTCCTCGTGATTGTCAGTAGCCCAATTCATTTGAGGTATGCGTGCAGCAGCCATGATTGTGTAATGTGTATGGCTGCAAGAGAGATATTTACGTCTGTTTGATGTGTCACCAGTCTGTCTCGTGTCGTGTGGGTTACTCTTTGGCGATAAAAGACGTCATAGCAGCGCCGTTTTCCGTCATCGTTATGTCGCGTCGAGATATCGCAGCTATACAAACTGTTCTTGTTTTGTGCATTGACCTAAACAATGGCGATTTAGCGTCTTTTTCGTCTTCTTCAAAAGTTTATGTTTACTTGCGGTTAGAAGCGTTGAACTGCCAGTATCCCACCGCTGCCACCATGAAATACTCGTATGATACAGTATTTATGACAGAATGGACACAACCCAGAGCGTGTGGATCTTTCTTGTTTATTCTCTAGATCTTCCCAGACAAAGCCGCCCAACCATTGGCATGGTTTCGTATGACATAGTTTCGTACAATGTATAACAGGGAGAACGCGATTTCGAATCCTAGCTGAGGTGGTTTACTTTTTGGCCGGTGGCCTCGAAGTGACAGAATAGTCAACAACATGATGACTGTGGTCACTTCAATTGAAGAAGATAAAGATCAGCAATAAAAGGTGTTTTCTAAGACAATTCGAATGCATGACATATCCAGTGTAAAATGATGACAATGAAATGAAAACGGAATGTTTTAAGGCAGCCCTTAACGTATGTCCATTGTTTTTTTCCCTTCTGCTTCCTAAAACAAAACACACGTCATAAAGATCTACATTAATTGATTCTAAATCTAATTCTGACATTACTGAAGTGACAGAGATAAAACGCAAACTTACATAGCAAGAGAAATGCTCTGATCATTTCCAGGACACAGCCGTCTCAAGTGAAAAAGAGAAAATGTCAATGTTAAAGTTTACCACGGACACACACACACACACACACACACAGGCCTTTCGTTGACTCCCTTTGGGATTCCAGCTAGCTTGCTGACAAGTGCTGTTTTTACTGCAAAACCAACGCCAGCCTCACGTCGCTCTTCGCTTCCTCGTCCACTCCAGAAGAAGGTGTAACCAGATCCCCGTTCACAGAGCTCGCCTTCGCCTGCAAGCCGAGTCTCACTCACGGCTGCGATGTCGATGTTGTATCTGGCGAGTTCGGATGCAACTAGTGCCGTTCTCCTTTAGGGTCTGTCCGCGTTATCTCTGTCCAGGAGAGTCCTTATGTTCCAAGCACCAACGGTGAGAGGAACGATCCTTGTTTTTTTCTTTTCTTTCTCTTTGTTTCGACCGCTGATGCAGAGTCCCCGCCAGCCGCGGTATGCTGGCCAGGGTGATATGGAGCAGGCAATTTTTAGGGCACCTTTTCTAGCCCTTTCCTCATGCCAGGGAGGTGAGCAGTGCATTCCTAAAGAGGGCTACTCAGACGCTCAGACGGCTGTCGAGCTCCATCGCTGCTCCTGTCAATGAAGAACGACCCTATGGCCTGAGCCGCCTGCGTGCAGGTCTGCAGCTGTGACTGCCAGTGTACCCACACCTGTCGTTTCGTTGCTCGCCTGTCGCCACAGGACTTGGGGGTGATGAAAGGATGAAGGATGAAAGGTCATTAAGAATGACTGATGACTTGAGCGATGAGTTTGTTTAAAATGAAGAGGAGCTGCGCAACGTCGACCTCACTCTCTCGTCCGGGTTCACCAATTTCCAGTGGTAAGACTAAGTTGTCTTGACTGGAGGACTGAATACGGATGCAGTGGATGACCAAGATATCCTTTCGGTGTCTCATCTTGCTCTCTGCACTCCACAGTGCGTTGCTGTAACCGCCTTCATCTCCGTTGAACCTACACACACACACACACACACACACACACACACCACCACCACCACTACCACCACCATAATATCCATATTAATATATCTTTCTCTCTCTCTTTCCACAATCCCACCCTCACTTTTTTACTGACCGCACTCAACCTGCACACTGAAACTCCCCTCGTCCCTCTTACACCTCTACCTCCTCCCCCTCCCACTTCTCTTTCTGTCTTCCCTCCTCCCTACTCCTTCCTCCTCCTCTTCCACCTTCACGCCCGAAAGACGCTGGCACAGAATAGCGAGAGAGTCGTTACAAGCTGTGGAAAGTGCGCCATACTGGTGGTCCGGATTGACGGCAACGCAGCTGGCTACTTCCCCGCCCCTCACACTGGTGTCGTCTTCCCGCTGGTGGAGGAGCAGACTGTCCGTGGACACAGTCACGTTGGATCGTTCCCACCTGAGCTCCCCGGGCTCTGACGTCATCCGGAGCCCGATCCACACGGAAGAAGGTGTCTGTGTCCTGAGAAACCCCAACATCACGTCCAGGTCGTGAGCGTTGGTGAACTCGGCGAGATGCCCTCCTCGGCTGTTGCAGAAATCCTGGGCGTCTTCTCTGGGCAGGTGGAGATTGGGGTACAGGTAGCAAGTCTCACTTTCTCGTGTCCACCCTTCTGGGGACCGTGAGCACATGGGGGGGAGTTTCACCCTGTGGCTTTTGAAAGTGGTTGAAGAACCATGGGATGTTCTCACTGAAGCATGGCACTGGTACTCGCCAATATCGTGAAGGAGGGAGGCATTCCACGTGATGTTCAGGTAAGCGTTTCGTTCCTTGTCAAGGCGTGTGGACCCGCTAGCTGAGATGACGTGTTGTTTAGAGGAGGTGAGGTTGGCCGTTTGGGTCACTGACTTGTGGACGACAGCAAGCTGTACCACGTGGTTCTGACGTCGTTTGGTGAAGGTGATGTTGTGGAGGGTGGTCAGGTATGGAAGCACGGCTCGTGGCATCCAGCACCAAATGTTTATCGGATCTCCGCATGTTAGTGTTTGTCTTGGGAATACCTCCAACTCCAGCATCGCCTTGTTCAGAATTTCCCTTTCCTGTTCACACTGCTCCACATTCAGTGTTTCCACTCTTGATGCAGCGTGACTCTGTCTTGAACCGTTTTCTTCACAGGTCGTTTCACATTGGTAAGCGTTCTTGTCATGACAACCCACACGTTTTTATCGTAACTCGTAGTTCTTGTAAATCGCTGTCTGAGCTTGTACCGTTCTTTGTTTCAACAATCCACGGGGGGAGGATGAAAGGTGCAGAGTTGGGTTTCTTTGAAACCAGCACCGTGAACTCACTGTCATCCTCACCTTTCCACTTTAGACAGAGGGCAGGCAACTGAGAGGACAGTGGAGAGTTGGGAGACGTGTCCTTAGCAGTAGAACGCAGTGAGCAGGTGATGACAAGCTTTTCCCCAACCGTAACACTTTTAGGCATCTGGATATTCACGTGTGTTTCAGTTCGTGCTTCTATGTTCCCACTGAGGGTTGTGTCACTGTTTTCCATGAAAGAGCCTGCCCCTCTGTCAGGAAATGGCTGTCTGGAATGAATGTTAAGTTCCGAACTGCTTGGCAAATTTCCATCCATTTGTCATTAGAATAAATCTGATTCACATCTGGATTTTGGTCTTCAGAAGTAGTGTGATTCACTTCTGGAGCTAAGTCATCAGAAGAAATCCGATTCTTTTCTGGAACTATCTTCACGTCATCCTTGAAGGAGGTGTGGTTTTGAACAATGGTTGGTTCCGTACCAGAGTGAGTTGTAGGCATGTCTGCAGAAACAGACTCTCTGAAGATGATAACCATCTGATTTTTTAATGGCAGTTTCTTCTTTCGCTTTGGGAACTGTTGGGCCATCCATTCGTGATCTTTTTTTCTGTAGTAAACGTATTATTTTGGCTGGGTGACTCCTGCCTACTTTCGTTATGAACCAAAACGTCTGTGTCTGTCATAGACAACGTCACACTATTAGTGACTAACCCGGCGTCACAACAGGCGTGGGTTTCCTTAGCGATGAGGTTTGCAAGCTGGGATCGGTTATGTTCTGGGTCTGATTTTGTTCAGGGTTTGTATAGCCTAGAGGGCCTGATGGCCATCCTTTGCTTCTTCTTGATTTGGTCCTGTAGTCTTTTGGACAAAACTGCGAGCCAATCACAACCATGAATACAAAGACTACCGTAGCCAGCAGGAAACCAGTGAGGAGGTACAGGAGTGGGTGGCAGCGTCTCCTGTTGGCCAGTCTCAGGGACTGCCACTGCACCCTCTCCTCACCAGGCTTCTGCAGGTAGATCAGAGACGTGTCCAGATGGGTGACAAGGTGGGTTGCACCTTGGTTGCATTTTGAAATAGGCTGTCTTCATGCGTCGGGACTGGACAGAAGCTGCGAATAGTGATCTGCTCAACACTGCCTGTTGTTTTCTGGGGCCTTAAACGGAACGAACATCCACGAGCGCTTTTTCTCTGTGGACGTGAGAGTGACAGCTTTCGTTGCAGCGTTTTCAAAATGGTTCCTGTGGTGTGACGTTTGCATCCTTCCAAACGTTTGTCAACAGTAAGAGGCTGACAGTGGTCCACATTGCCAGCCTCGTCAGGGTCATAGACAGGGTCGTGGTCAGGAGGTGGGGTTTGTCTTTGCCAACACGTAAACACTTCAGGTTGGCGTGGTGGATCGGCTTCCAGATTGATGTTCTGGCGATATTCGGTTCATGTCTTTCTCTGCAACCCCTGTATCACGCACGTCTTTGGAAACGGCTCCAGCCCTCTCATCGTCAAGGGGAACGTCATGGAAGAAATCTAGTACCACAAGTGTTTCTTCTTCCAGTGCACCACATAAACCACCAGTGGAACTTGGGTCATAGTATTCACTGCAGTGAACTTGGCTAGGTGCCAGGTCGTTCTCTTTGTGTTGGCACGAGGACCAAGGACCTCCTTTTCTGTTTGCATCTGGGAAGCCTAGCTGTGAACAGACTGCCTTGAATTTCAGCTGTGCCTTGGTCAGTCTGGGTGTCTTGACCTCTTCGATCTGAACACGTTGTCTTGTCCTGCTCTGTTGTATCACTGCTCCTGTCCTCGTGTAAGTGTTGATCGACTGCTATTGATCTGTATTCAATGTCTGTGCTTGATCTGTACTGATCGACTGCTATTGATCTGTATTCATTGCCTGTGCTTGATCTGTACTGATCGACTGCTATTGATCTGTATTCATTGCCTGTGCTTGATCTGTACTGATTGACTGCAATTGATCTGTATTCATTGCCTGTGCTTGATCTGTTTTCACGACCTCCTGTGTCTTTTGTACCTCTGTTGGTGTCAGTCTGCTGATCTTGTTCAGCCGTGCACAGTGTCCAGGTCAGGACTGCTGTGTCACAGTCCGTGCTCTGGTCATGTTTGTCTCCAGAGGCCTTCTTGTTTCTGGACCTGCTTTGCTTTTGCTTTCGTCGGAAAGTCGACGTTTTCTTGTTTCCTCTGTTCAAGACACCGAGTCTGTGTCTGGTATATGGGAGATCCTGCAAGAATACGCTTTCCTCGTCCTTGGGAAGGTGGAGATTTTGCATTGAAGTCTTCCTGCTGATGTCATGTCGAGAAAGCTCGTCCTCAAACATTTGGCGTGCTCTTTGACCGCGGTTTGTTCTTTAAGGAAACATCCTCAGTGGCTGCAGACGAGGTGTGAGTGGACTGTTCAGTGTCCGGTATTGTGGATGTCCTGGTGAGGTTCCACACGTAGTCAGGTACCCCTGGCAGAAGTACGGCTTCTCTTATCTCCTCATCATCCAAAAGCTGGCACCTGCCTTACGTGGGAGGTGTTTTATCAGTGGAACAGCCCACCGTGTTGATGTGCATCCCAGAACCATTGCCCACTGTCTGGCCGCTGGGTGTGTCAGGAAGCGCTGAAGACACAGGGGCGGTAGTTGAGGGGGGATGACAATTCATGCAGGCAGAGTCTGGTCTTTGGACGTAGCTTTCACTTTCTTTTTGCCGCGTCTCTCTCTCGGGACTAGGGCCGGTGTCCTTCTCTTGTCTTTGTGAAGTGGCAGTGGTTACTTCAGGTTGGATGGGGGAGCTTTTTACTGAGGGCGTGTTCTCTGTCACTATACAACTTGGATGTGTTGCCATGGTTCTGAATTCCTTAGAAAAGGTTTACTAGAACTATGAGTTACCAATCGGGTGTGGGGGTGGATGCTATGGAACACGCTGCATTTCATTGGTGCTGTTTCTGATTTGTGTTTCGGCTCGTTGTTGTTGTCGTCGTTGTTATTGTTATTCTTGTTTTCTTGTTATTCGTCGTTGTTTCAGAAATCAGAATCTATTTTCTCCCAGTTACATGACATTTCCAGATTTATAAAGATATTTTTAAAATCTCACACAGTGTGTACACTGGTACTGTTCACACACTCACTGTGTTGAATGTCTCTTTGTGAACACACCCTCCAATGGAGAAAACATCACGGTACTTGAAGATACACACACCTGTATAGTTGCAGATATTATTTGACACATGTAGAAAAACCATCATAAGAGGGGAAAGAAAGAAACAATTCTCGTTACTCAAACACTCCTGATTTTATACCTGAAGTTATTTTACCACAGTCCATGTACGATTTTCAAACAAGTGAAAAATATTGCCACCATCACTGTTCGTTCACATTCACGCGTCTATAATTCCGATGGTAGTTTTTCCACAACTTTAAAGTTGTCGAGCAGCTGGCGAATCTCCTGATCATTTTCAATCGACAGATAGATTCCGGAACTGTTTAGATCGGTGCAAACCATATTTCCTGATTTACAACTGTTGTTGATCTCTTGCATCAAGTCGTTAACACCGAAGACAGCTTCGTGTAAACTGCAGTCTCAATTCCGAAAACGAAACATTGACAACAACGGTAGATATGTTCTTCTCTGTTTCTCTCACAGTATCTGGAGAGGGGGTGATGACCCAGTTCCAAACGTATCACCATCGGTGTCTGTTGAACAAGGGCACTGGAAGAGCGTTGACTGGAGCCATTCTTCGTTCCGCTGTTAAGCCAGCGCGTCAGTGTTGTTGTGAAGCGATTGGTGATAAAAGGGAGGGAGATAAGAAGTGTCATATAGATTTCCTTCCCTTTACAAAAGCATCACTTATCTTCGTTTCTTCAATGATTTGTGTATGTACCTGTTTGTTAATTTATGGTTTCCTCTGAAGCACACACACACACACACACACACACACCGACAGGAAAAAAGAGACAGAAACAGAGAGACACAGAGAGAGAGGGGGTGAGGGAAAGGGAGCCGGTGGGGAGGACACGAAGGGAGACAGACAAAAAATACAGAGAGAGAGAGAGAGGACTGGGGTAGACAGGGGTAGTGGAGGGGAAGCCACACAAGACAGGCCGACACTGACTGCATTGAACAAGGGAGATGATTTAATTTTTGACTTTTCAGTTAAGTCCCATCCATCCAGACACACAATCTCTATCTGTCCAATGATTAAGAGTGAACAACAACAACAAAACAACAACAACAAAACAACAACAACAAAAAACAAAAAAAACAAAACAAAAACAAAAAAACAAAACAAAACAAACAAAAAAAAACACACCCGAGTACCAAACACAGACGGACACACAAAGAAACAACAGCGGACACGTGCAATTGTTGAAGCAAGGGATACCAGTTAAATCTGTTCTTTCATTGCAAGTTGCAATGAAGGTGCGCCCTTTCGATGAGGATTCCATAAATAAACATACAAACTGATCGATAAATTACCCACATGTTTTTCTTTTTTACATAATAATTGATGTGTGCATGGTGATCAGTGAAGGGTGCGTCAGTTTTTTTGTTTGTTTTTTGTTGTTTTTTTGCTGACGGATATTTTATTTTAAGTGAGCCTACAGAAAAATGTTTCTGTTTTGGTTGAAGCAGACAATAAAGTATTCTGAATTGAATTGAATTAAATGAATGAATGAACAGATAGATAAATGAATAAGCTGAAATAGTAAACAATGTAAAGAATTTGTCTTAAAATACAAATAAGCATAGATATGTTAATAACTGAATGTATGGGATATATATATATATATATATATATATATATATATATATATAGAGAGAGAGAGAGAGAGAGAGAGAGAGAGAGAGATATTTAAGGGGAAAAAAACAAAGAGGGAAGGGAAAAACATAATGAAAACAACCAGAACATTAGGCTGGAAAAAACAAAACAAACAAAATGGCAACAAAAAACAGAGAGACACAGACACGGACAGACAGACAGACAGACGGCCAAACACTGACAGACACAGAGACGGACAGACAGACAGACGGCCAAACACCGATAGACACAGAAACTGTCAGACAGACAGACGGCCAAACACAGACAGACAGACGGCCAAACACCGACAGACACAGACAGACAGACGGCCAAACACCGACAGACACAGACAGACAGACAGACGGCCAAACACCGACAGACACAGACAGACAGACGGCCAAACACCGACAGACACAGACAGACAGACGGCCAAACACCGACAGACACAGACAGACAGTCAGACGGCCAAACACCGACAGACACAGACAGACAGACGGCCAAACACCGACAGACACAGACAGACAGACGGTCAAACACCGACAGACACAGACAGACAGTCAGACGGCCAAACACCGACAGACACAGACAGACAGACACGAACAGACAGACAGACAGACAGACGGCCAAACACCGACAGACACAGACACGGTCAGACAGACAGACAGACAGACAGACAGACGGCCAAACACCGACAGACACAGACACGGACAGACAGACAGACAGACGGCCAAACACCGACAGACACAGACAGACAGTCAGACAGACAGACGGCCAAACACCGACAGATACAGACAGACAGACAGACAGACGGCCAAACACCGACAGACACAGACAGTCAGACGGCCAAACACCGACAGACACAGACAGACAGACAGACGGCCAAACACCGACAGACACAGACAGACAGACAGACGGCCAAACACCGACAGACACAGACAGACAGACACGAACAGACAGACAGACAGACGGCCAAACACCGACAGACACAGACACGGTCAGACAGACAGACAGACAGACGGCCAAACACCGACAGACACAGACACGGACAGACAGACAGACGGCCAAACACCGACAGACACGGACAGACAGACAGACAGACAGGTGGACAAACATGTGGAGAAACAAAAGCGGACATGAACAATTGTAGAGGCAAGGGAAACAAACAAGTTCGATTAGTACGTTCAGTAGGCATGTTGTCATAGGGTTCCGTCCCTTGGATGAGGACTCCCTAAATAAATAAATAAATAAAGGAGTAAATATAGTAAATATAGAGGAATAAATGAATAAATGCTACTACTACTACTACTGCTACTACTACTACTACTGATGATGATGATAATGATGATAATAGGCAAATGAATAGAGGAATAAATTGATAAATTCTGTGTACTATTACTACTAATAATGATAATGATAATAATAGAAACAATGGACATTTATATAGCGGGTTTCTCCAGAAGCACTAGTCAAAGCGCTTAATATTTCGTGTCCCACTCCCTTTCTCCCCTATCAATCAATAAAGAAAGAAATGACAAAGAACAAAGAAATAACAAAGAAATGGTATGAACAATTTTTTCCCCCAAAAGCTCTCCTCTGTGCCTGTCTCATGGATCGATGAAGCCGATTGGTTAGACAAACTCGCTCCATTCGCGGTCTGTTGCAATTTGTAAATTACACCATATCCTGTCTTATCCTTTCTTTTTTTTCTTCTCTATTTTTAGGGACAGTCTGAGAGCTTCTGTTGATCAATGCGCGATAAGTGTGTGTGTGTGTGTGTGTGTGTGTGTGTGTGTGTGTGTGTGTGTGTGTGTGTCGTGGTGGTGGTGTGTGTGTGTGTTATGGTAAATGTGGTGGTGGTGGTGGTGTGTGTGTGTGTGTGTGTGTTATGGTAAAGGTGGTGGTGGTGGTGTGTGTGTGTGTGTGTGTGTTATGGTAAAGGTGGTGGTGGTGGTGGTGTGTGTGTGTGTGTGTGTGTTATGGTAAAGGTGGTGGTGGTGGTGTGTGTGTGTGTTATGGTAAAGGTGGTGGTGGTGGTGGTGTGTGTGTGTGTGTGTGTTATGGTAAAGGTGGTGGTGGTGGTGGTGGTGGTGTGTGTGTGTGTGTGTGTGTGTGTGTGTGTGTGTGTGAATAAAATAGAATAGAACAGAATAGAATACTTTTTATTGTCATAAACCTTAAAGTTTATCTGTCGGTGTGTGTCCTCATATGGGAGAAGAGGCCGATTCTGGATGCGCAGCACTTCCCACAGGTGTTGCAAGGGAAAACGTCTCCAGAAGTTGAGCCCTGTCACTGCATCGATGACTGATGATGTGTGTAAACATTTCTATGTTCCTTAAAGTCAAGACTCGAGACTGATCTATCGTCCATGCACATGTACTGAAAAGTGTGTGTGTGTGTGTGTGTGTGTGTGTGTGTGTGTGTGTGTGTGTGTGTGTGTGTGTGTGTGTGTGTGTTATGGTAAAGGTGGTGGTGGTGGTGGTGGTGGTGGTGTGTGTGTGTGTGTGTGTGTGTGTGTGTTATGGTAAAGGTGGTGGTGGTGTGTGTGTGTGTGTGAGGGAATGTTATGGTAAAGGTGGTGGTGTGTGCGCACGCGCGCGCGCGCGCGCGCGCAAGTAATTCAGCTTCGGGTCACACGCCGAACATCGAATTTCAGTACATGTGCATGGACGATAGATCAGTCTCGAGTCTTGACTTTAAGGAACATAGAAATGTTTACACACATCATCAGTCATCGATGCAGTGACTGGGACAGAGCATCTATTTTAGCTGCACCCACCATCGAGGTACCGCAGCGAAAGCGGTGTCAACGAAAAGAGGTTACCCCCATCTCATTTTTTACACTGCCATTTTGCCGGTGCCCATAAAAATGTAAGACCATCAAGGCAGCGAACTCATATCCACTGTGTGAAAGACTCGCCATAGGATTGAGTCTCCCGTCGGACCGACGGATGAATAGGCAGGCAGGCTTATCTGTCAGGGTGTGTCCTCATATGGGAGAAGAGGCCGATTCTGGATGCGCAGCACTTCCCACAGGTGTTGCAAGGGAAAACGTCTCCAGAAGTTGAGCCCTGCTTCCTTCGCTCACGCTTCTCCTTCTCTTGTTTTCAAACGTCTTTATGCCACTAGAGCACAGCATCCTCCAGCGAGAGCGGTCAAGGGCATCAGTTTCACAGGAAGCGCCGACATAAGCCTGGTTGCCTGACCAGCACAGGTGACTTTGGTTTTTTTTTTAGTGAGGAGTTGTGCAGTGCCTTCCCCACACTCGCCTACCGACGCTCAGAGTCCCACAGGTGCAGATACTACCACGTGTAGAACGGCCTCGGTAGTTGCAGGTTTTTTCTTCGGAGCTCCGTCTCCTAGGAGGACTTCCAGCCAAGGATAAGAGCTCCCCCTGCCCTTTGGTCATCGTCTTCCGCCTTCACAGCCGTTGGGAAAGGTTTCCTCCTCCGTCTGGTCTGTCGCTGGGAGACTTCACATGCGGCAGGTAGTACTGGGTTACATGGTACCAGTAGCAAGGGCTATGCTCCTGACCTGACCCACACTCGGCATAGGCTTTCCGCCATTTTAACCTTCCCCAACAGAAGTCAGGTACCCAGTCAAACTTCGGTAGAGTACGGAAATTCAGAGTAAGGTGACTTTTCCAAGGACACAGCACGGTGCCGAAACGGGGCCTCGAACTCTAATAACTGGTGCACACTAGAACTGTATCTGCCATGGCGTGACATGTCTTGAGACACTGCTACTCTGAAACCTACAAGCAACATCACGGACATTGCAAGCGAACCGAGTCCATTTCTTTTACTTTACGGTTAATATTTTCCTTGAGTGTGTACAAAGCAAATAAGTTGAGTGAATGTTTTGAATTAAGAAGTGTTGCAAAAAACAACAAATAAGCAACTGAGTAGAGTAAAGAAGAAAGAAAGAAGAAAAAAAGTGGATAGATGGATGAATGATCGATCGAACGAACGAACGAACGAACGAATAAATGAATGGTTTAATGAACATCTCAATTTTCAATATTTCTAGATTCCACATCTCACAATAAATTGATAACTGTATCTTTCTGCACAAGATCAAAACGAGGCTGATCAAGTAAATTCATACATAGTCCCCCCCCTCCGTAATATAAAACACGCACAAATAATTATAAGAATTATAATATATACTAATACTAATGATAATAATGATTTGTATTTGTATTATTTGTATTACTCTTTTCTTTTTTTTTTATCACAACAGATTTCTTTTCGTGAAGTTCGGGCTGCTCTCCCCAGGGAGAACGCGTCGCTACACTGAGAGCGCCACCCTTTTTTGTTGTTGTTGTTGTTCTTGTATTTTTTTTCCTGCGTGCAGTTTATTTGTTTTCCTATCGAAGTGGATTTTTCTACAGAATTTTGCCAAGGACAACCCTTTTGTTGACGTGGGTTCTTTTACGTTCGCTAAATGCAAACTGCACACGGGACCTAAGTTTATCGTCTCATCCAAATGACTAGCGTCCAGACCACCACTCAAGGTGTAGTGGAGGGGGAGAATATACTGGCGACTGCCGTTGTGATACGAACCAGTGCGCTAAGATTCTCTCGCTTCATAGGCAGACGCGTTACCTATAGGCCAACACTCCACTAAGAATAATAATGATAACAATAATAATAATAATAATGATGATGATGATGATGATGATGATGATGATGATAATAATAAAACTTTGTTGTTGACTTTCTCCGCAAGGGGTAGAAAGAGATGGGGTGGCTCTTTTTCGCTTTCAGCGGTCCTGTCCTGTTTAAAACATACAAATGACAAAAATTCATCATACAAACTTTTTTGTTTGTTTGTTTCTCTCTGTAGGGGGTGTGGGGGGTGGGGGAGAAATGGAGGTGGGGGAGAAATGGAGTGATTTCCCCCTTCTCTTTTCTGCTCTGTAAAAAGCACACACGGGGAAAAAATCTTCCAGCAGACTTTCTCTTTCTACTGGGGGCAGAAATAGACGAAGGGGTTCTTTCTCCCTGCTTACACCGGTTCCTGTGCAGGGTGCCTGGTTTTGAGAGGAGTGCAGCTAAGAACAGACACCGCTCGCCAGGGGTCCAATGATGGCGTGTGTAAACACATCTGTGTGCATTTCTTTCTGGGGGGAGGATGACGCAACAGGGTTGAGCCAACACCGCCTGGCATGCTGATGGATGAATAGAGGATCTGTGGAACGGAATGGATTGGAGGAGGAAGGAAGGAAGGAAGGAAGGAAGGAAGGAAGGAATAGGTAGATAGATAGATAGATAGATGAATAAATGAAAACATAAACACAGAAATATATAAATAAATGGTAGATACATACATACATACATACATACATACATACATGGTATATAGATCGATAGATCGATACATACATACATAAATACATACATACATACATACATACATACATACATGCACACATGGTAGATAGATCGATACGTACATACATACATACATACATACATACATGGTAGATAGATAGATAGATAAATAGATACATACATACATACATACAGACAGACAGACATGGTAGATAGATAAATACATACATACATACATACATACATACATACATACATACATACATACATTACATACATACATGATAGATACATACATACATACAGATGGCAGATAGATAGATAGATTATTAAACCCAACAGCGATGATCCGGTGACGCTCTGTTCTTTTTTATTCATATATCTATTTATTTTCGTCAAGTCTTATTCCATCCATGTCTTTCTGCCCTTCGTTCTATCCTTGCGTTAGTTTCTTCCTCACCATTAATCAGCAAACAAACTGGATAAAGAATGAATGAGTTAATGAACAAACGAACGAACGAACGAATGAATGAATGAATAAATCAAGACCCCACACACCCTATTTTTTTCTACTGTAACGGACGACCTGTGGTCATAATGGCCATAATTTGTTCTCTCTTTGCTTCTTTCTTTCTTTCTTTCTTTATGCTTTAACTCCCCTTCTCTCTCCCTCTCTCTCCCCCTCTCTCTCCCTCCCTCCCTTTCTCTCTCTCTTCACTCACTTTTTTCGCTGTCTGTCTACTTCTCTCTCTCTCTCTCCTCTCTCTCTATCTCTCTATCTCCACTATCTACTTCTCTCTCTCTCCTCTCTCTCTATCTCTCTGTCTCCACTCTATGCAGTTCCCCTATTTTCCTGTATTTTGATGACACAACCATCGATTGTTGATGACCATGAAAATGATGATAATGATCGTGTGTGTGTGTGTGTGTGTGTGTGTGTGTGTGTGTGTGTGTGTGTGTGTGTGCTACGGTTTGTGCGTGTGTGCATGTACAGCGAATTTTCCACCACACTGCAATGCTGTCCGTTCGGTTGTTTTGTTTGTTTGTTGTTGTTGTTGTTGTTGTGTGTGTGTGTGTGTGTGTGTGTGTGTGTGTGTTTTGTTTTGTTTGTTTGGTATTTTAATGCGCTGCTTTCTCTCTGGAGACCGGTTAGGGTTGGAGCTAAAAATAGCCACCAATCGTCAGCGGATCAATGTTGCCGTGTAAAGAACACATCTGTGTGTATGTGTGTAGGATTAAGGTTCGCGATAGGGTACAGGGTCAACTGTTTCTTTCGTTATTTTATTTTTTTTATTTATCAGAAGCACTTTTTTTATATAGATTTTTGGGCGGATGGGGAGGGAGGATGCACTGGGCTATGAATGAGTGCATGTATTTTGGGAAGCGAGAGTGGACTACAATCACATTATTGATGGACTTATATATATATATATATATATATATATATATATATATATTTTTTTTTTTTTGCGAAACCTGACACATGCGTGCGTGCTGCGGGCACAGTTAATGTATTAGTTGATTGTATGTATGTTCTTCTGTATAGTCACACCACACGCACACACACACACACACACACACACACACACACACACACACACACACACACACACACACACTGTCTGTCTGTCTGTCTCTCGTTCTCTCTCTTTTTCTCTCTCTCCCTCCCTCTGTCTCTGTGTCTGTCTCTGTCTGTATGTCTGTCTCCCCCCTTCCCCATACCCTATCACGCTCCCCCACCCGCCCCTACCCCTTCACACACACACACACACATGCAGCGACACGCACACGCACACACACACACACACACACGCACGCACGCACGCACACACACACACACACACACACACACCGGTTTTAGCTGCAACCAGCTCTGATTAAAGTCTATCGACCGGACAACACCCAAACAACTTGCCTGCCTGTCCAGAGAGTCATGAGCCTGACTGCATGCGAGAGAGATAGGGGAGGAGGGAGAGAGACAAAGAGAGGGAGGGAGGGAGAGAGAGGGAGGGAGGGAGAAAGATGGGGGAGGGAGATAGAGGGAGGGAGGAATAAAGAGAGAGAGAGAGAGAGAGAGGGGGGGGGGGGGGGGCGGAGGGAGAGAGAAAATGAAATGAAGGAATCGAAAAGGTAACAAAGATGTCGGACCGTGCTTTACTGGATAGACAGTAGCTTCGAGAATAGTTATGTGAACAAGAGCGAAGCATGAAATTGGTATCTAGGCACAGAGTACATACTGGAGAATAATGATATGAAGAAAAATCTGTTCACTCTTAGACGCTAAGCTTATTAGAGTGAGTTCAAATCACCCAATATATAGAGCGGACCAACATGGCCGACTTTGTTCTTGTGCATTGACTATAGTGTAAATAAAAGCTTGCGGAAAGGATTTCCGAACACTTTTGAACATGGTAAATAATTTTGGAAGATGATACTAATATAGAATAATGTAATGATGCGGTATTTTCTGCTCGCCGACCAATTTGTATCGAAGTATAATTAATTATAAAATCAAAGAGGTAACAAAGATGGCGGACAGTGTTTTAGTGTATAGACGGTAGCATCGAGAATAGTTATGCGATAAGTTATGTGAACAAGAACGAAGCATGAAATTAGCATGGATGTACAGAGCGCATATCGGAGAATTATAATATGAAGAAAAATCTGCTCGCTCTTCGACGGTAAGCTTATGAGAGTGAGTTCAAAACACCCAATATATAGAGCGGACCAATGTGGCCGACTCTGTTCATGTGTATTGACTGTAGTGTCAATAAAACCTTGCGGAAAGGATTTTCGAACACTTTTGGATATGGTAATTAATTTTTGAAGATGATACTAACACAGAATAATGGAATGATGCGGTATTTTCTAATCGCCGACCAATTGTATCGAATATAATTATTTATTTATAAAAAAGACAAAGAAAAAAAGAAAGAATCTAAAAATAGCGAAGCGAGCACTGTGACAGGTCCATAAACAGTAGCTCCAAAAATAACTACGTGGATAGTTTTCCGAACACGTTTAGATTAGGTTGGTGGGTTATAATAGTGTGAAAAACAATGCTGAATTAAGATTTGAATGAGTTCCTGTTCGCTGTGCGGCTACAAGTGAGTGTGGATAATTATAAAATGACGGATTTTATTGAATGAGCTGGAATCTGAACAGTGCCTTGGTACACTGATACCAGTATTCTGCTTAAAAGTGTTGGGAACAGATCCAGTTTTGATGGGCACAAATGCACTTTAGGTAAATCGACAGCAGCGCTAAGAACAACTAAGCGAAAGCGCCAACGCGATGTAAATAGTAACAGAAGATGCAACCATTATCAGAAAACAGAAGCAAGGAGCAAGACAAAATACCGGAACGCCGGTT
>NC_134907.1:4238509-4246009 GCF_041734735.1 Babylonia areolata
CCCAAACCAAAATTGACCTCCATAGCAACATCGTCATCGTCATCCTCCTCCTCCATCATCATCAATATAAACAAAAGTCTCAAAGTATGTGGCCTTTCATGCCCTGCTCTTTTGGTGACCTCAGTTTCGATACCTCTCCACTTCTGTGCTTGAGGTGAGTCTTGTCATTGTCTTCAGTGTCGGCAGATTCATGGGGGGCTGTTGATTGAGGGACGTGGTGGCGGTCTCCACTCTGGGAGGGACGCTCACTCAGTCTGGCTCCGCGACTAAGCCATTATTGTCGTTAGTAGGGGGCTTAGCATGTGGTGTCCAAAGTACGTTAAATCAGAACAGGCACCACTGAACACCATCGAAGTGACTCAGCAGCAGTGCAGGGTCTCCTCTAGTGTGTGGCCTCCTGGAGACCTAACATCGATGGTTCCCGGCGGACTGCCGACGCTGGAACTGTGACGGACGAACACGGGTGTGGCCGTGTTTGGGGGAATCTAAATGAGCGGCGCGGGAGTCATGCCACTGAAACGGTGCAGATGATGGGGCAGAAAAAAAAATCAGATTATTCATGTGTACATATCAGAGTACATTTCTTCAACATAATATTGCCAACCCTTTTGTTGCCATGAGTTTTGTTGTTGTGATTTCTTCTTTCAATGCGCCAAGTTAGTGTTGCACACGGGACCTCGGTTTATCATCTCATCCGAATGGCTATACGTTCAGTTTGATGTTCCAGTTAAACTTGGGAAAGAGAGCGAGACTGAGATTGGAATTTAGACTATCACAGATACAGTATTGGTAGATAAGCGTCTTAACCATGTTGCCACCTTTTAGAGATTTCCTATGGTATTGTTCAGAGCGGTCTTTGGTACATTTTGGACAGTGTCAACTTGGCTGAGTTTTAGATGGGCTTTACCTCCACACCATTGATGAAGGATTGACTTCGTTTGAAGACAGCTGGGTGCCGTGGCAGAATTGGTTAGACATTGGACTTCTGGCCCAGTGTTCACCAGTGATCAGGGTTCGAGGCCCTGTTTCGGCATGGTGTTGTGTCCTTGGGAAATGCACTTTACCCCAATTTTCCTCACTACACCCAGGTGTGAATCGGTTGTTCATCCATTGTTCATCAGTGATCACGATTTGAGAACCATTTTCACATGATATGAAGTCCTTGAATAGAGCATTTAACTCCGATTTTCCTCACAACACCAAGGTGTAAATTGGTATCTGACATCAGTCGGGAAAGATTAAAAACGACGGAAAGAGATTCGGGCCCCGCCTTCCTGTCTCGAGCCCTTGACACAGTGAATCTGGGTTCACTGGTCTGATGGCCGTCAGTAAAAGCCGATGTGACCTTTAACCTTTTTAAAGGGTGCGTACATTTTTATTTTGACTGGTTTTACTTTTCTAAATTTTGGCAGGCGTTTTTTGCTTATTTTAGAGAGAGTATATTTCTCCAGACTTGATACAGGGTGGTAACTCTTTCCAACTCTCGATCAGTTTCAGTTTCAGTAGCTCAAGGAGGCGTCACTGCGTTCGGACAAATCCATATACGCTACACCATATCTGCCAAGCAGATGCCTGACCAGCAGCGTAACCCAACTCTAGAGAGATTTGCTTCCCTAGCTTTTAATGGGATTTCAAATCCCTACGTCTTAGAAACAGTTAACGATGTCTAAAATTCAGAGGAAGTTTGGTGCACTACGTTTGGATGCGCCTTACCTGGCTTTATTGTCAAGAGATTTTTACTTCACAAGATTTTTACAGGGTGTCATATTCAGTAAATTTAAGACGGATTTTCCTACGCTGCACTTTATAGTGGGTGCATTTTACTACATGATAATGGCAGTTTTCTTCGCTGCATTCATTTTCAGATAGGGAAAATCAGTCCATTGCCTCAAAGCCACCGCTGACGTGGAAGGAAGGAAGGAAAGGGGAAGAACGCAGAGCGAAGACCACCATGATCCAATAAATGGATGAATGAATGATATGGATATTTATATAGCGCCTATCCTCGGTCAGAGACTAAGCTATAAGCGCTTTACAAACACGGGTTCATTTACACAACAGGCTACCTACCTGGGTAGAGCCGACCGATGGCTGTCACTGGGCGCTCATCATTCGTTTCCTGTTTCATTCAATAAAATTTCAGCCACGCACACATACACACTCAGACAGACTTATAATATTTTACGTGTATGACCGTTTTGTTTATTTCCCCCGCCATGTAGACAGCCATACTCCGTTTTGGAGTGTTTGCATGCTGGGTATGTTCTTGTGTCCATAACCCACCGAACATTACAGGATCTTTAAGGTGGTTATTTGATCTTCTGCGTCCGTATACACACAAAGGGGGTTCAGGCACTAGCAGGTCTGCACATATGTTGACCTGAGAATTCGAAAAAAAAAATCTCCACCCTTTATCCACCAGGCGCCGTCACCGAAATTCGAATCCAGGACCCTCAGACTGAAAGTCCAACGCTTTAACTACTCGGCTATTGCACCCGGAGGTCACGTAGGGCTGTAGAATGTGAGACAGAGCTCCGTTCATTGTGTGATGATGGATGAGGGAGATGCCAGTGCTGATACAGAGGTCCACTTCACATCTGGGGACTGCGTGACAAGGCTGCCTTCTGTAATACACGGTTCACAACAAGTTAAGCACCATTTAATAATTCGCACAGTTTACATCTTGGGGGCAAGGTGAAATAATGCAGAATTTCTGGTGAATAGCTGTGTATGCAGCCAGTGTAATGTATTGTCCGTGTATTCAGGATTAAAGATGCCAGTCTTCAGTCTAATATCATCATTTTAGATGAACAGACTATAAATAAATAAACGAAAAAGCGATGCCAGTCTTGAATAAAAGCCAATTTGTATTAGCACGTTTCTTCTGTCATTGGTGCTATGTGCACATGTCAACTGATAGGTATAAGGACAGACCCGGTGTTTCCTTTTTGGAGGAAGTGTCTGGGTTTGTTCCAATGTACCTTTTATTAACCTAGCTGAATCGGCAGCATATCCAGCGCTGACGCAGTTGCGTACATTGTGAAAGGAGAGAGCTACCATTTGTTGAGCAATGTAATGAGCACCACACAGAACTAGAGGTTTCTTGCACGTGCACTTCAACAACATGATTATAATTATACATCCCCTTCAGTGTCAGGGAGAAAACAGCAGAAAGTGGTGTTTCAGGTCATAAAACATTATCCAAAACAATAAGCCTAAAACTGAGAAAATGGTCTGGAGATATACCACTCTAGACAAACTGTGTGAATTTTCAGCCTTCCAGAGCTATTTGTCTTTTTCTGATGACGTCATCAGTGACGTCACTATGCACGTACGTAATAGGTTCATGGCAGTCAAGGGGTTTTAACAGATCGTGTTACATGATTTGAAATTATTGGTCGAAACGCAGTTCTTTAAGCTGTTCATGATGCAGGTATGCTTGGAACAGCCGACTGTGTGTTGTGTGAATGAGGCTGAATTCACTGAATAGAAAACATTCTTCTTTCTTTATCTAGTAGTTAACAATTTTGTAGAACTATTGAAACTATTCTTGCATAATTTAAATCATCTCTCGATTTTTGTTTATTTCTTTGTTGTTGTTTTGTTTTTTTTGTCGTTGTTATTGTTGTATTGTTGACATTTTATGGCCATATTCCTGATTTGATGGAATGGTTTCTAACTTGTTGTGAAGTCTGTGCAGGAATAACACAGCACGTTGGCTGTTGAACTAGCACACCAACAGATCACCTCTTTATGCCAGTGCCCTCCACTTGACAGCCAGATTAGTAAAGCTACTTTACAGCAGGATGGCAGAAGGATCTGGACACCACTCGGTTGGGCTGATAATTGACGATCAATAATTCGGATCATCTTTGAGTGAGAGGAGAGAGAGAGGGGGAGGGAGAGAGAGAGAGAGACGGAACGAGAGGAGGGAGAGAGAGGGGGGAGAATGAGAGAGACGGAACGACAGGAGAGAGAGAGAGAGAGAGAGAGAGAGAGAGAGAGAGAGAACAAAGCTTCTATATTTTCTAGGATAATAGATAAGCACTGGCGTGCTATTTTTACATCCAGTCCCCGCCCTGAAACAGGGTCTACACTACACAATGCTGCATTATAAATTATAATGTCACTGCATACACTACATAATACTACTTAAAGTCTTAACATGCATATACAATACTACATATAGGCATGGAAGAGACAGACAGAAATGGGGGAAGGGAGGGAGACCGGCAGACAGACAGAGAGAGCGAAAGAAATATGAGAGAGAAAGAGAGAGCCAGAGACAGAGACAGACATATTGATAGAGACAGGAGAGAGTGGAAGAACAAGACGAAGAAGAAGAAGCCACACAACATACACACAAAGAAGCAGACAATGTTATGCGCTGTTACTACACACGCGAATACAATGCACACACACACACACACACACACACACACACACACACACACACACACACACACGGCTGAGCTAATTGCTGTTATACAAGCTCTGAACTACTTAGTGAGCCATCGAATAGTTTTCTTGAAAATAGCATTCTTTGTTGATTCCAAATCAGTACCTTATGCTCTAGAATTATTTAGCTTTGAAACAAGACCTGACTTAGATATTGAGGCAAATCATTTGGTACATTGTTTGAGGATTAAAGGGACTGAGGTCAGTTTTTGTTGGGTGCCTTCTCATGTGGGCATTCATGGCAATGAAACTGCTGACAAAGCAGCTAAAAGTGAAGCACAAGATTCAGAAAAATCGACAGAAATACATATCGGTCTTTCCGTAAAAGAAGCATACACTTTGTTAGAAAAATCAGCACGGGGTCGATTTCATAACCGATGGAAGGAAAAGTTTTTAAAACATACAGGGACATTATTCCCCGAGAATATTATTTAAAGAAAAGATACCGAATCCATCAGCTTGCTATACAAGATTAATAACGTCTACTTTTTTCCGTATAAAACTTGAAGCGCTGAAGACAAAGTGTAGTAAAAATGTTACATGCATCTGTGGTAAGCAGTTCAGCTTGCATCATTGTTTGTTTCTCTGTCAGCAGTTACGTATCTTCTTGCCCAAGTATTTCAAAGAGAATAACTGTTCTGCAGATGATTTTTGGAAAGTTATTTCTGACGAGGTTCTTATGGTCGAACTTTCACAGGCATTAGTTCATTGCCCTATTTCTACATTCCTGTACTTCAGAATTGTGTTAATGGTTTCTGCTCATTGTTATCATTATTGAATTGTTACTGTTAATTGTAATTGCATGTTAGTTATGCATTTTTTGGTAGTTTTCTACCTTTTCTGTTTTATTCATCCCTCCCTCGTCCCACGCCCCCCCCCCCTCCCCGCCCCCCTTCCCCCTCCCCCGTTTTTTTTTTTTTTTTTTTTAATCGTCTAATATCACTGATAGTGAAAAGACGCTAAATTAAAGAACGAACACACACACACACACACACACACACACACACACACACACACACACACACTCTCTCTCTCTCTCTCTCTCTCTCTCTCTCTCTCTCTCTCTCATGCACGGATCATAGCATGCAGAAGAGCTAGAGTTGTCCGTGAACACAATATGAATGGCACTGAAACAAAAAGTGATAATTATCAGTCCAATGTAAAGGTCCCAAACTCCTGAGCGTGTTGGTTGAGAAAGACATTCCCACAGAGCGCCATACGTCCTCTTTGGCCATGGGAGAAACGAACCCTTGGCACAGGAAGGCGGGGCCCAGTCCTCTCGTTCCGCCGTTCTAACCATCCCCAACCGAAGTCGAATACCCGTTCACACCTGGGCGGAGTGAGGAAAAATCGGAGTAAAGAGCCTTTCCCAATGACACAACACCATGTCGAAACGTAGCCTCGAACCCTGATCACTGGTGAACACTGGATCGTAAGTCCAACTCTGACGATTCCGCCACCGTGTCTCAAGGTAACGCGTCCGCCTAGGAAGCGAGAGGATCTGAGCTCGCTGGTTCGAATCACGGCTCAGCCGCCGATATTTTCTCCCCCCCCCCCCACTAGACCTTGAGTGTTGGTCTGGACGCTAGTCATTCGGATGAGACGATAAACCGAGGACCCGAGTGCAGCATGCACTTAGCGCACGTAAAAGAACCACGGCAACAAAAGGGTTGTTCCTGGCAAAATTCTGTAGAAAAATCCACTTCGATAGGAAAAACAAATAAAACTGCACGCAGGGGGGAAAAAAAAGGGTGGCGCTGTAATGCAGCGATGCGCTCTCCCTGGGGAGAGCAGCCCGAATTTCACACAGAGAAATCTGCTGTGATCAAAAGAAATATAAATACAAAATACAATATATGTTTAAAAAACAACAAAACAATCACAATAAATACTTCTATTCTCTTTCACTCTCTCGGCTTGACAAAGGTTTCCCGATAAACTCAAAACACCTCTTCCGTTCTGTCTGCCTACCACCTTATGGACCGATGTGCTTCTTGAACCATTGCTCGGTGTGTGTGTGTGTGTGTGTGTGTGTGTGTGTATGTGTGTGTGTGTGTGTGTGTTTGTGTGCGTGCGTGCGTGGGTGGGTGGGTGTCTGTGTGTGTGTGTGTGTGTGTGTGCGCGCGCGCACGCGTGCGTGTGTGGGTATCTTTGTGTGTGTTTGTGTGTGTGTGTGTGTGTGTGTGTGTGAGTAAATGAGATGTACATCAGTGTATTTATATGCCTGAATATGTGCACACACGAGTTTGTAAGTTTAGTTCGTCTTTTCACTGTTTAGTGATATTAGACTCTGTGTGTGTGTGTGTGTGTGTGTGTATGTGTGCGTGCGTGCGTGCGTGTGTCTTTGTGTGTATGTGTGTGTTTATTTGTGTGTGTTTGTATGTATGTGTGTGGGTGCGTGCATGTTCGTATGTATACACGCATGTTTCGTGTATGGTGTACTTCGATGCATACATGTTTATACATGTATGCCTTTTTATATTGTAAATCTCACGAGGTCCCTACTTGGGGTGTGTGATCGTCAGTGTTCAATATTATTATTATTATGACTTCCGGGTCCAGATTTATGTGAGCCTTGCGGCACATAACGCTGGCTTTTGATCCTTGAGGCGAGCAATGAATGCAGACATAGCTCTGTGAATAATGGCCAGGGGAAAGTATTCTGCTTTGTCCCTGTGCGCGCTCCTTTTGTTTGTTTACCGTGTGTGTTGAAGCCGAAAGGAAACGTCTGTCATGACTGGTTTTCAGCAAAGGGTCTCAGTTTGTTTGTTTTTGGTTTTGTTGGGGTTTTTTTGTGCTTTTTCTTTATTCGTTTGTTTGTTTTTATTTGGAAGAGATTACTTTCTGTACTTAGTTATTGTTGGAGTGTCTAATCTGAAGGCAAACTTGACATTCGGGCCAGAATGCACACACACACACACACACACACACACACACACACACACACACACACACACACACACACACACTCACACACACACACCCCGTCTAATATCACTGAACAGTGAAAAGACGTTAAACTAAACCAAACTAAACTAAACC
>NC_134907.1:4251009-4256009 GCF_041734735.1 Babylonia areolata
CACTGATTTTTTCCACACACTGGTTAGTGAACTTTTTTTCTATTTCCAGCATTTCTTGTGTTTTGTTTTCTTTTTTGTTTACTGCGTTTCTTGTGAATTTGTGTTGTTATTTTTCTATTTCCCCAGGGTTCTTTTCTTGTGATTTATCCTTTTTTTTCTATTTCATCAGCTGCTGTTTCTTGTGATAATCTCTTTTTTATTCATCAGCTGCTGTTTCTTGGATTTATCTTTTTTTTCTATTTTTATTTCCTTAGCTGCTGTTTCTTGTGATTTATCTTTTTTTTCTATTTCCTCAGCTGCTGTTTCTTGTGATTTATCTTTTTTTTCTATTTCCTCAGCTGCTGTTTCTTGTGATTTATCTTTTTTTTCTATTTCCTCAGCTGCTGTTTCTTGCGATTTATCTTTTTTTTCTATTTCCTGAGCTGCTGTTTCTTGTGATTTATCTTTTTTTTCTATTTCCTCAGCTGCTGTTTCTTGTGATTTATCTTTTTTTTCTATTTCCTCAGCTGCTGTTTCTTGTGATTTATTTTTTTTTTCTATTTCCTGAGCTGCTGTTTCTTGTGATTTATCTTCTTTTTTTCTATTTCCACAACTGCTGTTTCTTGTGATTTATATTTTTTTTTGTCCGAACACAGTGGCACCTTTTTTTGTGAGAAACTGAAACTGAAAACCGGCTGTGCAGACAGCTCGGCGTTTGGCTGTTCCTTTACCCAACTGTTCAACACACATAAAAGAACCCACGGCAACAAAGGGGTTGTCCCGAGCAAAATTCTATAGAAAAATTCACTTTGATAGAAAAACAAATAAAATAGCAGGCAGAAAAAAACTCCAGAAAAAACAAAAACAAAAACAAACAAAAAATGTGGCGCTGTCAGTGTAGCGACGCGCTTTCCCTGGAGAGGGTCAGCCCGAATTTCACACAGAGAAATCTGGTGTGACGAAAAGAGTAATACATATACAAATACAACACGCTCTTTATGCTGGGAACAGTTTCTGGAGAGAGGCAACCATACATTTGTAATATGACCCAGGTGAACGTGGGGGAATTCACCGCTTGATCCTAAAATCGCACGCGACGCGGTATATTTCATCAGTTTGAAAGAGAGGGGCGGGGAGAAAGAAAGTGAAAGGAGTAGGGGTGTGGGAGGAGAATAATGGGGGAGGAGAGGGAGGAAGGAGGGTCAGGGGCAGTAACCTCATAAGCTTCTGCTCCATCTGACGGAGCTTTAGATGCGGCGCATTATGTTGTTCGGCAATCCATCTTTGTCTACATCCATCTTCCTGTGGCGAAAATTGTCCTGATTCGTCAGCGCGATTCCTTGAGAACTGATCTCCAACGTGGAAAAAAAGAGGCGAGTAATTTTCACACACACACACACACACACACACACACACACACACACACACACACACACACACACACACAATGGGAAAGTACATTTCGTGTTCGTGTTCCAGAATTTCCAGATGTTTTGTTCTGTACAGTTGATGATGATGAATGTTTATGACAATGCTGCTCAGTGGTCCATTAAGGTAATGGAATGTTTGACAGGGCTGTACTCTACGGTTCCTTTCATCATAACACATACCGGCGTTAACCAGGCCCGAGAGATGCAGACACTTACTTGCAGTGTTGGTGATGGAATTTAAGCGTGATGTTGAATATTCAGCAAGCCTTATTCAAAAGCGCCTTATACAATATGAACACAATTTGAAGCAGTTTTCCTATATTTAGAATAATCCTGTGAGCAATCTTAGATATTAACTTATTTTCTTCATGTCCAAGTAAAACAAGAGAGGCGAGGCGAAACGTGGACAAACATTGTTAAATTTGTATTTGCATTTGTATTTCTTTTTTAACACAACATATTTCCCTGTGAGAAATTCGGGCTGCTCTCCCCAGGGAGAACGCGTCGCTGCACTAAGTGCATGCTGCACACGGGACCTCGGTTTATCGTCTCATCCGAATGACTAGCGTCCAGACCACCACTCAAGGTCTAGTGGAGGGGGAGAAACTATCGGCGGCTGAGCGGTGATTCAAACCAGCGCGCTTAGATCCTCTCGCTTCCTAGGCGGACGCGTTACCTCTAGGCCATCACTCCAGTTTAAGAAAATATCGTATTTGTATTTTGCATTTGTATTTCTTTTTATCACAACATATTTCACTATACATATGCGAACACATTATGTTTCACGATGAATATACGAAAGCTTTCTAGATTTCTGAAGTCATGGGGTGGAAGACAAAAAGGTAGAACGAAAGAGGCTGAAAGAAAAGAACAGTAGTAGATATTGAAAGCAGTAAAGGATGGTGAAAAAGTGTGAAACAAACAAAAATTCTTAGAAATTGAATGCAATGTCAGGGAAGGATTGTTGAGTTCTTTTAGGTTATTGTTTTTTTATAAAAATGAGTAAGGTGGCAGAATGGTTAAGACGCTCAGCTGCCAATACGGAGAGTCCGTAAGGGTGTGGGTTCGAATCTCGCTCTCGCCCTTTCTCCCAAATTTAACTGGAAAATCAAACTGAGTGTCTAGTCTTCCGGATGAGACGATAAACCGAGGACCCGTGTGCAACTTGTGCACTTGGCGCACTGAAAAAGAACCCATGGCAACAAAAGTGTTGTTCTCTGGCGAAATTACACAAAGAAATCCGCTCTGATAGGTCCTCAACTATATCAACATACACTCCAGGCCTGACAAGCATTGTGGGTTATGCTGCTGGTCAGACATCTGCCTACTAGATGTGGTGTAGCGTATATGGATTTATTCGAACGCATTGACGCCTCCTTGAGAAACTGAAACTGAGACATAGCGTAGGTGTTGAGTTTAGGTCAGGCATCTGCTCTGCTCTTTCTTCTTCTTCTTTTTTTCCTTCTTGTTAACATCTGATGTGATGTAGCGTTCATTCATCAGTCCACCCGACGCTTTTTTGTAAATGAAACTGAAACAAGGCAGATAGAAATCGGAGATAAAGGCTGGTGGATGTGGATTTTATCACGACACGCCATCCTTGGGGGGTACAGAATGGCTACTTGTGGGAAAAGCAGTTCGATGGAGAAGAGAGAGAGAGAGAGAGAGAGAGAGAGAGAGAGAGAGAGAGAGAGAGAGAGAGAGAATCACAGAGAGAAGGAGAGAAAGACAGACAGACAGAGAGAGAGGGGAGAGAGAGAGAGAGGGAGAGAGAGAGAGAAAGAGGAGAGAATCACAGAGAGAGAAGGAGAAAGAAAGAATCACACAGAGAGAGAAGGAGAGAAAGACAGACAGACAGACAGACAGACAGACAGAGAGGGGGGGAGAGAGAGAGAGAGAATCAGAGAGAGAAGGCGAGAGAGAGAGAGAGAGAGAGAGAGAGAGAGAGAGAGAGAGAGAGAGAGAGAGAGAGAGAGAGAGAGAGAGAATCAATAATAAGAACATAGGGAGATAATCAATAATATAAAGAATGAAGGGAGAGAGAGTCATAAAAGAGAGAGACAGAGAGACGGAGAGAAAATTAAAAGAGTGAGAGAGACAGAGATCGAGAGAGAGAGAGACAGAGAGAGAAAGAGAGAGAGAGAATCAGAGAGAGAGAGACAGAGAGAGAGAAAGAGAGATAGAGAATCAGAGAGAGAGACAGAGAGAAAGAGAGAGAGAGAATCAGAGAGAGAGAGAGAGACAGAGAGAGAGAAAGAGAGAGAGAATCAGAGAGAGAGGGAGAAAGAGAGAGAGAATCAGAGAGAGAGAGGGAGAAAGAGAGAGAGAGAGAGAGAGAGAGAGAGAATCAGAGAGAGACGCTTCAGACATTATTTATTGACATTGGCCTATCTACAGCCCTTATGTCAAGGGGACATAATTCTCAATTGCAGTGTCGTGTATTGAACGAAAAAAACAAAAACAAAACAAAAACAAACTATGAACAGTAAATAAAACAATTCTTGTCAATAAGCTTTTCTAGAACAAGGTGAATTAATTGTTTATAGATGCATGTGCCCAATACAAGCACACATACATAATCTTCAACCACACTCTATCATCTCTATCATCAACCTCTACTATTTAGCCTAACTGACAACCACAACAACAAATATTATAAACTGTTCATATTCAACTTGACCATCAAGTGCATACAAATGCAATATATTATTCATAGATATAACTACTACATATTCTAACTAACCAATTTTCTTTTTCCGGATGTTAATAGCCTCTGCAACATACCTCGCGAGCGAAATTAGAACTCATCATTATCAGAGGATAACAAGCTCCTCACGGTTTGCCTTCTCTCGGCGGCCACATGTAAAAGTTGATTCTTAGCCCTGATATCTTGATAAGCTTTGCAATGAAATAGGAAATGGTCTTCATCTTCTCTCACACCATCCATACACACCATGCACAAATTATCCCCACTACCTTCCGAATCAAACCATCTTCTATTTGCTTTTAAGCCTAATGTTCTATTTCTAAATCTTGCTGTTATACACTTTTGAAGGAATGGAACCAAGAATATTTTATACTATATTCCATCTTGGAGTGCCAGTTTTGTCTATAACAAGATACAAAACGATCTTTAAATTCCGAAATAAATCCTCTTTCATTCCCAACTCCCTGACTAAACCATACAATACCAAACCCGTTTACTGTAAGAACTTGCTTCACATTGCCCACCCAGTTATGGTTACCTAACTCAACTTGCTGGAGTAACATGTCATATGCCTGTCTACATAGTCTGTTTATAGGGAGCTGAGTTAGCTTTAACCAGTACTTGGTGTATTTCACAAAGGCTCGAATATATAAATGATACCTTCCAGAATCACCGTATGCCATCGTATTAGAAGAGTGCAATGGAACATTCATAAATCTCTTTATGGCTAATGTATGTACCTTTTCCATTTCAGCATTTTCTTCAAGACCCCATACTTCTGCTGCATAAGTCAACATTGGCTCTATTTGTGTATCGAACAACTTCCAAAATAAAGAGGAATCAACTGTTTTCAGTTTCTTCATAGATTTTAAAATTTCTGTTAC
>NC_134907.1:4261009-4281009 GCF_041734735.1 Babylonia areolata
ATATCTTATTTAACACCCATTGTCAAACCTGTTAGAAAAGTCGGAAATTAATTCAGATGACATAGACACACAGAAGACCATAAGTCCATACCCCATCTGGGAGATGAATAAAGCACATTTTGATGTTAATCATACTGACATTAAACAGAATGAAAATCCGAATATCATGGCAACGGAAGTCCGAGTACACCTTCAAAATAGATACTGTGATCATTTGCAGATCTACACAGATGGCTCACTATTAGACAATGGCCAAGCAGATTAAGCTTTCGTTATACTAGAACTGAAAACGGAAAGATCATACTATATTGGTAAAAATCGTTCAATATTCACTGCTGAACTTATTGCTGTTTTTATGGCTCTAAATCATATTCTTGATCTTCCAATTTGCCTTCTACAAGTCTTGTTTTGCGTTGATTCCAAATCTGTATTATGTGCTTTAAACTCATCAAATTGTAAGAACAAATCTAAAATCATAATATAAATCAGCCACATTTCACATCTTTTAAGCTTGAAAGGAACACACATTACGTTTTGCTGGGTTCCTTCACATCTCGGTATTCTATTCAATGAATGGGCTGCAAGAAAAAGTGCAAAAAACGAACAGGGAACCATAGAACTTTATGTGCCTCTGTACAAGAGGGTTATCGAATACTAGAAAAAAAACATCGTGGAACAAAGTCAGAGAATTATACCAGGAAAACGGCATAGCTTTAAACCATAGTGTAATTAATGTTCAACAACCGGGAACTATCAATCAGTCAAATACATACAGTAATTCAATAAGATTAAGGCAGATTCATACATTATCAAACAGGATAAAACTGAACGCTTTTATAACTAAGTTCAGCAAAGATGTCAGATGCATATGTGGAGAACATATTTCTAGCAATCATGTAATATTCGAATGTCAGAATCTAAAATGTTTTTTGCCAGACTTCACCAAAAGTTCTTTTGAATGTGTTATTAACAATTCCAATATGTTATTTGTTATTGCAGAAGGTTTGCTGCGTAGTCCTATAGGACATTTGTTATCGTTGTTATATTTGTTTGATGTTGGCGTTTATAACGTTTCCATTTTCTCTAGCGTTGTCTCTCCGTATTCACCCTCCACACATACACACACTTTTACCCCCCACTCTCCCTCCCACAACCCCTACCCCCACGGTTCCCCCCCCCTCCCCGTTTAATATCACTTCAAGTGGAAAGACGTTAAACTGAAGACAACAACAACAACAACAACAACAACAACACACACACACACACACACACACACCATTCTTCGCCATCTGCCCAGTTGTGTTCCCACCACCACAACCCCCCCCCCCCCCCCTTTTTTTTTTCTCTTTTTTTCCCCCCCGTCTAATATCACTTAAAGTGGAAGACGTTAAACTGAAGACTACTACTACGCCCACACACTCAAACACACACACACGCACTTACTGTTCATTTGCAAGCACGGTCACACATACATTCAATTTTTCATTCATCATGGCATGGCAGCTAGTGGACTGAGTACAAGCAAAAGACCGCGAGTAGGTTAATCAAAAGTATCGAATAGAAATATTTTATGTTAGTTTTAAAGAGAGATATGCTTGGAGACAGAAGAAGAAGAAGAAGAAGACGAAGAAGAAGAACAAGGATGAGGAGTAGAAGAAGAAGAAGGAGAAGGAGAAGACGAAGAAGAAGAAGGAGAAGAAGGATGAGGAGTAGAAGAAGAAGACGAAGAAGAAAAAGAAGAAGGATGAGGAGTAGAAGGATAATAATAATGATAATAATGATAGTATTTATATAGCGCTGAATCTTGTGCAGTGACACATCAAAGTGCTTTTACACTAGTCATTCACACGCATGCATAACTTTAAAACTGGAGAAACTGAAGACAAGGAAGAGGTAGGGGAGGGAGGCTATCTTGTAAAGAGGTTGATTTTAAGGCCAGACTTGAAAGAGCTGAGTGCGGAGACCTGACGGAGCGAAAGAGGAAGTTCATTCTACATGCAAGGTCCAGAGACAGAGAAAGAAGAACGAGGAGTCGAAGAAGAAGAAGAAGAAGAAGAAGAAGAAGAAGAAGAAGAAAAGAAGAAGAAGAAGAAGAAGAAGAAGAAGAAAGCATGGTTTAGGGGGGAAAAGAGAAAAGATAGAGGAAAGACAGACAAACAGTCGCACAGACAGACAGATGGCAGGCAGACAGACAATAAGAAACAGACAGACAGACAGAAAGACAGACACACACACACACTCTCTCTCTTTCTCTCTCGCGCTCTCTCTCTGTGCTAAAAGCTCGAGACACGGAACAACAGCTTCCATCCACTAACTCTTACTCCCTCCCACGCTCTCGCCTACCGCCCTCTCACCTCCACCCCCCATCCTCCTCCCTCCGCATGTCTCTCTCCTCTTCCACCACCACCCTCTCCTCCACTCCCCTCTCTCCTGTCCACCATTTTGAAAAGCATCATCCATTCATGCTGTGTTTAATGGCTGTATTCAGCTAAGAGAACTATGCTTTCTTTGTTTTGCATAATTTTTTTTTTTTATGTGTTCTTAAGCAGTATACTGTGGTGTTGTTTTTCATCATGGAAGTTAAATGGAATGGTTACTTTTTATCCGTGTAAAGGATCCTTTGCCAGACTATCAACAGAAACAAAGAAAGAATCAAATAAATAAAACGAATTTTTTACATTGATTTTGGTAATTAATCTATGCACTGTTGATGATCATGGTGTTGATGATAATAAGATTTCAAATAAGCTAATGACAACAACAACAATAATAATAATAATAATAATAATAATAATATAATAATGATAATAATAATCATAATAATGATAATAATAATAATATCATCATCATCATCAACAACAACAACAATAATATAATAATAATAATAATAATAATGTTTTTCTCACCCCCCCCCCCCCCACCCTCTGTTTCTCTATGTATGTGTGTCTGTCTGTCAGTCTGTCTGTCTGCCTGCCTGCCTGCCTGCCTGCCTGTCTGTCTGTCTGTCTGTCTGTCTGTCTGCCTGTCTGTCTCTCTCTTTTTCCTTCTCTCTGACACTTGTCTTTCATATGAAATCTTAAAAATAAATGTTCGCAGGATAAGTATAGCAAGTGTTACACAACATTTACTTATCCGTTTTTTTTTTCATGTTGTTGTTTTCCCCACGAGCAAAGTCCAGTTGTTGACAACCGAATGGACCTAACCTGGCTGCAGAATGATGAACTGGGAGCAATGTGGCCATGTTTCCATAACAACGGACCTCATCTGACGCAGTAGTGTTTCTCTGATCCCTGCCAAGCAATGAAAACAAAAGAGAATCATTTCTTGCAGACTACAGGGTTTTTTTTCCGTTTTTTTCTTTCTTTGTGAGATGACTGCATGCTTTGGTCGAAAGTTTCCGCCAGTCTTGTTCTTGCTTCCATTCTACTTCTGCACAATTCCTTATCGATCGTTCCAAGAAGTTAAACTTTAACAAAACGAAGAAAAAAACAAGCCTTGGTACCATCATGCAGACTGGTGGTGGTGTGTCCATCGAGATCGATGATGACCATCGTTGTCATCCACCTGGGGGATGGGGGGAGGGTGGTGGTGGTGGGGGGGGGGGGGAGGATGCTCATGAATCTATCTGTGAATGCGCAGATGGCTGAACAGTCCAATCTGCGCACGAAATGTTCGCTGACAGTTGGGGCAGACAAAGAAGGGCATATCATTGTCAGGGAGCTTGTTTGCCCGTGACTTTCTGGCCTGCCTCTTCTGAACAGCTGCAGCAGTCCTGTTGGCCTCGCACAACTTGGCGCCTTTGTGCACAGCAGCGCGCCATTTGTCACGGCCCACTGCAGATTCCTCCCAGGAGTCAGGGTTGATATCAAACGCTTTAAGAGAGACTTTCAGAGTATCTCTGAAGCGCTTCTTCTGACCTCCATGTGATCTCTTCCCTTGTTGTAGCTCGCCATAGAAGAGCCTTTTGGGCAGCCGATGGTCTGGCATGCGCGCCACGTGTCCAGCCCAGCGAAGCTGGGACTGCGTCAGGATGGTGAAGATGCTGGGAAGGGTGGCTTTTGCGAGCACCTCTGTGTCTGGGGTCCTGTCTTGCCACTTGATGTTCAGTAGCTTCCTGAGGCATGTTGTGTGGAAGTGGTTCAGCTTCTTGGCATGTCGTTGGTACACTGTCCAAGTTTCGCAGGCGTACAGTAGTGTGGGGAGAACTACTGCTCTGTGGACCTTTAGCTTGGTCTCAAGACTAATCCCTCTTCTGTTCCAGACATTTGCACTGAGTCTGCCAAAAGTTGCGCTTGCTCTTGCAATCCTGACGTTCACTTCATCGTCGATGGTCGCATTTCGTGACAGTGTGCTGCCAAGGTATGTGAACCGCTCCACCGCACTGAGTCTCTGACCGTTGACTGTGATGTTGGGCTCAACGTAGGGTTTCCCTGGGGCTGGCTGATGGAGAACTTCAGTTTTCCTCGTGCTGATGGTAAGGCCGAAGTTCCTGCTGGCAGTGGCAAACTTGTCGATGCTGAGTTGCATGTCAGCTTCAGATCCAGCGTTGAGGGCACAATCATCAGCAAACAAAAAGTCTGATGATGTCTGTCATGACCTTCGTTTTTGCTTTAAGTCTTCTGAGGTTAAACAACTTGCCATCTGTTCGGTACTTTAGGCCGATTCCAACATCGCCATCTCTGAAGGCATCAGTAAGCATTGCAGAGAACATGAGGCTGAACAGCGTTGGAGCCAAGACGCAGCCTTGCTTGACACCATTTGTGACAGCAAAAGGAGCAGATGTTTCGCCATTGTCCTGGACTCGAGCCTGCATGCCTTCATGGAATTGGCTGACCAAGGAAATAAACTTCCGAGGGCATCCGTACTTGGCCATGATCTTCCACAGTCCCTCTCTACTCACGGTGTCGAAGGCCTTTGTGAGGTCGACATAGGTGGAGAACAGATCAGCATTTTGCTCCTGACATTTCTCTTGCAGCTGCCTTGCAGCAAACACCATGTCGGTGGTTCCGCGCTCTTTCCGGAATCCACATTGGCTCTCAGGCAAATGACCTTGGTCAAGGTGTGCTGTGAGGCGGTTTAGTAGGATCCTGGCAAGTATCTTGCCTGCGATGGAGAGCAAGGAAATGCCCCGATGGTTATCACAGGCTTGCCGGTTCCCCTTTCGCTTGTACAAGTGAATGATAGATGCATCTTTGAAATCCTGGGGGATCGCCTCTTCTTTCCACATGAGTGAGTACAGCTGATGGAGCTTCTCAGTCAGCACAGTGCCTCCATCCTTGTAGACCTCTGTTGGTATGGAGTCTGAGCCAGGTGCTTTGCCACTGGATAGCAGACGGGTTGCTTTCTGGGTCTCAAGAAGTGTTGGCGGATCGTCCAGTGCTTCGTTGATGGGGACTTGTGGGAGACGGTCTATGGCTTCATCATTTATTGAGGAAGGGCGATTTAAGACACTGTTGAAGTGCTTAGCCCAGCGTTCGAGAATTTTCTCCTTCTCGGTGATCAAGGTATTCCCATCTGCACTGAGGAGGGGGGATGATCCTGAGGATGTGGGGCCGTAGACTTCTTTTAAGGCATCATAGAACCTCTTCATATCGTGCCTGTCAGCATATCCCTGGATCTCATCAGCTTTGTCACTCAGCCACTTATCCTGCATCTGGCGTAATTTTTGCTGAACAGTCCTGCGGATGGCATCGTACGCATCCTTTTTTGATGTGGACTTTGGGTTGCTCAGGTAGGCTTGATGCAGACGGCGTTTCTCATCCAGAAGCTGTTTGATTTCATCACAGTTTTCATCAAACCAGTCTTTGTGCTTTCTGGTCATGGGTCCCAGGGTCTCTGAAGCTGTACTGTAGATCAGCTCACGCAGGGTCCTCCAGTCAGACTCCACATTCTGGTTGTCCAGAGAGGCGGATTCCAGACGATCTTCCAGCAGCTCCACAAAGGACTGTTTGATGGTGATGTTATTCAGCTTAGCGATGTTGAGCCGTTTTGGAGCCTTCTGGCCTTGGGGGCGTCTCTTGGGCTGGATTCGAATATTCAGCTTCGAGACTACAAGGCGATGGTCTGTCCAACACTCGGCGCCGCACATGGTCTTTGTTACACGTACATCTTGCCTATCCCTTTTCCTGACGATGACGTAATCGATGAGATGCCAATGCTTTGAGCGAGGGTGCATCCATGACGTCCTGTTACGGGTAGGGAGGCAGAAAACTGTGTTGGTTATCAGCAGTTCGTGCTCTGCACAAGTCTGAAGCAAAAGCAATCCATTTGGGTTGCAGTGGCCCACACCGTGCTTTCCAATCACTCCATCCCAGGAGATGTAGTCAGAGCCAACTCTAGCATTGAAGTCCCCAAGAATGATGAGCTTGTCTGCTTTAGGGATAGCAGCAATGACAGAGTGAAGGTCCTCGTAGAACTTCGCCTTCACTTCATCCGGGTTGGTCATGGTTGAGGCGTAGGCACTGACAATGGTGAGGTGCTTCTGGCCAGATGCCAGTGGGAGTTTCATGGTCATAAGCCTATCGTTGACTCCCTTTGGGATTCCAGCTAGCTTGCTGACAAGTGCTGTTTTTACTGCAAAACCAACGCCAGCCTCACGTCGCTCTTCGCTTCCTCGTCCACTCCAGAAGAAGGTGTAACCAGATCCCCGTTCACAGAGCTCGCCTTCGCCTGCAAGCCGAGTCTCACTCAAGGCTGCGATGTCAATGTTGTATCTGGCGAGTTCGGATGCAACTAGTGCCGTTCTCCTTTGGGGTCTGTCCACGTTATCTCTGTCCAGGAGAGTCCTTATGTTCCAAGCACCAATGGTGAGAGGAACGATCCTTGTTTTTTTCTTTTCTTTCTTGTTGTTTCGACCGCTGATGTAGGGTCCCCGCCAGCCGCGGTATGCTGGCCAGGGTGATATGGAGCAGGCAATTTTTAGGGCACCTTTTCTAGCCCCTTCCTCATGCCAGGGAGGTGAGCAGTGCATTCCTAAAGAGGGCTGCTCAGACGCTCAGACGGCTGCCGAGCTCCATCGCTGCTCCTGTCGACGAAGAACTACCCTATGGCCTGAGCCGCCTGCGTGCAGGTCTGCGGCTGCGACTGCCAGTGTACCCACACCTGTCGTTTCGTCGCTCGCCTGTCGCCACAGGACTTGGGGGTGGTGAAAGATGAAAGGTCATTTTGGATGACTGATGACTTGCGCGATGAGTTTGTTTAAAGTGAAGAGGAGTTGCGCAACGTCGACCTCACTCTCTCGTCCGGGTCCACCAATTTCCAGTGGCAAGACTAAGTCGAGACGACTGGAGGATGAGCACGGATGCAGTGGATGACCAAGATATCCTTTCGGTGTCTCATCTTGCTCTCTGCACTCCACAGTGCGTTGCTGTAACCGCCTTCCTCTCCGTTGAACCGATAGGTTTCTTCCGCAGATTCTGCCGGATCCAGACTTCGCATGCATGGGTAGACACCCCCCGGGGGCCAACTGCGTGTGGCATGCACACAGTACAGTGGAGCTAGATGGCCGTCGTGGCTCTCCTGAGCCGACGCCCTTTTATGGATCTCCATAAGGGTGTCTAGCCACCCGCCTCACCAGTCCCGGAAGGGAGCGGTGGGAGTGCCGGTTTAGTCGCCGGCAACCCGACCCTGAACAGGTTGTACTGGATTACAGGTTACCAGTAGCAGATCTAATGACCTGACCTGACATTGAATACTAGGTACAAGCATGCAAACTTACTAACAAACAAGCGAATTTAGAAGTAAGCCTAGATACAAACATGCAAATGTACTGACAAACCAACACACTAATTAAGCACAACTGATCCACTCACTCATTCATCGATCTAATGACTGGTAAATACAGACATTAAACAGTATAATCAATGACAGTATCATGATTGATATTTCTAACGTCAGTGTGTGAATAAAGGAACAGAAAAAGGATGAAAAAAGGAAGGAAGGAAGAAAGAAAGAAAAGACAAAAGAAAACACCTACTCTATTATCCTTTATCATCTAACAATGATCAAAGCTCGAATAAAGAAAGGGAGAGCGAATGAATGAATGAATGAATGAAAGAAAGAAAGAAAGAAAGAATGACAGAAAATAAAGAAGAAAAGAAAGAAAGAAATAGATTCCAAGAAAAAAAAAGACAGAAAGAATGAAAGGAAAGAAAGAAAGAAAAGAAAAGAAAAAATGAAAGAAAGACAGAAGGAAAATAAAATAAAATAAAGAAAGAATAAACACCAAGAAAAAAAACACACTACTTTTTTGTTCCCAGTTGGAGACCAGTTATGAACAGGGTTCACACACACACACACACACACACACACACACACACACACACACACACGCACGCACGCACGCACAAACACACACAAACACACACACACACACACACACACACACACACACACACACACACACACGACCATTTTTCACACTAGGATGATGGATGAAAATCACGTGCTGCCGCTGAACCACACAGATGTGTCAGCAGACTACAGGATTACTCACCTGCCACTCCCACACCCCACACCACCCCTACACACACTCCTTTTTCCAGACAACCATCGCTATCTTCCACCGGTTGAGAGTTGGCTTGTCATTATACGCCTGACAAAGAACTGAACATCTTCGGACTCGAGTCCATGCACGTTTCGGACTTTCGATCTGATATCCTGAACAACAGTCATTATATTTCCACCAACAGACCACAAACCGATATAAAATTCTCAAAATAAGTCTTTCTCTCTGTTTCTCTCTCTCTGTCTATCTGCCTGTCTGTCTGTCTCTCTCTCTCTCTCTGTCTATCTGTCTGTCTGTCTGTATCTTCGTCTCTCTGTCTCTCTCCGTCTCTCTCTCTCTCCCCTCCCTCCCCCCCCCCTCTCCCTGTCTCTCTCTCTCTCTCTCTCTGTCTCTCTCCATCTCTCTCTTTCTGTCTGTCTGTCTCTGTGTCTCTCTCCGTCTCTGTCTCTCTGTCTCTCTGTCTGTCTGTCTCTCTCTGTCTCTCTCTCTTTCCGTCTCTCTCTGTCTCTCCCTCTCCTCCCTCTCTCTCTGTCTCTCTCTCCCTCTGTTTTTGTTGTATATTTGTTATATGTATGCTTTTGATTTCATGCACCCCCTTGACATTAGAACTGTGACGTTAATGTCAATAAAATGTCACTGTGTGTGTGTGTGTGTGTGTGTGTGTGTGTGTGTGTGTGTGTGTGTGTGTGTTTCTGTCTCCCTCTCCATCTTCTCTCTCTACCCCCCTCTCTCTCCCTCTTCCCCTCTCTCTGTGCTGCCGTAATTGACAGCCATCAGTTGACAGGGTCCTGGAACTGGCTGTTTCTGTGCAGATGAAAAGGGAACTGTTCCGGAACTGCAAATGGAAACGCTGTGCTGGAACGTTGATCCGGCCTGCACCCCGCTTACTGGAACTAATGTGACGAGAACTCAGAAAGAAGAAGAAAAGGGAGAGAGAAACAGAGACAGAGAGAGAGAGAAGGCGAGAGAGAGAGAGAGGGTGAGAGAGAGAATGAGAGAGAGGGGGAGAGAGAGAGGGAGAGAGAGACAATCAGAGAGAGAGAGGGGGAGAGAGGGGGGAAATGAAAGAGAGGGAGAGAGAGAGGGGGGGAGAATGAGAGAGAGGGAGATGGAGAGAGAATGAGAGAGAGAGGGAGAGAGAGAGGGGGAGAATGAGAGAGAGAGGGAGAGAGAGGGAGAATGAGAGAGGGAGAGAGTGAGAGGGAGGGTGTTACGAAGAGTAACTTGAATAATGGGAAGATAAGCTATTAACACACTACTCAACAAAGCTGACAGGCAGATGTAGCAATGTAATAACAAATCTTCCAGGTTCGTTGATTTTTAAGTGTCAGACGCTTTATCCACAGTAACCATAAGTACACCAGTTCTTAAAGTTCAAACGAAGACAAAGTTTTAATTCTCAAATGAAAAAAAAAACAATATACGAACTAGCTTCCAACTCACAGGTTTGTTCCAAGGTTCTCTTTTCTATTGGACATCAATTTTCCATCGATGAAAATCTCATACGAACACTCAATATTACTGTCCCTTTTCTTCTCATCTAACACTGGGTACTAAACTTCAACACACACTCGTGTTCTAACCTAGAACTTTCCAATTAACAAACTCTTGACTGCACCCCGGCCCCGCATTCCACGAATCGAACTTCCTTCAACTTTTCTGCCCTGTCCATACCCACGCGCCCATAAGCCTTTCCTTCTGGCAGGTAGAATTATCAGTCGCTCGGTTGATGACTTGAAATATTCTGGACTTCGCTGCGAGCGGTGAAGAAACCGTTTTTCCCTGCTGTCTGGGCTGAAGCGTCGTTCGCTCATTGAAATCGCTGATCGACTCCACGCCGTTTTATGATGCGGTTCCTATAGCAATGACCTTTCAATGACGTGTTTTCCTATCAGCCCTACGTCATCGTACCAAGACTTTGCTAACCACGCACGTCATGATAATTCTTTCCTTGCATTCATTTTCTTAATTGTAACATAAGCCCCCACTTAAGAAATTTTCTCAAAATTTCCAAAACTTACAATTCAAGGAATGACTCTTACAATAAACATAAAACAACTAAAGGTAATGTCCCTGGCAAATGAATATCTAACCATAAGTAGCCCAAACCCAAACTCACACATCCAGGGATTTACATTCTGCTCAAAAAGTCTGCGGTATGATTGTCAGTACCTTTCACATGTTCAACCTTCATGTCAAAGTTCTGAAGGTACAAGGCCCAACGCATGACCCTGTTGTTTAAGAACTTGGCAGAGTTCAGAAAGGACAAAGGTTGATGGTCTGTGCGCAACACAAAACACACACCCTGGAGATACAGTTCAAATTTGCGCACGGCCCACACAATGGCTAGGCACTCTTTCTCCATGGTGGCGTACTTCCTCTCAGCACGGGACAGCTTCTTGCTGGCGTAGGACACCGGGAACAGCTTCCCCTCATGCTCCTGCATGAGGACTGCACCAACACCTTCGTCAGAAGCGTCGGCGGCGAGCACAAACGTCTTGGAAGGGTCCGGCAACCGAAGCACAGGCTCCGTGGTCAGGAACTTCTTGACGGTGCTGAAGGCCCTCTCTTGCGCTTCTCCCCACTCCAGCTGGTTCGGCTTCCCTTTTCGTAGCAGGTCAGAAAGCGGCGCAGTCACAGTGGCAAAGTGGGGCATATACTCCCTGTAGAATCCCACCATGCCAAGGAAGGACCGCATCTGCTTCTTTGTATGGGGACTTGAGGCCTCAAGGATCTTCTTCACGTTATCCTCAAGGACCACTTTCACTCCTTCCTGGAGAGAATGTCCAATGAAGTCGATGTTGTCTGCCCCGATAATGCACTTGCTTGGTCTTGCTGTCAGATGTGCTCCTGACAGTCGTTTGAATACTTCACGAAGAATGTCCAAATGCTGGCCCCAGGTCTCTGAATGAATCAGGATATCGTCCCAGTAGAACACGACACCTTCCATATTGCCCAGGAGTTTTCTCATGCCCCGTTTCAGAGTTGCACCAGAGTTCTTCATACCGAAGGGCATGCGCAGGAACTCGTATGTGCCGTCTGGAGTCACGAACGCCGTCTTTGGAATGTCTTCTTCCGGGATTGGGACCTGCCAGTATCCCTTGCTGAGGTCTATCTTGGAGAAGATTTTACTTCCACTCAGTCTTTGGAACAGGTCAGTGGCTGTCGGCATGGGCTCTGGATCAAGATGAGTCAGCTTGTTTAGTCGCCTAAAGTCAATACACACTCTGTTGGTACCGTCCTTTTTCTTGACGACAACAACTGGAGATGCGTAAGGAGATCCAGTAGACTCGCGTATCACACCCAACTTCAGCATTTCTTGGATATCTCCTTTCAGCGACTCTCTGGTGGCGTAAGGCATAGGGTACGGTTTGGACCTGACAGGTGTCGAAGACGTCAGTTTGATGTCATGCTGGACCAGGTCAGTCCTTCCTGGGAACTCAGTGAATAACTCTGAGTACTCATTCAGGAGGTCTCGAGCATCAGTTTGCTGCTTACTGACCAGCTGGGGTCCTAGGGCAACACAATCTACAGTCTCTTGAGATCTCAGGTCACTGAACTCCAGGAGCTCCTCATCATTCACTGACTCTTCGTCGATGGGTTCATTAGAAGTCTCACAGGAGTTGTAGGGAGCCCACTCGTGAATCTCAGCTGCATGTGCGTCAGTGGTGCTCTCGTCCAGTTCACGTTCAGTGTATTTCTTCAGAAGGTTGGCGTGAAAAATCTTCTGCTTGCCCTTGATTTTCACACCATAGTCGTTCAGTCCCTTGACAGCCTCAACAGGGTAAGGTCCTTTCCACTGCATCAGCAGCTTGTTGTGATCAGAGGGAAGCAGGACAAGCACTTTGTCCCCTGTCACGAATCTCCTCACTTTCGTCTTTCGGTCGTAGTAGTGCTTGCTCTTGCCTTGGGATTTCTCTAGCTCCCTCCTGGCCAACTGCAGGGTGTCCTCAAGGCGTTCACGCAGCTCGACTACGTACTGGTAGCTGTTCTTGACCTCTGGGGACTCCACTTCCTTCGTCCACAGCTCCTTTAGGATATGCATAGGCCCACGCACAGTCCTGCCATACAGGAGTTCGAAGGGGGAGAATCCAGTTGATTCTTGAGGCACTTCCCGGTAGGCGAACAACAGGGAGTTGATGAAGCGGTGCCACTGTCGGGGTTGGTCCGCACACAGTTTCTTCAGCATTGACTTCAGTGTACCGTTGTACTTTTCTACCAGGCCGTTGCACATCGGATGGTAGGGAGTGGTGGTCAACTGCCGGATGCTGAGGAGACGAGCAACTTCTTTCATGCAGTTACTCACGAACTGAGTCCCTAAGTCACTCAAGATCTCATCAGGCACACCCAGTCTGCTGAATAAGTCCACCAATGTCTCCGCTACAGTCTCTGTGTCGATGCGTTTCAGTGGAACTGCCTCGGGGTACCTGGTCGCGTAATCCATCAACGTGAGGATGTAGCGGTGTCCTGATTCACTGGCTGGTTTGATTTCTCCGATCAGGTCGATGGCCACTCTCTTGAACGGTCGATCCACCAACGGCATCTTCTCTAGTGGCACCTTTGGAGTCTTCCCTTTGGGTTCCGTCTTCTGGCACACATCACAGGATCTGCAGAAGCGTGCCACATCACCATGAACACCTGGCCAGTAGAAGGCAGCCATGATCTTGTCCGTTGTCTTTTTGATGCCCATGTGACCTCCGAAGATGGATTCGTGAGCCAACTTCATCACTGGGGTACGCAGATTTGCTGGCACAAGAATTTGTCGTACAGTTTGGCCTCCACTCAGTTTTTTAAACAGTCTGTACATAACCCCATTTCTCTTTTCAAAGGACACTTCTGCGTTTTCTCTGGTCACAGTGTTTGCCTTGTTGTCGTACTTCTTCAGAGAAGGGTCAGCTTGCTGGGACTGAATGAGTTTCTCTCTGTTAACGTCAGGAATCCCTGTGGGCTCACTCACTTTCAGTGGAGTCATTTTCTTCTTCTCCTCCTTGGCCTGAGCACGCGTTGTCACAGCACAGGTGTGCCCCCACTCGTGGTCAGGATTGTCTGCTGCTCTGGCACCGTCAATATTGCCGATAATGACATCATTGGGTGGACTGGGGAGGCATAGTGCATTCACTTTCCCAACAAAGAATGGTGTTGAAACCTCGATGTCAGCAGTGGGAACTGACTCAACATGTCCATGCACACATCTCAGGAAACTGTTTTTTCCGGTTAACTGTTCCTCTGGCACAAGGTCTTTTCTGATAATGACGCCACTGCATCCAGTATCTCTCAGCACGTTCACCTCTTTGCTATCATAGAGCCCTTTCACCACTGGCATTGTGCTCAAGTCACCTTCGTTTCGGTTTACAAATGCGCACCTGACAACTGCTTCATGCTTTTCTGGATTTTCCTGTCCTTCACTCCAGTTCTGATTTTGACATCGGTTGTGACTCCCTTCTCTGATGGCGACGTTTGCAGACGTCACGTTTCTTCTGTTTCCAAACTGGCCTTGGAACTTTCGTTCTTCTGGTTTGACATTTTGTGAGCTGGCTTTCTTTGGAGCTCTACATTCAACAGCTTTGTGGCCCAGTCGTCCACAGTTGAAACACTTCACTGGTGATCCGAACTGGTTGGAACCCTGCACTGGTCTCAGTTTGTCAGACTGCAGTGTTGCCGGCTTTGGTTTGGCATCAAAGCTCCGATGCTGAGACTCCAGGAACCTCTGTGCCGCTTCAGTGAGAGATTTCAGGCTTTGGTCTTTTTCTTGAAGCAGGAACGATTGCAGGTCTCTCGGGCAGGAGTCCATGAACTGCTCTTTCAGGACCAGGTAAGATAAGCCTTCATAGTCTTTATTTTTTTCAGCTAACTCCACCCATCTTTCAAGATAGTTCTGGATTCTCGTCAGAAACTGAGCAGGACTCTCATTCTTCTCTGGCCTACTGGAACGGAAACGTTTCTGGAAGCCTTGCTCTGAGAAATCGTAGCTGCGAAGCAGTGCGGATTTCAGTTTCTCATAGTCGTTGGCATCTTCTCGGGACAGTCTGGAGTATACTTCCAGGGCATGACCAGTCAAGAGAGCACCCAAGTCCGTGGCCCACTGATCTCCTGGCCATTTCATGGCTTTAGCATGGCGTTCAAAGTGCTCTAAGTAGCTATCGATGTTGTCCTTCTCATCTACAAATGCAGGGAGACGAGGTCTCTTGGCAATATGAACTTCTGTCTGTGCAATGGATTCACCATTTTCCGATCTCAGTTCAGCCATTCGTATTTCATATTCTCTTTGTTTCTCTCTATCTTGGTATTGTCTTTGACTCTCTCTCTCTTCAATCTCCAATTGTATTTTCTTTAGATTTCTCTCTGCAGCTCGCTCTTCTCTTTCTATTTCTTGCTGTTTTCTTTCTTGCTCATCAACGTATTTCTTAAGATCTTCACCTGTCAAGCCTAGTTCCTTTCCAATCTTCACAAATTCCATCTTTACAAAGTTTTGACGGCAAACAGTCTCCGGAGCAATGCACTCAATACAACACTACAGTCAAAGGCAGCTATCTCTCTCTAGATACTCCTAGATCTGCACAACGTGCTCACAAAAAGTTCTCACAGTCACGGGCGACAGTTCATTTAACTACCCTGGATCTGCTCGACACTTAATAGCAATCTCCTTTTACTGAGTCCGTCTCACTTGTCACAGAGTTCTTACGCACTATTTCACCTTTGTAGATCTAGCGCGACTTAAACCCTAAACAGTTCGTTTAAAACTCCAGTCCAAGTGCACAGTCACTAAATAAAGACATCTGACGAAGAAAAAAATCCCGGCTTGGCCCCCAAATGTTACGAAGAGTAACTTGAATAATGGGAAGATAAGCTATTAACACACTACTCAACAAAGCTGACAGGCAGATGTAGCAATGTAATAACAAATCTTCCAGGTTCGTTGATTTTTAAGTGTCAGACGCTTTATCCACAGTAACCATAAGTACACCAGTTCTTAAAGTTCAAACGAAGACAAAGTTTTAATTCTCAAATGAAAAAAAAAACAATATACGAACTAGCTTCCAACTCACAGGTTTGTTCCAAGGTTCTCTTTTCTATTGGACATCAATTTTCCATCGATGAAAATCTCATACGAACACTCAATATTACTGTCCCTTTTCTTCTCATCTAACACTGGGTACTAAACTTCAACACACACTCGTGTTCTAACCTAGAACTTTCCAATTAACAAACTCTTGACTGCACCCCGGCCCCGCATTCCACGAATCGAACTTCCTTCAACTTTTCTGCCCTGTCCATACCCACGCGCCCATAAGCCTTTCCTTCTGGCAGGTAGAATTATCAGTCGCTCGGTTGATGACTTGAAATATTCTGGACTTCGCTGCGAGCGGTGAAGAAACCGTTTTTCCCTGCTGTCTGGGCTGAAGCGTCGTTCGCTCATTGAAATCGCTGATCGACTCCACGCCGTTTTATGATGCGGTTCCTATAGCAATGACCTTTCAATGACGTGTTTTCCTATCAGCCCTACGTCATCGTACCAAGACTTTGCTAACCACGCACGTCATGATAATTCTTTCCTTGCATTCATTTTCTTAATTGTAACAGAGGGAGAATGAGAGAGAGAGGGAGAGAGAGAGAGCGGGAGATTGAGAGAGAGAGAGAGAGAGAGAGAGAGAGGGAGGGAGAATGAGAGAGAGAGAGAGGGGGGGAACGAAGGAACGAACGAATCTTTTTAATGAGGGAAGTGGAATAAGCATGCATATGCTTTTTTACATCCAGCCCTCAGGGCAAAAAGAAATGAAATCAAAATGTTCACAAGATAACAAAAGGTTATAGAAAAACATACATGAAATTCAAATACACTCAATTGCACAGTAGCATTTACAAGTACATAATCATGATACCTGCATTAATGACAATAATGTATATGAATATGGTAATGAGAGAGATAGAGTGAGAGAGGGAGAGAGAGGATGGATGAATGAATGAAGGAAGGAAGGAATAAATGAATGATAAATGAATGAATGAATGAATGGATCTTATTTCCGACAGCATTAGAGTAAGCAAACAATTGCTTTCTCCAGCCCTCGAAAGGGAAAAATGTCTAAAGAAAAGGTATGAAGAAGACCCCCCAAAATGAGTAAACGTTAACAAATTCATAGAAAAACGAGAAAAGAAACAACATTATAATAAGCATCATATTTATAAAAAAAACAATACATAATTTATAAAATGCGGAGAGAGAGAGAGAGAGAGAGAGAGAGAGAGAGAGAGAGAGAGAGAGAGAAGCGACAGGAGATGAGATAGTATTTATAGAGAGGATGAGATAGAGAGATAGAGTGAGACATGTGGCGAAATACAGTAATATCATATGACATATCATAATATGGTATACTAAACAGAATTTGCAAAATTTTCCATCAGGTATTCATGATACCTTTTCTTAAACACAGTGATACTTGTATGAACATTAAAACTAGTTAAGATGTTGTTCCAGAGGCAACCGACAGAGTAAGTGAGACTCGATTTGAATAAATCAATTCTTGGCAGTGGTACCATGATCTTGTTATTGTTACGTATAGTACTTGTAAGGAATCGCTGTTTTAGATATGGAGGAGCAAAACCAGACATGATCTTAAACATGAAAAGCGCCTTATTATGAATGAGTTTCCATTTAAATGGCAGAATATCTAAATCTTTGTAATCAGAGAGAGTTAATGACGAAGATTTCAGATGTATCAGCTTTAAGGCTCTTCTGTGTAGACTCGTGAGTTGTTTTGAAACATTTTCACTGGCAGAATCCCATATTGTTGAGGCATAATTTACATGTGGTTCGATATAAGCATGGAAAAATAAATTACGGCAATGCTTGTTCAAGAAATGCTTGATTCTAGAATGTTGATGAATCTTTTTGGATAAAGTTTTACAAGTCATCATAACATGTTGAGACCATGACAAGTTATTGTCAATAATAAGACCAAGTACTTTGTGATGACTGACTTCCTCAATATTTACGCCTTTGATGTACAATGGAGAACGAGTGGGCAGTAGGTTTTGGCGCTTTTGCCTTGTGGTAATGACAAGAGAGAGAGAGAGGGAGGGGGAGAATAAGAGAGAGGGAGAGGGAGAATGAGAGAGAGAGAGAGAGAGGGAGAGAGAGAGGGAGAGAGAGAGAGAGAGGGAGAGAGAGAGAGGGAGGGAGAGAGAGAGAGAGAGGGAGAGAGGGAATGAGAGGGAGGGAGAGAGAGAGGGGGAGAGAGAAAGAGGGAGAGAGAGAGAGGGGGAGGGAGAGAGGGAGAGAGAGAGAGAGAGAGGGGGAGGCAGAGAGAGAATGAGAGAAAGAGAAAGAGATACGAAACGAAACGAAACGAAATTTTATTTTACCAGGGTAATGAGATAAACAAAACATATGTTGTTTTTTTTTCACCCACCCCTGGGGTATAAAAGAAAGGGGGGAAAAGAGGGATGTGAGGGGTAGGGCTTCATCAAAGAACACATGAACACTAGGACTGTTAACAAGAAAGACATCAACGACAAATTTCACTGAAAAACACATGAGAAAGTTATGAAAAAAAGACTAGTACCAAGAAACAAACAAAAAGAACTTTCTATCCCCACCCCTACCCCAGTCTCATTCCCTCCAACCCCATGCACAGAGTGAAAGCCTTAGATGAGGGGGATGGGGGGGGGGGGAGGGAAACTAAAAGAGAGAGAAAGACCGGCAGTCAGACAGAGAGGGAGAGAGAGGGGGAGAGAGACAGAGACATTGACAGAGAGACAGAGAGAAAGTGAAAGACTGTCAAAGAAAAAAGACGAAAGAAAGGCGAGTACAAGCCACGCCACACCCGACCTCTATTGCAAGGACCCAACACCCCCCTATGCCCCACCACCATCACCCATACCCCTCCTCCCTCTCTATCTTGGACTCACGTGGTGCCACGAATGTACACCCCAACCCTCGAGGATCCCATCTCCACTAACCCCCTTGTCATAAACTGGTGGACGTGAGATAATTATAAAAACAATAATTATAATAATAGTATTTATATAGCGCTGAATCTTGTGCAGAGACAACTCTAAGTGCTTTCACAAAGGTCATTCACACGCAAGAAACTGAAGACAAGGAAGAGGTAGGGGAGGGAGACTATCTTGTGAAGAGGTAGGTTTTAAGAGCTGAGTGCGGAGACCTGACGAAGCGAAAGAGGAAGTTCATTCAAAAGAAAAAAAAGGTCCAGAGAAAGAACGGCGTCCAACAGTGGAGTGTTTCAGTTTCAGTTTCAGTAACTCAAGGAGGCGTCACTGCGGACAAATCCATATACGCTACACCACATCTGCCAAGCAGATGCTTGACCAGCAGCGTAACCCAACGCGCTTAGTCAGGCCTTGAGTGCTTGAATCTAGGTATGTGTAAACAGAGTGGACCCGAAGCCGATCGTAGGGAGCGAGATGGAGTGTAGAGGTGAAGGCAGCCACAAAGATAGGAAGGGGCAGATTTGTGAATACATTATAAACATAGAGTGCTGATCTTATACTTTATTCTGTGTGAGACAGGGAGCCAGTGGAGATGTTGCAAAATAGGAGTGATGTGCTCAGATCTTTTCTTTCTGAGGACGAGTCGGCTGATCACTGGAATTGTCCCTGAAGAGTTTTCTTCCGCGAGTAGTATCAAGCGACATGATAGCTACAGTGTCAAGAAACGTCGCACATTGCATTGTCTGCTTGATCTACGTGGGAGTTGGACAGTGACTGATGGGTTAAGACATTGTCTACCGTGTCAAGAAACGTCGCACATTGCATTGTCTGCTTGATCTACGTGGGAGTTGGACAGTGACTGATGGGTTAAGACATTGTCTACCGTGTCAAGAAACGTCGCACATTGCATTGTCTGCTTGATCTACGTGGGAATTGGACAGTGACTGATGGGTTAAGACATTGTCTACCGTGTCATGAGACGTCGCAACTTCTGTGTATGATAGTCAGTCATGTACGACTATGACCATCAGAACAGCATTGGAGGTAACTGCTGTTCCGACTATCTGGCCTAGAACGTGATTATAGTCTTGCTCAAGTTACATCCCCGCTCTCTCGGCCAAGAGGGTTTTAGGACAGTCGGTACTGGAATGGTTCCCAAAGGCCAACTACCCCCCCCCCCCCCCCCCCCCAGTGCTGCAGCACTAAGAGCCAGTGCAATTTTGCCTCCCAGTTTGAGAGTCAGAGTCCTTCACAAAAGACTAAGCTGTAAATGATTTCCTATAGTAGCCTCTGTAGGAAATGGATCGGGGCTGACATTATGGTGCCATGAAATGTTGCACCTTGCATTATGTGCTTGATCTCTGTAGGAATTGGATTGTGGCTGACTAAGTGAAACATTGTTGTTAATTACGGCCCAGCCAACCGCAAGGGACCACGTCAGAACTCCGATGGAAGAGTGGTCTGTGTACTGGATATTGATAGACTGACTCCAGGGAGAGAGTGAGAGAGAGAGAGAGAGAGAGAGAGAGAGAGAGAGACAGACAGA
>NC_134907.1:4286009-4341009 GCF_041734735.1 Babylonia areolata
CGCCACTGCAGGTTCTGCGTTCAGTTCTTCGTCATACCCCTCCTCGTCCTCCTCGTCCTCCTCACCTTCCACGTCCAGCTCCGTCGCTCTGTCCACAGACCCCGGCTGGGTGTCCAACCTGCTGTAGTCAGGTCCTCCGTGTGTGGACTTGACGCTCTCTCCGGAAGGCGGCATGGGGGTGCCTGAGGCGGGCAGCAGGGGGTCGGGACAGACCTGGGAGTAGGGCGGAGGCTTGTCGAGGAGGATGCCCGGCACGTGGTGACTGTCCAGCAGCCCTCTCTGGAACGTCTCCGACGTGGTCAGCATGGCCGTGTTGACGATCCCCGCGATGCCCAGCTTGGGGTTCAGGGTGGACTTGACGGACCGCCGACCGTTGCCGGAGTGGTGGGGTTGGGGGAGGAAGGGGGGGACCTTGCCGGGGGGGAACTTCCCCCCTCCCCCTCCTCCCCCCGGCGCGGCCCCCGAGCTGCTCCCTTCCTCGTCCGAGGCGAATGCGGGGCTGGAGGACCGGTCCTCGTCCTTGTGATCCCCGGGGTCCGTCACTGTGCTGCCGCCGTCCAGGCTGTTGTGGCGGCTCACGTCACCCGTGTCCAGGGTGGGGCGGCCGGTGGGGGCGTGGGGGTGGAGGTGGGGGCCGCGGACACCTCCCGCTACTGCTGCGTGGTGGTGGTGGTGGTGAGAGTGGTGGTGGGGGTGTCCAGGGCTGAGTGATGTTCTGGTGGAGTCCCCTGTCAAATGGAAAGGGACGTGAGTCACTTATGGATAAGATCAAGTCATGTTGCTTGAAGCCAAGCTGGCCACAGAAGGGGGAATTCAGGTCTGACAGATAAACCCTTTCACTGTTCAAGACGTAGCACTTACGTCTATAGTGATGCCACTGATAACGTCCTTAAGTCTCTCCATACGAACGGCGAAAGAGACGACGTTAACAGCGTTTCACCCCAGTTACCATCATCAAAATATTGCAAGCGGAAGGCTCTTATACTAAAGAGGTGAATGTTGACAAAGAATACCACAATTCTGACGACGGAAGCTAAAGGTTGGGTCATTCAGACACCCACTGGACATCCAGGGGTCTGTGTAGAGGAGAAGAGAGGACTGGCCGTACTGAGTGAGTTAAAAGAAGACATATATGTTTAGAAGGCTGAAAATTCACATATTTGATCTGGAGTGGTACATCTCCAGACCTTTTTTTTTTTTTTTTTAATCAATTTTGGCCAATTGTGCTTGATATTAATCTATGGCTTGAAACATCTCTTCCTGCTTTCTGGACCCTTCCTCAGAACATGAACATTTTCTTAAGGAACTGGGGTGGGTCTAGTTGCATGAGCGAACTAAAATGCGATACGTTTGCTTGCCGTCAAGGATGTTCCTTTTTCTTGTGGCCTCAGTTGCATGTAGGCCATGGAGCACCAGAACGTGTTTTGTTTTGTCTTTGTCTTTTTCTTTTCTCTCTCTCTCTCTTTTTTTTTTTTTTTTTTTGTACTTTCACACGCCTTCTTCATTGACCCAAAAAACAAAAAAACCTTTTTTCCTTCTATTTCTTTCGTGTGTGTGTTTTTTTTGTTGTTGTTGTTTTTTTTGTTTTTTTTTTTGGGGGGGAGGTGTTTTTTTTTAATATTTCTTTTCGTGTTTTCTGTTGTTGTTTTTTTCGCTTTCTACATAACATGTCAGATTTCAATTAATACATTGTTTCTATTATTACAATATCCTGGACCACGTGAAAATCCATTATCACTAAATTCTATTACAACAGCTTTATGATCTGAATTAGGAACTATAATATGTTCGCATGTTACTAGATGATGTATCATGCTTTCTGATATAAAGCAACAGTCAAGGCGACGGGTTATGAATGGACTGCTGCGACACCAGGTAAAATCTTGTTCTTTTATGTGGAACATTCTCCAGGTGTCAGTTAAACTAAGAACGTTTTAAGAAAAGTTCCTGAATTTCATTTTCCCGATGAGGTTGACCCGATATGACGTCAAGGTTGTTGTCAAGAACACAATTAAAGTCAAGGATGTTCCTAACTCCAAGGTAAATTCCATATACTTAGGAACAATCTTAACGCTAAGCAAACATCGCTTCATGCAGCTGGGTCCAGTTGTTTCATTTAAATAAGTGCATTGTACTCACACTGCACGCAGAAATAAAAAACGAAAGTGGAACTCCCTGCAAAATGGACTGGCTAAGTGGTCTTATCCCTCTTACATACATCTGCATGAACTTCAAAGCGGAAAAAAATGAGTGCGGTTTTTTTTTTCGTCTGTATCTTCCTGAATCAAAGGTAATTTCTGCGGACTGAATGGACCAGAGATTTGGTCAAAAGACGAACTGACTGGATGAGATAAACTTGTTCTCTTTTTTCAATATTGATCTTTTCTTCAGTTTTCTAGAAGGTGAAGCAGAAACAAACAGAAATACGGTGTCGACTTGAGAATACGGGCCATGCGCTATCTCTGGGTATAAGGAACAGACGAAGTGATTTGACTGTTTTTTGGTAAGGGCGATGTAAATCATGTGTTTAATAGACCCCTTCTTCTTCTTCTCCTTTCTTTCTTCTTTAACACAGTCGTTGGAGCGCAACAAAGAACTGTTGAACAGATTCTTCAGGTATGGGGAATATGCGTTGGCATCAGCAATGGCGTTGAATATTTTGGGGTCAGAGGCCACCACTGTTCTAGAGCAACAGGAAATATAGGTCAGGTGTTGGCTGTCGCAGGGCATAAGGGGAAGAAGTTGTGTGTTAACTATGGACCTCAGTGACTGTGTGTTTCTGTGAGCTTGCCCGCCATGCCTTATATCGATATGAAAAAACAACACACAAGACCAAAGACAGACACACAGGCACAGAGAAAGCTGACTTTAATGTCAGGCAGGGAAAATTACTCACAGCTTTGTTAAAAAGAAACACACACACACACACACACACACACACACACACACACACACACACGCGCACGCACGCACGCACGCACGCACACACACACACACACACACACACACACACACACACACACACACACATATATAGATAGATAGATAGATAGATATAGATATATAGATATATATTTGTATTTGTATTTCTCTTTTTGTTACAACAGATTTCTCTGTGTGAAATTCGGGCTGCTCTCCCCAGGGAGAGCGCGTCGTTGCACTACAGCGCCACCCATGTTTTTGTATTTTTTCCTACGTGCAATTTTATTTGTTTTTCCTATCGAAGTGGATTTTTCTACATTATTTTGCCAGGACCAAACCTTTTACATGCGCTAAGTGCATGCTGCACACGGGGCCTCGGTTTATCGTCTCATCAGAATGACTAGCGTCCAGACCACCACTCAAGTTCTAGTGGAGGGGGATAAAATATCGGCGGCTGAGCCGTGATTCAAACCAGCCCGCTCAGATTCTCTCGCTTCCTAAGCGGACGCGTTACCTCTAGGCCATCACTCCATTCTCTCTCTCTCTCTCTCTCCCCCTATATATATATATATATATATATATATATATATATATATATATATATATATATATATATATATATATATAATGATGTTGTTACGTTTTCGTCGTTATTTGCCTTCTATCGTTAATAATTGAACATAGAAAAATGAAAGAAAGGAAGAAAAAAAAGAAGAAAACACAATTTTGAAAGATACACGTATCCTCTTTTACCTTCGAGTCTTTACTTTTTATCAAACACACACACACACACACACACATACACACACACGCGCGCGCGCACACACGCACACACACTTTAAATGAGGACATAATTGAAACAACAGAATAACATATACATATAAGGGTTATATTTCACAGAAAGTGCAACTTATGTCGAGCACAGGTTCATCTAAAAATTCAAGCAAATAAGGCTCTACATGTGCTACTCAGTTTCAGTTTCAGTTTCAGTAGCTCAAGGAGGCGTCACTGTGTTCGGACAAATCCATATACGCTACACCACATCTGCCAAGCAGATGCCTGACCAGCAGCGTAACCCAACGCGCTTAGTCAGGCCTTGAGAAAAAAAATACTCAGAATATTTCACAATACAAAATATCAACATAGATATCATCTGTCATTTATATGATACTTTGATAACACATATATTGAAATATGGAGCAGAGATTTGGTTTCCATATGATGTTGCAGATGTGTCATTTAATCTGTTTGAATTATTCAGTTATTGTCTTTCCAAGAATTTCGATATGAAAGATTTCACGTGAAGTTTTGCAAACAATTACTTGGGGAACATAAAAGAGTAATGTTTGTCCCAGTTTTACGAGAATTATGAAGTTTTCCTATTAGCCTAACAATAATGTCAAGTAAATGGCTATTGGATACATATATCAGAGTTTCCTAAAAATTGACATATATACACAACTTATAAATGCATGTATCGTGAAACAAATAAAACCGTTCAGTGGCTACTTTTCATTTAACAAACTGTATCAATTAGCACTGGAATAGATCATGTTTTGAAAAATCAGCTCACTTTTAGTGTTGAACGATTAAAGTATGCTATATCCAAGAAGCAGGATAATGAACAAGTGAAACGTTGTTGACTGTATTTCTATATAGGGTTCAGTTTTGTACTTTGTAACAGCGTTCTTGTAAAATTCTGATTTTGGATGAACTGTTTTGTTTCTGTTTCCAAAAGTTTGACTGTCTCAACCCCCACTCCTCCCTTTGTTACCTGTCTAAACCCCAACCCCTCCAATTATCTGTTACCTGTCTCAACCCCCAACCCATCCAATTATCTGTTACCTGTCTCATCCCCCAACCCCTCCAATTATCTGTTACCTGTGTCATCCCCCAACCCCTCCAATTATCTGTTACCTGTCTAAACCCCAACCCCTCCAATTATCTGTTACCTGTCTCAACTCCCAACCCCTCCCATTATCTGTTACCTGTCTCAACCCGCACCCCTCCCTTTGTTACCTGTCTCAACCCCCAACCCCTCTCTTTATCTGTTACCTGTCTCAACCCGCCCCCCTCCCTTTGTTACCTGTCTCAACCCCCAACCCCTCTCTTTATCTGTTACCTGTCTCAACCCGCACCTCCCTTTGTTACCTGTCTCAACCCCCAACGCCTCCCATTATCTGTTACCTGTCTCAACCCCCACCCTTATCTGTTACCTGTCTCAACCCCCAACCACTCCCATTATCTGTTACCTGTCTCAACCCGCACACCTCCCTTTGTTACCTGTCTCAACCCCCAACCCCTCCCTTTGTTACCTGTATCAACCCCCAACCCCTCCTATTATCTGTTACCTGTCTCAACCCCCAACCCCTCCCTTTGTTACCTGTATCAACCCCCCATCCCCTCCTTCTGTTACCTGTCTCAACCCCAACCCCTCCCATTATCTGTTACTTGTCTCAACCCCCACCCCCTCCCTTTGTTACCTGTCTCAATCCACCACCCGTCCCTTTATCTGTTACCTGCCTCAACCTCCAACCAATCCCATTATCTGTTACCTGTCTCAACCCGCACCCCTCCCTCTGTTACCTGTCTCACCCCCCCCTTATCTGTTACCTGTCTCAACCCCCAACCCCTCCCATTATCTGTTACCTGTCTCAACCCCCCCCCCCCTTATCTGTTACCTGTCACAACCCCCCCCCCCCCCTTATCTGTTACCTGTCTCAAGACCCACCACCTCCCTTTGTTACCTGTCTCAACTCCCAAACCCTCCCATTATCTGTTACCTGTCTCAACCCCCACACCCTCCCTTTGTTACCTGTCTCAACCCCCAACCCCTCCTATTATCTGTTACCTGTCTCAACCCGCACCCCTCCCTTTGTTACCTGTCTCAACCCCCCACCCCCTCCCATTTTCTGTTACCTATCTCAACACCCACCCCTCCCATTATCTGTTACCTGTCTCAACCCCCAACACCTCCCATTATCTGTTACCTGTCTCAACCCCCAACACCTCCCATTATCTGTTACCTGTCTCAACCCCCCACCCCCTCCCATTTTCTGTTACCTGTCTCAACACCCACCCGTCCCATTATCTGTTACCTGTCTCAACCCCCAACCCCTCCCATTATCTGTTACCTGTCTCAACCCCCAACACCTCCCATTATCTGTTACCTGTCTCAACCCCCAACCCCTCCCATTATCTGTTACCTGTCTCAACCCCCAACCCCTCCCTTTGTTACCTGTATCAATCCACCACCCCTCCCTTTGTTACCTGTCTCAACCACCCACCACCTCCCATTATCTGTTACTTGTCTCAACCCCCACCCCCTCCCTTTGTTACCTGTATCAATCCACCACCTCTCCCTTTATCTGTTACCTGTCTCAACCTCCAACCCCTCCCATTATCTGTTACCTGTCTCAACCCCAACCCCTCCCATTATCTGTTACCTGTCTGAACCACCCACCCCCTCCCTTTGTTACCTGTCTCAACCCAACACCCTTATCTGTTACCTGTCTCAACCCGCCCGCCTAATCTGTTACCTGTCTCAACCTCCAACCCCTCCCATTATCTGTTACCTGTCTCAACCCCCACCCCCTCCCTTTGTTATCTGTCTCAACACCCCACCCCTCCCATTATCTGCTACCTGTCTCAACCCCCCCCCCCTTATCTGTTACCTGTCTCAAGACCCACCACCTCCCTTTGTTACCTGTATCAACCGCCCACCGCCTTCCTTTGTTACCTTCTCAACCCCCCATCCCCTCCCTTTATCTGTTACCTGTCTCAAGACACACCACCTCCCTTTGTTACCTTCTCAACCCCCCACCCCCTCCCTTTATCTGTTACCTGTCTCAACCCCCACCCCCTCCCTTTATCTGTTACCTGTCTCAACCCCCACCACCTCCCTTTATCTGTTACCCGTCTCAACCCCCCACCCCCTCCGTTTATCTGTTACCTGTCTCAACCCCCCCCCCCCTTATCTGTTACCTGTCTCAAGACCCACCACCTCCCTTTGTTACCTGTATCAACCCCCCACCCCCTTCCTTTGTTACCTTCTCAACCCCCCATCCCCTCCCTTTATCTGTTACCTGTCTCAACCCCCCGCCTTATCTGTTACCTGTCTCAAGACCCACCCCCTCCCTTTATCTGTTACCTGTCTCAACCCCCCGCCTTATCTGTTACCTGTCTCAAGACCCACCACCTCCCTTTGTTACCTGTATCAACCCCCCACCCCCTTCCTTTGTTACCTGTCACAACCCCCCACCCCCTCCCTTTATCTGTTACCTGTCTCAACCCCCACACCCTCTCTTTTTCTGTTACCTGTCTCAACTCCCACCGCTCCCTTTATCTGTTACCTGTCTCAACCCCCCACCGCTCCCTTTATCTGTTACCTGTCTCAACCCCCACCACCTCCCTTTATCTGTTACCTGTCTCAACCCCCCACCACCTCCCTTTATCTGTTACCTGTCTCAACCCCCACCACCTCCCTTTATCTGTTACCTGTCTCAACCCCCCACCCCCTCCCTTTATCTGTTACCTGTCTCAACCCCCTCCCCCCTTATCTGTTACCTGTCTCAAGACCCACCACCTCCCTTTGTTACCTGTATCAACCGCCCACCGCCTTCCTTTGTTACCTTCTCAACCCCCCATCCCCTCCCTTTATCTGTTACCTGTCTCAAGACCCACCACCTCCCTTTGTTACCTTCTCAACCCCCCACCCCCTCCCTTTATCTGTTACCTGTCTCAACCCCCACACCCTCTCTTTATCTGTTACCTGTCTCAATCCCCCACCCCCTCCGTTTATCTGTTACCTGTCTCAACCCCCCCCCCCCTTATCTGTTACCTGTCTCAAGACCCACCACCTCCCTTTGTTACCTGTATCAACCCCCCACCCCTTTGTTACCTTCTCAACCCCCCACCCCCTCCCTTTATCTGTTACCTGTCTCAACCCCCACCACCTCCCTTTGTTACCTGTCACAACCCCCCACCCCCTCCCTTTATCTGTTACCTGTCTCAACCCCCACCACCTCCCTTTATCTGTTACCTGTCTCAACCCCCACCACCTCCCTTTATCTGTTACCTGTCTCAACCCCCCACCACCTCCCTTTATCTGTTACCTGTCTCAACCCCCACCACCTCCCTTTATCTGTTACCTGTCTCAACCCCCCACCCCCTCCCTTTATCTGTTACCTGTCTCAACCCCCTCCCCCCTTATCTGTTACCTGTCTCAAGACCCACCACCTCCCTTTGTTACCTGTATCAACCGCCCACCGCCTTCCTTTGTTACCTTCTCAACCCCCCATCCCCTCCCTTTATCTGTTACCTGTCTCAAGACCCACCACCTCCCTTTGTTACCTTCTCAACCCCCCACCCCCTCCCTTTATCTGTTACATGTCTCAACCCCCACACCCTCTCTTTATCTGTTACCTGTCTCAATCCCCCACCCCCTCCCTTTATCTGTTACCTGTCTCAACCCCCACACCCTCTCTTTATCTGTTACCTGTCTCAATCCCCCACCCCCTCCGTTTATCTGTTACCTGTCTCAACCCCCCCCCCCTTATCTGTTACCTGTCTCAAGACCCACCACCTCCCTTTGTTACCTGTATCAACCCCCCACCCCTTTGTTACCTTCTCAACCCCCCACCCCCTCCCTTTATCTGTTACCTGTCTCAACCCCCACCACCTCCCTTTGTTACCTGTCACAACCCCCCACCCCCTCCCTTTATCTGTTACCTGTCTCAACCCCCACCACCTCCCTTTATCTGTTACCTGTCTCAACCCCCACCACCTCCCTTTATCTGTTACCTGTCTCAACCCCCCACCACCTCCCTTTATCTGTTACCTGTCTCAACCCCCACCACCTCCCTTTATCTGTTACCTGTCTCAACCCCCCACCCCCTCCCTTTATCTGTTACCTGTCTCAACCCCCTCCCCCCTTATCTGTTACCTGTCTCAAGACCCACCACCTCCCTTTGTTACCTGTATCAACCGCCCACCGCCTTCCTTTGTTACCTTCTCAACCCCCCATCCCCTCCCTTTATCTGTTACCTGTCTCAAGACCCACCACCTCCCTTTGTTACCTTCTCAACCCCCCACCCCCTCCCTTTATCTGTTACATGTCTCATCCCCCACACCCTCTCTTTATCTGTTACCTGTCTCAATCCCCCACCCCCTCCGTTTATCTGTTACCTGTCTCAACCCCCCCCCCCTTATCTGTTACCTGTCTCAAGACCCACCACCTCCCTTTGTTACCTGTATCAACCCCCCACCCCTTTGTTACCTTCTCAACCCCCCACCCCCTCCCTTTATCTGTTACCTGTCTCAACCCCCACCACCTCCCTTTGTTACCTGTCACAACCCCCCACCCCCTCCCTTTATCTGTTACCTGTCTCAACCCCCACCACCTCCCTTTATCTGTTACCTGTCTCAACCCCCACCGCCTCTCTTTATCTGTTACCTGTCTCAACCCCCACTCCCTCTCTTTATCTGTTACCTGTCTCAACCCCCCACCCCCTCCCTTTATCTGTTACCTATCTCAACCCCCACCACCTCCCTTTATCTGTTACCTGTCTCAACCCCCACCCCCTCTCTTTATCTGTTACCTGTCTCAACCCCCACCACCTCCCTTTATCTGTTACCTGTCTCAACCCCCACCACCTCCCTTTATCTGTTACCTGTCTCAACCCCCACCACCTCCCTTTATCTGTTACCTGTCTCAACCCCCACACCCTCTCTTTATCTGTTACCTGTCTCAACCCCCACGCCCTCCCTTTATCTGTTACCTGTCTCAACCCCCCACCGCTCCCTTTATCTGTTACCTGTCTCAACCCCCACCCCCTCTCTTTATCTGTTACCTGTCTCAATCCCCAACCCCTTCCTTTATCTGTTACCTGTCTCAACCTCCAACCCCTCCCATTATCTGTTACCTGTCTAACACCCCCCCCCCCCCTTATCTCTTACCTGTCTCAACTCCCCCCCTTATCTGTTACCTGTCTCAACTCCCCCCCCCCCCTTATCTCTTACCTGTCTCAACCCCCACCCCCTCCCTTTATCTGTTACCTGTCTCAACCCCTATCCCCTCCCGCTTTTCTAGTTACCTGTCTCAACCCCCACCCCCTCTCTTTGTTACCTGTCTCAACCCCCACCCCCTCTCTTTGTTACCTGTCTCAACCCCCACCCCCTCTCTTTGTTACCTGTCTCAACTCCCCCCCCCCTTATCTCTTACCTGTCTCAACCCCCACCCCCTCCCTTTATCTGTTACCTGTCTCAACCCCTATCCACTCCCGCTTTTCTAGTTACCTGTCCCAGCCTTCTTCCCCATCATCATCATCATCACCTAACACCACCCTCTCTCTCCTCCTTTTCTAGTTACCTGTCTCAACCCCCACCCCTCCCTTCTTCTTCTGCGTTCGTGGCGAGTTGCAATCCCACATTCACTCGTACGTACACGAGTGGGCTTCTACGTGTATTGTATTGTACTTATTTCTCTTTTTGTCGCAACAGAATTCTCTGTGTGAAATTCGGGCTGCTCTCTCCAGGGAGAGCGCTTTTGTTGTTGTTGTTTGTATTTATTCCTGCGTGCAGTTTTATTTGTTTTTCCTATTGAAGTGGATATTTCTACAGAATTTTGCCAGGAACAACTCTTTTGTTGCCGAGGGTTCTTTTACGTGCGTTAAGTGCATGCTTCACACGGAAAAAACTCGGTTTATCGTCTTATCCGAATGACTAGCGTCCACACCACCACTCAAGGTCTTAGACTCTCTCGCTTCCTAGGCGGACGTGATACCTCTAGGCCATCACTCCACCGTTTTTATCCCGCCATGTAGGCAGCCATACTCCGTTTTCAGGGTTATGCATGCTGGGTATGTTCTTGTTTCCATAACCCACCGAACGCTGACATGGATTACAGAATCTTTAACCTTTATCACGTTACCTGTCTCAGCCTCCTTGCCCACCACCATCATCGCCGCCCCAACACCACCTCTGGCAGCAGCAGCAGCCACCCCACCCTTCTTCCTCTGCCGCGGCTTCCGGAAGTGGAACCCCCCGCCGACGCCGCGCCGGGGTTTGTCGGAGTCGGCGCTACTGTTGGACAGGGTGGTGGCCTTGGTGACGCTGTGGTCCGTGGCAAGCTCCATGGTGGTCTGGAGCTTCCGGTGCTTGGCGTCCGACTTCCGCTGGAGATCGAGGGCCACCTTGTAGATGCCGCCGTAGAGCACGCACATGACGACCAGCGTGATCCAATAGTAGCCGATTGTCAGCAGGAACGTGAAGAGAGGGTCTGACATGAACTGGACCTGTGGGGCGTGGGTTGGGAAAGAAGGGGGAAGAATGCCTCAGTTGGTGAGTGAGTGAGTGAGTGAGTGAGCGACAAGACAAGACAAGACAAGATAAGACAAAACGAGGCAAGATAAACTGCTTATTATCGAGGGTAATGAATATACATGAAATAATAATAATACTAATAGTTGGACGCCCTATCTCCGGAGCGCCCAGAGCGTTAACAAATACAATTACACATACATACATTGATGCAGATACACTTCCTAACATTCATTTGCCTCTTCGCATCACAAAATAAACAGGTCACACACACACACACACACACACACACACACACACACACACACACACACACACACACACACACACACATACGGCATTCATACCGATACAGCCCCATTCCTCTCACCACCCACCAAGAATCACAGACACACATGGCGGGAAAACTAATCATAACAACTGTGGAAAAGGTGAGTTTTGAGAGCTGATTTGAACGAGGACAAAGACTGAGCGTGTCGGACAGAATAAGGGAATTTGTTCCAGATGACAGGTCCAATGAAAGAGAAAGCACATTCCCCATGGAGTTTCTTTCGCCTGCTTGGTATGCGAAAAACCCGAGTGTCACCGGAGGAACGCAGAGACCGAGACGGAAAATAGATCTGGAGGATCTGGTGCCAGCTGCATTGCTTGGTTCTAACTTTTTGACAGTTACCCGTGACTAAATGCCTACGTTGACCGAACTACGCCACTGGTCAGTTCCATACTACACACGGTTAGTAGCGGGTTACGACCACACTAGGCTCTTCCGTCCGAGCAATGCAACTGGCTCGCGGACCTGTGGGTTTGGAAGAAGAGAGAAGAATGCGTGAATGGGTGAAACGTCAATGAATGAGTGAGTGAGTGGGTGAGTGGGTGGGTGAATAGATGAGTGAGTGAGTGAGTGGGTGGGTGAATAGATGAGTGAGTGAGTGAGTGGGTGGGTGAATAGATGAGTGAGTGAGTGGGTGGGTGAATAGATGAGTGAGTGAGTGAGTGGGTGAGTGAGTGGGTGGGTGAATGGGTGAGTGGGTGTGTGGGAGAGTGGGTGGGTGAGTGAGTGGGTGAGTGAGTGAGTGGGTGGGTGAGTGAGTGGGTGGGTGAGTGAGTGAGTGGGTGGGTGGGTGAGTGAGTGAGTGAGTGGGTGAGTGAGTGAGTGGGTGAGTGGGTGGGTGAGTGAGTGGGTGGGTGAATGGGTGGGTGAATTGGTGGGTGGGTGAGTGAGTGAGAGGGTGAATGGGTGAGTGGGTGGGTGAGTGGGTAGGTGAATGGGTGGGTGATTGGATGAGTGAGTGAGTGAGTGAGTGGGTGGGTGGGTGAGTGGGTGGGTGAGTGAGTGAATGGGTGAGTGGGTGGGTGAGTGAGTGAATGGGTGAGTGAGTGGGTGAGTGGGTGGGTGAGTGAGTGAATGGGTGAGTGAGTGGGTGAATGGGTGAGTGGGTGAATGGGTGAGTGGGTGAGTGAGTGGGTGGGTGGGTGAGTGGGTGAGTGAGTGAGTGAGTGAGTGAGTGAGTGTGTGAGTGGGTGGGTGAGTGAGTGAGTGAGTGAATGGATGAGTGGGTGAGTGAATGGGTGAGTGGGTGAGTGGGTGAGTGGGTGAATGGATGAGTGAGTGGGTGAGTGGGTGCTTGAGTGGGTGAGTGGGTGAATGGGTGAGTGGGTGATGGGTGAGTGGGTGAATTTGATGAGTGAGTGGGTGAGTGGGTGCTTGAGTGGGTGAGTGGGTGAATGGGTGAGTGGGTGGGTGAGTGAGTGAATGGGTGAGTGAGTGGTTGAGTGGGTGAATGGGTGAGTGGGTGAGTAGGTGAGTGGGTGGGTGGGTGAGTGGGTGAATGGGTGAGTGGGTGGGTGGGTGAGTGAGTGGGTGAGTGGGTGAGTGGGTGGGTAAGTGAGTGAGTGAGTGGGTGAGTGGGTGAGTGTGTGAGTGGGTGAGTGGGTGAGTGAGTGAGTGAGTGAGTGAATGGATGAGTGGGTGAGTGGGTGAATGGGTGAGCGAATGAGTGAGTGGGTGAGTGGGTGAATGGATGAGTGAGTGGGTGAACGGGTGAGTGAGTTGGTGAGTGGGTGCTTGAGTGGGTGAGTGAGTGGGTGAGTGAGTGGGTGAATGGGTGAGTGGGTGAGTGAATGGGTAAGTGGGTGAGTGAGTGAGTGAGTGAGTGAGTGAGTGGGTGAATGGGTGAGCGAATGGGTGAGTGGGTGAATGGATGAGTGAGTGGGTGAACGGGTGAGTGAGGTGGTGAGTGGGTGGGTGAATGGGTGAATGGGTGAGTAGGTGAATGAGTGAGTGGGTGAGTGGTGAATGGGTGAGTGAGTAGGTGAGTGAGTGAGTGAGTGAGTGGGTGAGTGAGTGGGTGAGTGGATGAGTGGGTGAATGGCTGAGTGGGTGAATGAGTGGGTGTGTGGGTGAGTGAGTGGATGAATGGATGAGTGAGTGAGTGGGTGGGTGAATAGATTAGTTCCATACTACACACGGTTAGTAGCGGGTTACGACCATACTAGGCTCTTCCGTCCGAGCAATGCAACTGGCTCGCGGACCTGTGGGTTTGGAAGAAGAGAGAAGAATGCGTGAATGGGTGAAACGTCAATGAATGAGTGAGTCAGTGGGTGAGTGGGTGGGTGAATAGATGTGTGAGTGAGTGAGTGAGTGGGTGGGTGAATAGATGAGTGAGTGGGTGAGTGAATGGATGAGTGAGTGAGTGAGTGGTGGGTGAATAGATGAGTGAGTGAGTGAGTGGGTGGGTGAGTGGGTGGGTAGGTGAGTGAGTGGGTGGGTGAATGGGTGAGTGGGTGAGTGGGTGAATGGGTGAGTGAGTGAGTGAGTGGGTGGGTGGGTGGGTGGGTGGGTGGGTGAATGTGTGAGTGGGTGAGTGGGTGGGTGGGTGAGTGGGTGGGTGGGTGAATGGGTGAGTGGGTGAGTGGGTGAATGGGTGAGTGAGTGAGTGAGTGGGTGGGTGGGTGGGTGGGTGGGTGAATGGGTGAGTGGGTGAATGGGTGAGTGAGTGGGTGAGTGGGTGAGTGAGTGAGTGAGTGGGTGAATGGATGAGTGAGTGAGTGAGTGGGTGGATAAATAGATGAGTGAGTGAGTGGGTGAGTGGGCGATTGAGTTGGTGAATGGGTGAGTGAGTGAGTGAGTGAGTGAGTGGGTGTGTGAATAGATGAGTGGGTGAGTGAGTGGGTGAATGGATGAGTGAATGAGTGAGAGAGCGGGTGAGTGGGTGGGTGAGTGGATGAGTGAGTGGGTGGGTGAATAGATGAGTGAGTGAGTGAGTGAGTGGGTGGGTGAGTGGGTGGGTGGGTGAATGGATGAGTGAATGAGTGAGTGAGCGGGTGAGTGGGTGGGTGAGTGGATGAGTGCGCGAGTGAGTGGGTGGGTGAATAGATGAGTGAGTGAGTGAGTGGGTGAATGGATTGATTGATTGAGTGAGTGAGTGAAAGACAAGAGAAGACAAGACAAGAGAAGACAAGACAAGACAAGACAAGACAAGACAAGATAAAACTCTTTATTATCGAGGGTAATAGATAGGCTTTTTGAATTCTTTTTCTTTTCTTTTTTTTTTTTTTTACATCCGACCCTCGCACTAAACATAAAAAAAAAAAAAAAACTACTAAAGAAACAAAGTGCGAACGCGAAAAGGGAAATAAAATAAAACACAATGAAAATACAAGAGAAAAAGAAAAAAAGGCGTGAGGGAGGGAGGCGTAGGAAGAGAGGGAGAGAGAAGGAGAGAGAGAGTGATAGAGTTGTAGAGAGGAGGAGACAGAGAGAGAGAAAGAGATATATATATATATAGACAGAGAGAGAGAGACAGAGAGAGAGTTGCTTGGGAGTGGCTTAAAGCCTCCTGTGTGGCAAGTTTGTATTTCTTTTTTTTTCTGTTTTCTTTTATTTAAATTTTTATCACAACAGATTTCTCTGTGTGAAATTCGGGCCGCTCTCCCCAGGGAGAGCGCGTCGCTACACTACAGCGCCACTCATTTTTTTGCATTTTTTCCTGTGTGCAGTTCGATTTGTTTTTCCTATCGAAGTGGATTTTTCTACAGAATTTTGCCAGGAACAACCCTTTTGTTGTCGTGGGTTCTTTTGCGTGCGCTAAGTGCATGCTGCACACGGGACCTCGGTTTATCGTCTCATCCGAATGACTAGCGTCCAGACCACCACTCAAGGTGTAGTGGAGGGGGAGAAAATATCGGCGGCTGAGCCGTGATTCGAACCAGCGTTCGCACCATACACATACAATACATTATCAGAAAGAATCGAACCTCTTACCTCACACGTTCCAGGTTCCACCGTCCGCTCGCCGACAAAGTACTGCCAGCCGATGATGGTGGTGAAGAAAATGAGAGCTGGTACCACCCAGGTGATGCCCACCATCACCCGTACCTGCAACAACATGCTGTTGTGTTGTATTGTATTGCATTGTATTGTATAGTACACTCAGCTTATATCACATATATATTTCAGTTGGGCAAACAGCAAAGTGAGAGAAGTATTATCAATGTTTTTTCCATTGCAATGGGAAATCATTTAAGCTCAGTCTTTGTGAAGGACTTTGACTCTCAAACTAGGAGGCAAGATTGCACTGGCTCTAGTGCTGCAGCCTTGGGGGCTAGTTGGCCTTTGGGAACCATCCCAACGCCGACTGCCCTAAAACTCTTGGCCCAGAGAGTGGGGATGTTGCTTAGCTTGAGAGACTTTCCACAATGATTAAATTCTAGCCCAGATAGTCGGGACAGCAGTTGCCTCCTCTGCTGTTCTGATGGTCATAGTCGGACACGACTGATTGTCATACATTGTATTGTACTGTATTGTACTGTATTGTATTGTATTGTATTGTATCGTGTTGTGTTGTATTGTATTGCATTGCATTGTATTGTGTTGTATTGTGTTGGTCGTGTCGTGGTGTGTTACTCTTTTTGTCACACACACACACACACACACACACACATACACACACACACACACACACACACACACACACACCACACACACACACACACAACACACACACACACACGCACGCACGCACACACGCACACACACAGTTGATGCAGTGGTAGCAGCTATAATAAAATTAGATAGAATGAAATAAAGAAGCAGAAGAGAAATATTTCTGTCTCCGTTTTCTACGTCTTCGTTTCTTCCTGGTATGTCTCTCTCTCTGTCTCTGTGTCTCTCTCTGTCTCTCTCTTTTCAATCTCTCCGTCTCCCGTCCCCTAGCCCCACTCCACCCCCCCCGCACCCCTCCACACACACAAAAAAAAACTTCCTCACCTTCTTCTCAGTCCTCCAGTTCCGGTACTTAGCAGGGATCTTGACGGACAGGAAGCGATCCATGGTGATGAAGAAGACAGTGTACTGTGACGTCAGACACACGGTCCAGTCCAGGGAGAGCCACAGGTCGCACAGCCAGGGGCCCAGCGGCCAGTAGTTGAGGAGGAGGTACTGTGTGAAGAGCGGCATGGAGAAGGTGCCGATCAGCAGGTCGGACACGGCCAGTGAGGCGATGAAGTAGTTGGTGGGCTGGCGGATGCTTCGCTCCAACCCGAAGGCCAGCAGAACTGTCACGTTGCCCAGGACGGTCACCAGGCACACCACTGTCGCCAGGAGCCCCAGGAACACTGTCAGCCACACGGGCTGCTCCGGCACGGGCGTCTCTGCGGTCACGTTCACCAAGGTGCTGTTGCTGTTGTTGTTGATGTCCTGCAGGCTGACGTCACATAGTGACATGTTGTGGAGTCCGCACAACGTCACGTTGTTGGTGGTCGTGTGGTTTTGGAAGGATCTGTCGATGACGTCGTGTGACGCGTTGCTCCAGGCGCTGATAAAACTGTGGTTGGTTAGGAGTAGCGTCATTTCCATCCCTGGTGGTGGCGGTGCTGGAAGTGGTGGTGGTGGTGTTTGTGGCTGGGAGGGGGGTATGGCGCTGGGGATTGTCCTGTTGACCAGAACCCGCTAGGCGGGAGGGGGCTGGGTGGTAATCTGGACTCCAGTGACACGTGTCATCGGAACCTGAGACAGATGATTGACAATGGTGATGGTGATGGAGATGATAATGATGGTGATGGCGATGGAGATGATGATGGTGATAGGGATAATGATAATGACGGTGATGGTAATGAAGATGATAATGATGGTGATGGCGATGATGATGTTGTTGACGGTGATGGCGATGATGATTATGATAATGATCATTATCGTATGCAACAGCAGTAGCAGTTGTAGTTGTAGTAGTAGTAGCAATATTTACTAAAACATTTTAGCATGGATATAAACAATGATAGATAGATAGATAGATAGATAGATAGATAGATAGATAGATAGATAGATAGATAGAATAAATGAATAACAAATAAGCAAACATAACACAGACAAATCAATCAATGAATCAAAAAGTAAGCAAATAAATACATAAATACGCGACATACCAATTAATTAAATTAAAAATATTGCTTAGAGCCCAGCCGACCATGAAGGCCATATCAGGGCTATCCACCATTCAAAGTTTGATCACCGCAGATGGGCCACCCCAATGTTTTCAGCTTTCTACTGCACTGTGATCACTCCATGATAAAAATTTCACAACTTTTGTACTAAGCATATACTATATTAAATACTATTAAAAATATTTATTTCTTTTAAATATTGCAATATTGTCCACGGAGGGACATCACGGAACAACGTTCTCAATGAATCTGCTGTAAAAAAAAAAACCCGTCGTGTGTCATAAAAGTCCCAACAATCAATCAGAATATGTTGCACAGTGAGTGGTTCATCACACGGAATACACCAAGGAGCCTCTTCTCCTTTCAGGAGGTAGGAATGTGTGATGTATGTATGACCTGTATGAAGTCGGCACAGCACTGTCATTTCTTTTCGATTCACCACAGCCATAGGCAGAGTCTCTTGAAGATTTGGTCGTATTTTAAATAATTTGTTATCTATTTGTTCATTCCATTCTTTCTGCCAGAGATCTTTAGTATACCGATGAACTTTGGGTTTAAAATCAGTAAAAGGAATATAAAACTTATATTGTTTCTCTCTAACAGCACTCTTAGCCAGATTATCTGCTATTTCGTTCCCTTGAATGCCCACATGACCGGGCACCCAAGCCAGAATGATTACAAAACCATTTCTTTTAAGATGGGTAAACAAACTGAAGAATTCTCGAAGTTTGGGATGATCAATATTACGATGAGCTATTGCCTCCAAAGAAGAAAGCGAGTCAGAAAAAACAACAAATTTACGATTAGATGATTGCAATATAGCATTTAAAGCTAGATTTAAAGCAGTTAGCTCTGCAGTAAACACAGAACTGTCTGACAGAATATGTTTCGTGAGTCTTTGGGAGGGAGAAGTCGGACAAAAAGCAGAAGCAGCCACTCCCTCCTCAGATTTTGAGCCATCCGTAAAAATTTTCTGATATAATGGATATTTCTGGCAGAGCGACATACCAGAAAACTTAAAATGTTAAGATATATATTGATTGAAAACATGTGTGTGTGTGTGTGTGTGTGTGTGTGTGTGTGTGTGTGTGTGTGTGTGTATCTCTGTCTGTATGTCTGTCTCTGTATCTCTCTCTCTCTCTCTCTCTCTCTATATATATATATATGTGTGTGTGTGTGTGTGTGTGTGTGTGTGTGTGTGTTTCTGTCTGTCTCTCTCTCTCTCTGAGTGTGCGAGGGTGTCATCAATGGTAGCGGAAATGAAAGAAGAACTTTGTAAACTCAACGATGAGATAGACAGATTGGAGGAATTTTCACGGCGAGACAACCTTAGATTGTTTGGTATTCCTCCCCCAAGTTCGAGTGAAAAAGAGGACTATGATTCATGTGCCAGAGCAGTGTGTGAGGTGCTCAACAAGGTAGAAGACAGAAAATGGACAGAAGAAGACATCGTGCGAGCACATCGAGTGGGACAGGCAAAGCCAGGAGAACCAAAGACAATGATAGTGAAGTTTAAGCGTTGGAGAGACAAAATGATGCTGATCAAAGACAGACAGTTGAGAACAAAGTTAGAGGATAGAGGGGTGAGAGTGGCAAACGACTTGGCCAGGAGACAAGCAGGCATGGTAGCGGCAGCAAAGAGAGAAGGGAAGGTGGCTTTCTTCGTGAGGGGAAAGCTGACGATCGGACCTCGCAGACCAGATTCAAGGCATCATGCTGAAGGGACGGCCGGTTCCAGTGCTGTACCACAGAGCAACAACAGTCCCACCCCCATCCCTACGCCCACCCCAACCCACCATGGCCTTGATCCCAGTCACCCTCCCCTTCTCCCCACCCAGGAATTCCCACCTATCGCCACTGGTGACGTCAGTCAAGTGGTTCCCAAGCACGTGACCAGGTTGCAGCCAATGGCAGTGGTGTCCTGACGGGTTCACGGACCCCACTCCACGTGCAGCTGACCGAAGTGATACCGGTGACAGCGCTCACTTCCGCAGTGACAGCAACACGCGAGTTGGCAGGCAGGCCGTGGGGCACCGTTCAGTTCGTGGTGCGATTTCAGCGGGCAGAGGTGGACAGCAAACAGGTTTACACAGCTGCCTGAGAGGGCAGCCGCGTCACCTGAACAAGTCACCTGCTGGGGGGAGTGGCCGTACTTTGCGGTCGAACAGCTGTAAATAGGACAGGCCTGATCATCAAGTGTCCGATTTGAGTTTTCTTAATTATAATGTGGAAAATCTTTACAACAAACTTTCAGATGTTTCTTTTATAAATTTTGTAACTAATTTTGACTTTGTGTGTTTGACAGAAACGTTCGTCAACGATTCTTTTGATTTCAGTTCAATCTTTAATGATTACATAAAATTCAGTGCCCCTGCCAAAAAGTTGTCGAACCATGGAAGACATTCAGGAGGAGTGCTGGTACTTATCAGAAGACAGTTTGCACAATTTGTTAAAGAAATTAAGTCAAACTGTGACAATGTGGTTCTTGTACAAATTGATAAATGTGTGTTTGGTATTAATAAAGATGTCATTTTTGTTGCTTGTTATGTTGTACCAGAGGGTGGTCCAGCTTATAATCATACACAATTGAAAGATGGAATCCTTATTTTGGAAGAAAATATTTTGGAATCTGTTCGTAATGATAATGTTTATTTCATTGTTTGTGGAGATATGAATGCCAGAACAGGGGGTGAACAGCCCAGAGAGGAACAAATGGCTAATTATGTGCAAGGTATGGATGATGATGAGGATGAAGATGAGTGTGAATGTGGCAAGCGGTGTTCTAAAGATACATTTGTGAACAGTTTTGGTAAATCCTTGTTAGATTTTTGCTTCTTGTTTGATCTTTTCATCCTGAATGGCTCATGTTAAAAATGACTCAGAGGGAGAGTTTACTTTTGTATCTCCCCATAGATGTAGCGTTATAGCCTATTTTCTGGTATCTAGAAAAATTGTTTCGAATTGTGATTTAAAGGTAAATGATTCTCTTTTTTCATGGCATCTTCCCATTCAGCTGACATGGAAACAGTGTACTGCTACAAAGATTGAACCATGTGTAGCTCAGTCGGCTGAAGAAAGAGTGGTTTGGTCAGAGGAACATGTGCAGACATTCAGAGAAGAACTAAATTCTGATGAGTTCAAGGAGTGTATGGTTGTAGTCACTGACACTCTAGCTACAGATATTAATAAATCTATTGAGCTTTTTGTCAGTGCCTTTTATGGAGCTGCTGCATGCATGATTAGGACGGTGGGCAGAAAGAAGAAAAATGTTAATGAATGGTTCGATAATGAATGTAGAAATAAGAAACGACAGGTAAGGAGATTATTGCAAATTTTACAAAGAGCTAAAACGGCTGAAGCAATAACTGAAGCAAAAAACATTTATGTAGAAGAAAGAAAACAGTATATTAAATTAAGAAAGGATAAGAAAAAAGATTTTGATGAAATGAAACTGCAAAAGTTAAAGGAATCAATAAAAGACTCTAAATTGTTTTGGGCAACTATCAGATCAGTAAACAGGAAAACTGCTATTTATAATGAAATAACATCACAGCAGTGGTATGACCATTTTTATTGTGTTCAATTTATTTGATGGTAGGCAAGACACAACCGATATAGAAGGAGAAGATGATGAAATTGAAGAAATCTCAAATGAACCCCTGTTTAATAACCCTATAACAGTAGATGAAATTAAAGCCAGCATAAGAAATCTGAAAAATGGAAAAAGTGCCGGTCCAGATAAAATAGTCGGAGAGATGCTTAAAAATATTGACACTGTTGTTATTGACTTTCTCACGTCATTGTTTAATAAACTGTTTGATAAAGGATTATTTCCCATAGACTGGTGTAAATCAATAATTGTACCAATCCATAAGAAGGGGGACACGACCAATCCCGACAACTATAGGGGTGTAGCTCTAACAAACGTAATAAGCAAAGTATATACTTTCATTTTGAATAGAAGGCTTGGTCAGTGGGCAGAAAGAGAGGGGAAAATTGTTGAAGAACAAGCAGGTTTTAGAGGAGGATTTAGTACTATATACCATATTTTTACTTTATATGCTTTGGTTCAAAAATTTCTTAAGAAGAATACTAAATTATATGTTGCTTTCGTAGACTTTAAAAAGGCGTTTGACTCTGTGAATAGAAATATATTGTGGCACGTTTTGAGAAAAACTGGTGTTAATGGAAAAATGTATATGGCACTTCGAGGTGTATATGAGTCAGTTTTGGCATGTGTGCGTGAAAAAGGAGTTTACTCTAATTATTTTAGCTGTCCCCGTGGTGTAAAGCAAGGCTGTATTTTGAGTCCTCAAATGTTTGCATTCTTTATTAATGAATTAGCCATTGAAATGTCAGAAAAAGGTAAACATGGTGTACAATTAATCCCAGGTGCTGTTGAAATATTTTTGTTAATGTTTGCTGATGATGTGATTTTACTCTCTAGCACTGCGGTTGGCTTGCAGAATCAGCTCAATGTATTGAAAAACAAAGCAGACACATTGCAATTAACTGTTAATCTAGACAAAACAAATATTATTGTTTTTCGTAATGGAGGTCATTTATCGCAGTGGAAAAAGTGGTTGTATGGTAATGTGGAAGTAAGAGTTACTAATGCCTATAAGTATTTAGGAATGGTATTTACGACAAGATTGAGTTTAAAAGCGGGATGGTCAGAAATGTGTAGGAAAGGGAAAAAGGGAGTAACAGAAATTTTAAAATCTATGAAGAAACTGAAAACAGTTGATTCCTCTTTATTTTGGAAGTTGTTCGATACACAAATAGAGCCAATGTTGAGTTATGCAGCAGAAGATTGGGGTCTTGAAGAAAATGCTGAAATGGAAAAGGTACATACATTAGCTATAAAGAGATTTATGAATGTTCCATTGCACTCTTCTAACACGATGGCATATGGTGATTCTGGAAGGTATCATTTATATATTCGAGCCTTTGTGAAATGCATCAAATACTGGTTAAAGCTAACTCAGCTCCCTATAAACAGACTATGTAGACAGGCATATGACATGTTACTCCAGCAAGTTGAGTTAGGTAACCATAACTGGGTGGGCAATGTGAAGCAAGTTCTTACAGTAAACGGGTTTGGTATTGTATGGTTTAGTCAGGGAGTTGGGAATGAAAGAGGATTTATTTCGGAATTTAAAGATCGTTTAGTATCTTGTTATAGACAAAACTGGCACTCCAAGATGGAAGATAGTATACAGTATTCTTGGTTCCATTCCTTCAAAAGTGTATAACAGCAAGATTTAGAAATAGAACATTAGGCTTAAAAGCAAATAGAAGATGGTTTGAGGCATTGGGGATAATTTGTGCATGGTGTGTATGGATGGTGTGAGAGAAGATGAAGACCATTTCCTATTTCATTGCAAAGCTTATCAAGATATCAGGGCTAAGAATCAACTTTTACATGTGGCCGCCGAGAGAAGGCAAACCGTGCAGAGCTTGTTATCCTCTGTTAATGATGAAGTTCTAATTTCGCTCGCCAGGTATGTTGCAGAGGCTATTAACATCCGGAAAAAGAAAATTGGTTAGTTAGAATATGTAGTAGTTATATCTATGAATAATATATTGCATTTGTATGCACTTGATGGTCAAGTTGAATATGAACATTTTATAATATTTGTTGTTGTGGTTGTCAGTTAGGCTAAATAGTAGATGTTGATGATAGAGATGATAGTGTGTGGTTGATGATGATGTATGTGTGCTTGTATTGGGCACATGCATCTATAAACAATTAATTCACCTTGTTCTAGAAAAGCTTATTGACAAGAATTGTGTTATTTACTATTCATAGTTTGTTTTTGTTTTTTTTCGTTCAATACACGACGCTGCATACACACACACACACACACACACACACACACACACACACACATATATATATATATATATATATATATATATATATATATATATATATATATATATATATATATATATATATATATGTAGCCGTGTCCTGAGTGGTTCTAACAGGTACAGCACAAAAGACTTAAATATGATTGATTGAATGAAAGGATAGACAAGATCCCACGCACAGGCCAGGAACATATAGAGGCCAGTCACAAATGGGTTTTTCTATTGTTTTATTTACAATATTCTAAAAGAAGAAGACTAAGAAGAAGAAATAATGAGAAGAAGACAACTAGGAGAAGAACTAAGAAGAAGAAGACAGTGCCTGGAATGACACAAACAAATGTCATAAGTACAACATGTCAACACAAGTGAATAGTAAAGTACATGTATACATATTACATGGAAAGACTATCACTCGGGTTTGGGATACGCAACAACATAATGCATATGTGTGAAGACCAAACGCTGACATCAAATGACATTTCTAATACATTTAAATAGCTCAATTAAAGTGATTGAAGCGATGCTGACTTGGTGAAAGTACACTGACAGATTAGATAAAGCTTATACTGTGTCAAAGTGACTCAAATGAATCAGTTTATCATGTTGCACTATACTGGAGTAAGCTGTATAGGAGAGAGCATGATAACTAAATTACAGTTAACAGACTGATACATATCAGGTGGTTTTGACCAATAACCGATATTAATCCAACACTATCTTGAAATCACAACAGCAGAATACTACACACATCTTAGAGTACTGAGCACACTGTAGCAGTACAACTGATATTAGTGTGAAAGATAATACCTGAATAACAAACAAGATAGAGAATCAGTGGCTTAGATATAATACTGGCAAACTGATAGACCAGATAGTAAGTGAAGAACCACCATGGCTTAACCATTAAGTGGTGAATGAACTTTACGCACTCACTAGAACATTCTGGAACAAACTATCTGTGTCGAGAGACGTCACTGACTGTGACGTTAAGAATCAAATGGAACACTGCTCCATGCAGATGACGACATGGCAATTATTTAGATCAGTCATAGCCGATCTGTGACTAACTTGTCAAAGCAATAACTGAACAAAGAATTAACTGAACAAAGCAATAACTGAACATACTCATATAAACACAAGTACTGTGTCAAATAATACAATTTACAAATCAACACTTTCTACACACTAGTACTTACAGCCACACGTAGCGAGATGCTGTTGTGGGAACGACACTGACCACTACACGGCAAGAGACAAAGAGAGCAGGTGCTGGCCGCGGCTGGCTCGGGTGTGGAAGTGACCACTCATCACCCGCTCGGCCAATTTATACAAATTAGGCGAACTACAAAGACAATCACGTGGGCTGCAAACCAAATCGTCACTAATCTGAAGAAATCTGATGAGAACTGTGCTTGTTGCTTGTTGGCAGATGTGGTGTAGCGTATATGGTTTTGGCCGAACGCAGTGACGCCTCCTTGAGCTACTGAAACTGAAACTGTTACAAGGTGTTCAGTAACAGATTTCTAAATGATTCCTGAACCGATTTGTAAAATGAAGTGTTGATTATTTAAGATGAATTTATAATCTTAATTTAAGTCACCTGAACAGGGTCGCTCGTCGCTGAAAATTACAAACTGCGTTAAATCAGTTTCACGTAGGCAAACATAAATGGAATAGATTTAAAGATGGAATTAAGACGATTCTGCCAGTATATAATACTAGTAGTTTACTGATCTGACAAAAGAGCTATTAATTAAATACTGTGGAACAGAAACACAAGTTTGCTCTCAGCCAATGACGTATCACGACTTGACACTGGTCGAGCAGTCAGCAGGTGGTCTGGCCAGGACAAAATGATGTAAGCAGAGTGACGTCACATATTCTGTGCAAGGGTTAGGAGAGAAAACGTCGTCTGCTCTGGCTTGTGCGTGAATAGTGTTGGAGCAAGCATAGCGCGCTTGGTCACACACACACACATATATATATATATATATATATATATATATATATATATATATATATACTTTATTTTTATCTGCGTTTGTGTTTGTGTGTGATTGTTTGCGTGCGTGCGTGCGTGCATGTGTGTGCGTGTGTGCGTGTGCGTGCGTGCGTGTGTGTGTGTGTGTGTGTGTGTGTGTGTGTGTGTGTGTGTGTGCGTATGCGTGAGCGCAGTTTAGCAACTGTTATTTTGACTGACTGCATGTTGTTTTGCGTAAAGTTTGTGTGAATTAGTTTTGTGAGGTTTGCTTCAGTCTGGCAAAGTTTGTTTGTGCCCCTGTGTGTCTCTTTCTTTTCTTTCCTTCCTCCTTCCCCACCCACCCTAACTCTCCTCTTTTTTGGCTTCTTTCGTTCCCTCGTTCCATCCTTCTTCCTTCCCTTCTTCCTTCCTTTCTTCCCTTCTTCATTCCTTTCTTCCCTTCTTCCTTCCTTCCTCCCTTTCTTCCCTTCTTCCTTCCTTTCTTCCTTCCTTCCTTTCTTCCCTTCGTCCTTCCTTTCTTCCCTTCTACATTCCTTCCTTCCTTCCCTTCTTCCTTCCTTCCTTTCTTCCCTTCTTCCTTCCTTTCTTCCCTTCTTCCTTCCTTCCTTCCTTCCGTCCTTCCTTCTTCCTTCTCCTTCCTTTCTTCCCTTCTTCCTTCCTTTCTTCCCTTCTTCCTTCCTTCCTTCCGTCCTTCCTTTCTTCCCTTCTTCCTTCCTTTCTTCCCTTCTTCCTTCCTTCCTTCCCTTCTTCCTTCCTTCCTTTCTTCCCTTCTTCCTTCCTTTCTTCCCTTCTTCCTTCCTTCCTTCCGTCCTTCCTTTCTTCCCTTCTTCCTTCCTTTCTTCCCTTCTTCCTTCCTTCCTTCCGTCCTTCCTTTCTTCCCTTCTTCCTTCCTTTCTTCCCTTCTTCCTTCCTTCCTCCCTATCTTCCTTCCTTCCCTCCGTTTCTTCACGGTTTTTTTTCTTTTCTTCTTTTCATGTCATGTTGGTCGCAAAGGGTGGAATCTCATCGTGTTGCCCATGGCTCAACAAAGAAATAGTGTGCCCCCTTTCCCTCAGAAAGTTTCAAATGACAAACCTGGGGGAAGTCGGTGGGGGGGGGGGGGGGGGAGGCGGGGAGGGTGGAGGGGGGGGGGGGGGTTACAAGCACAAACTTTCAAGACACTTACATTTTCTACCTTTGATACGTAAGAAATAGGGTCGGCCCTACTTTTGGTTAAAAAAAAACAAGAAAACAAACAACCCCCCCCAAAAAAAAACAAACAAAAAAAAAACAACAACAAAACAAACAAACAAAACAAAACAACAACAAAAAAACAAAACAAACAAAACAAAACAAAAAAAAAAACCCACAAAAAACGCACGGCCGTACAGCTCTTTTTCTGCACAAAAACCATTTGTTCGGAAGTCTGCGAAACCGCTTTCACCCAATCACTGATTCTCCGTCCCTAGACCAACACACATGCGCAATAAATAAACGAGACAAGTGATGGTTGACATGTTCCGGTTGCGTCAATCGTTAGAGAGGGGCGTTCTCTCCCTTTGCACAATTATAGGTGGCGCTCTTTGCTTGGTGGAGACACGCAGGCAGGATGAATCGCTACCATTTGCTGTTGTGTTTCGCTGTCTGTGGTGAAAGGATTCGTGTGTGTGTGTGTGTGTGTGTGTGTGTGTGTGTGTGTGTGTTTGTGCGTGCGTGCGTGCGTGTGTGTGTCTATGTGTGTGTGTGTGTGTGTGTGTGTGTGTGTGTGTCCGTCTGTCTGTCTGTCTGTCTGCCTCTCTCCATCTCCCATATTCTCTCTCTCTCTCTCTGTGTCTGTCACACACACACACACACACACACACACACACACACACACACACACACACACACACTACCTCCCTCTCTCACTCATTCTCTCCCCACCCCCTCTCTCTCCCTCCACACTCTCTCCCACCCCACCCCGTCTCTCTAGAACTGGTTGAGGATGGCGAAATAGTCAATCCGGGGTACGTTTGGGAAAGTTAGGAGCTGAGAGTGGTCGCCCTTCGGAGCCCTGATCAGGTTTGCCATCAGATGCACGTGTCGTGTTCCGTATTTTTCACTCTCTACTGGTCTGTCTGTCTGTCCGTCTGTCTGCCTGGTAGTGGTCTGTTTGTATATCTGTTTGTTGGTCTGTCTGTCTCCCTATCTGTCTATTTATCTGTCTGTCTGTCTGTCTATATTCCTATCTTTCTTTCATTTTCTCTGTCTCTTTATCTCTCTGTCTCTGTCTCTCTCTCTGTCTGTCTGTCTGTCTGTCTGTCTGTCTCTCTCTCTCTCTCTCTCTCTCTCTCTCTCTCTCTATATATATATATATATATATATATGTCCATCTCTCCGTCTGTCTGTCTGTCTATCTGTCTATCTATCTCTGTTGAAACACTGACACACTTGATAACGACGCCGTTTATTTAACGAATGCAGAAACTGAAAACATGGCTCATTAAGACTTGGAAATGTAAGGGGCAGCAAGTCCTTGTTGACACATACCTGTAAATCCCAGCGCTCAGCCATGAGTCTGTTTTGTTCATGACCAGCAAGGTTGTGTTGTATTACTCTTGCAGTTCTATCTGTGTGAAGTTCGGGCTGCTCCCTCCAGTCACAACGTCACTACTGTGAGAGCGCCACCCATTCCTGACTCATTTGTGTAAACAAAGTGAGTCTGTGTTTTAACCCGGTGTTCGGTTGTGTGTGTGTGTGTGTGTGTGTGTATGTGTGTGTGTGTCTGAGTCTGTGTGTGTCTGTGTGTCGGTGTGTCTGTGTATCTGTGTATCCGTGGTAAACTTTAACATTGCCATTTTCTCTGGGAATAGTTTGTCTGCGAATACCAAATTTGGCTTTAAACATAGTATGAAAAACAATCTTCACAGTCATACCAATAATAGATTGTAAGTCTCCCGAATTACGCCGTTTTTCCGAATCATTGACGGTTTATTTCGTTGAGATGTGTTCCGAAATCCGACAATTCTAAAAACCGCTTTCCACTAAGTTTGGCTGACCAGAAGGTAGGTTGTTTTCGAAGACGACATGACCTCGTTTTTCTTGTTCACAATTGAAAGGAAAGAAACACAAATTCTAGACAGAACACTTACAGTGATACTAACTACACCATCGACGTGTTTATTGCCTATATATGTTCTAAAGTGGACATTGAATTAACTGGAATGAACATAAAAGAAAAATTAACTTGATCGTTTTCTTTCAGCCTGTTGTAGACTGGTGTGTGCAGATCTAGAGGTCTACAATGTGCTGCGATGTGCTTGAAGGAGATGGCAACATCTCCTTTACCGCCAAAATAAAAATGTATTCGAGATATAATAAAACACACAAAAAACATTATTTAAACGGCGTTATTACGTCCACTACAACCACATCTATTAATCGCAGGAAGAATAGGGGATTGGTCTGCTTGCATCAGAACTGAACATGCGTGGTTCGATCCCGCTCGCATGCCTTTTTTTTTCTTTCTCCCCCCCCCCCCCCCCCCCCCCCCCCCCCCACTTTTCAACGATTTTTGAAATCTCTTTTTTTCCCTCCTCATGATTCCTTGTTTATGTTCGTTTCTGCCCGCAAGCGTGTTTGTTTTCTTAAGTGGAATTTTCTACAGAACTTTGCCAGGTGCAACCCTTTTGTTGTCGTGGGTTCTTTTACGTGCACTAAGGTGCATATGGAACCTCGGTTCATCGACTCATTCGATTGACTAGCATCCAAGAGGAGGGGGAGAAATTTCTGGTAGTGTGAGATTCGAACCACCGCGCTCGGATTCTCTCGCTTTCTAGGCGGACGGGTTACCACCAGGCCAACACTCCACATTCCCCTTAATGTTTTATGCATAAAGTAAATCTCATGGCGCAATCCTGTGACTGTAGTTAAATCATAACAACTCCAAATTCACCCCAACTACGAGTCAATAAGTATCGAAATTCATAAATCCCCATTACCTTTCAGTATTATACCTTGTGGAAATCCCCATTGACTGAATCGCATTAACAACGATTCTCTTTAGCATGGTAATCGGTGCAGAGTTATTTCTATTTTAACCAAACTTCCATAAAGTACACATTTCACTAAGTCCATCCTATTCCTTTTCCCTACCCCATCTCTGCGCTGCTCGAATAGGACCTATAGCCCATGTGCAATAAACACTTCAGTATTCTCCCCCCCCCCCACCCCCTACACCCTCCTCTCTCTCTCTCGTCATCATCATCATCATCATTACCATCATCATCATCATCATCATATCTCTCTCTCTCATATTGCACTTTTAGGTTATTATATTTGTATACATTTTTGCCATTGCATTATGATTATGTACCTGTAAATGTTTATTGTGCATTTGAGTGTATTTGAATGTCATGTATGTACTTCTATAACCTTTTGATATCCTGTGCGTATTTTGATTTCATTTCTCTTTGCCCTGAGGGCTGGATGTAAAAAAAATATATGTGCATGCTTATTCTACTTATGCTCTTAGCTCATCTGGAGCAGAATGGCTTACTTAATTCCCACCAGTCAGCTTATAGACGTGGTCATAGTTGCGAAACAGCCCTTCTTAGAATAGTGAATGATTTGCTTTCGGGATTTGATGAGGATAAGATATCTGTTCTCGCTCTCTTAGATTTGTCAGCAGCTTTTGACACTATCGACCACTCTATCCTCCTGAACAGACTTAAAACTTCCTTTGGTATTCGTGACACTGCACTAGCATGGATCACGTCTTACCTGTCAGATCGTACACAGAAAGTGTGTGTAAATGGTACATACTCTAGAGTATCTGCCTTGAAATATGGTGTCCCACAAGGGTCCGTCCTAGGTCCTGTTCTTTTCGTGCTGTATGCGGCTCCTGTGTCGGATGTCATCAGTCATCATGCGATGTCGCATGAGAGCTTTGCTGATGACACACAACTTTATCAGTCGGCTTCCATAGCTGAATTTGATGCACTGGTGACTCAAACACAGGAGTGCATTGCTGGCCTAAAGGACTGGATGACTCTCAACAAGCTGCAATTAAATGATGATAAGACTGAATTGATGATAACCTGTCCAAAGAAGTTTCGTCAACATCCTTCCTTTCCTGACTCTGTTCTGATCAATAGCACACCTGTTTCACTTTCTCCCTCTGTTCGCAGTCTTGGTGTAATCCTGGACCAGTCTCTTTCCTTCCAACAGCACATTTCGAATATCTGTAAAGTTGCCTATTTGGAACTGCGTAGAATCAGCTCTATCCGCCACTATCTCTCAACCGATGCAACCAAGACACTTGTATGCTCTCTGATTCTCTCAAGATTGGATTACTGCAACTCTCTTTTGGCCGGCCTTCCCAAATACCTGTTAGACAGACTCCAACGAATTCAGAATAACGCTGCCAGACTCATTTGCAGAGCTTCTAAATTTGACCATGTTTCTCCTCTCCTTCAGTCTCTCCACTGGTTGCCTGTTTCTGATCGAATAGACTATAAGCTATCCACTCTGACCTTTTCTGCAGTCAACGGATCTGGCCCCAAGCATCTTTCTGAACTCATCCATATCTATACCCCGTCTCGCCAGCTCCGTTCTTCCTCTGATACTCGACTTCTCAGGATACCTCACGTCAGAAGTAAGACCTATGGACACAGATCGTTTTCTTTTCAATCGCCAAAGACGTGGAACAAGCTCCCTGATAACCTCCGTCATTCTGATTCCCTCGCATCTTTTAAATCTCGTCTCAAAACTCACCTTTTCCCTCAGCAATAAGTTCAATTGTGGCAGGTCCACAACTACATGCATGTATATGAATGTGTATTGTGTGTGCGTGTGTTTATGTAAGTTTGTGCCTGCCTATGTGTGCGTATTTGTTAGGGTAGCTGTTAGATACACATGTATGTTAAAATGTATGTATGCAGTGTGTGTGTGTGTGTGTGCGTGCGTGCGTGTGTGTGTGCGCGTGCGTGCGTGCGTGCGTGTGTGTGTGTGTGTGTGGTCACATTTTGGTGTGTGTATGTAACATAGATATAATGTTTTATGTTATCAAAAGCGTTTTTGTAAAGCACCTAGAGCAGATTTCTGGATAGTGTGCTATATAAGTATCCATTATTATTATTATTATTATTACTTGCCTCATTTAAAAAAAAGTTCGTTCGTTCGTTCGTTCGTTCTCTCTCTCTCTCTCTCTCTCTCTCTCTCTCTCTCTCTCTCTTAGCCTGTTCATACTCCAATCTATCTCACGCCCAAATTCGCCACATACAAAAAAGGAACAGAGAGAGAGAGAGAGAGAGAGAGAGAGAGAGAGAGAGAGACGGGGGAGGGGAGGGAGTAAAGGGGAGTAATAAGTAAGCATAAAAACCCCAGAGGATTCAGAGCAAAAACGTTATGAGAAATAGCCGGAATCAAATCGATCCAGTGCCAGTCCCAGCGTTCCACGCGCTCACCACAGCGCCCCCTGGCGTGCTGTACGAAGGGGGATAACCCTGTCTCCTAAATCATGGGTTTCCACGGGCTCTGTTAAGGCGGTGAGGAACCGGGGGGGGGGGGGGGGGGGGGGATGGATGGGGGATGGCGATGATCTTTGACGTCCATCTTGAGAAGTGGTTCTTGGTTGGATCGCACCACTCGCATGAATACTTGAGACGCCAGAGTGAGAGAGGTTAGAGGGCAGGGAGAGAGTTACACACACACACAGACACACACACACACACACACACACACACACACATATATATATATATATATATATATATATATATATAGAGAGAGAGAGAGAGAGATACATAGGTGTATATATATGTATATATATATATATATATATATATATACAGAGAGGTATATATATATATATATATATATATATATAGAGAGAGAGAGAGAGAGAGAGAGAGAGAGAGAGAGAGAGGGGAGGCGCGGGAGGGGGGATTTGCAAAGAACAGGAAGAAGCGGAGGAGGAAAGAGTAGTCGAAAATAAACCCTCACCACCCACCCCGTCATCCCAATTTACATCCCATCCCATATTGACCTCCATTCTCACCCTGCACCCCTAAAAAAATATCTTATAAAAAGAAAAATGAAAGAGGAAGTCACGATTAGTCGGAGGGGGGGGGGGGGGGGGGGGAGGGTAGATAACGTGTAGGGAGGAGTTTTGAGGGGTGTGGTGTGGGATGGGGGAGTGGGGTGAGGAGAATGAACGGCGATGTGAGAGAGTGACCCATGCCAATTTCTCTACAATTTATGTTTCTAACATAAAAACTTTTGACTGATTGATGGATGGATAAATGAATGGATTGGTTGGTTAGCTAGTAGGTAGACTGAATGATTGATTGATTGATGGATAGATGGATGGATGGAGAGATGATGGATGAGTGGATGGAATGGTTGGTTAGTTCGTTGATTGTTTGATTGGTTGTTGAATGCTCATGGATGCGATGTTATAGAGAGAGAGAGAGAGAGAGAGAGAGAGGGGGGGAGAGAGAGAGGAGGGAGCGAGTGGGGAAGAGGAAAAGAGGCGAAAGTGGAGGGGTGGGGGGTGGGGGTGGGGGGCCGGGGGAGGAGAGAAGGAGAAGGGGATGGAAGAAGAAAGTGAACTCAGAATTGTTTGATTGTTGAATGCCTTCTAACCCATTGCAGTATCACACAATGTCAAACCTGATCTGCTATATACCCATCTCTCTCTTTCTCTGTCTCTGTCTCTCTCCATCTATCTATCTATTTATCTATCTATCTATCTATCTATCTATCTATCTATCTATCTGTCTATCTCTGGAGGAAGAGAGAAAGAGCGAGAGACAGAGACAGAGACAAACGATGACATAGATAAACAGGCAAACAGACAGGCAGAGCGACACAGACACAGACAGACATATGGAGAGACAGAAACAGAGTCAGAAAAAACAATAAGGCAAACAGACAGTCAGACACAGGCAGACAGACACACCGTCATTTCGATAAATCGACTCACAGAGAGACAGAAAGACAGGCAGACAGACAGACAGACAGAGACGCTGCCATATAGATAAATCGACACACAGACAGAAAGAAAGAAAGACATACAGACAGATAAATAGACAGACAGACAGACAGTCAGACAGAGAGACAGAAAGACAGGCAGACAGACAGACAGATAGAGAGACAGACAGACAGAGAGACAGGCAGACAGACAGTCAGACAGACAGACAGAGTGACAGACAAACAGACAAAGAGAAACAGAAAGTGCCAGAAACTCAGGGAAGCAGAGACACACGCGCACATCCTGAACAACAACAGTGGCCTGCCACAGGATGTTTTGATGAACAACCAAGTATGAAGCCTGCAAAATAACTCCTGTCTTGCTGAACGATCGCTGAAATGTGGGATGCGGGGGGAAGGGGGATCGGGGAGGTGGGGGTGGGGAGAGAGAGAGAAGATAACGCCCTGTAAACATCAAACCTGAAGAGCAGAGGCATGTTTATAGCATAGCTGGAACATTGAAAAGAACGGAAAGAAGAAGGAGATGAATAAGGAGAAGAACAAGAAGAATGAGAAACATCAGAAGACGGAGAGACAGCCAGAGAGAGAGAGAGCGAGAGAGAGAGAGCGAGAGAGAGAGAGAGAGAGAGAGAGAGAGAGAGAGAGAGAGAGAGAGAGAGAGAGAGAGAGAGAGAGAGAGAGAGAGAAAGAAAGAATAAAGAAAGAGAATTAGAGGGAGATAAAGAGAAAGAAAGAGACAGAGAGACAAAGAGAGACAATGAGAGACAGAGACACAGAGAGAGACAGAGACAGACAGACAGACAGACAGACAGACAGACGGAGAGAGACAGACACAGAAAGACACAGAGAGAGAAACAGAGACACACACAATGTATGACTTTTTCAACTCCGTGTTAAAAAGTCCAGTTGGTTCGCTGTTATAGTTGTTAGTCTTTCATTAGAAAGATGTTATATTGTTATGCTTTTCTTTAGAAAACAAAACTGAAATCAATCATTTTATATATGTAACATACACACACGCACGCGCGCAAACACGCACGCACACACACTTTCACTTTCTCCCATGCGTACACAGTAATTTCTCCCCCCCCCCCCCCCCCCCCCCCCTCGATTTTTTTCCTACTCTCGTCTAATATCACTTACAGTGAAAAGACGTTAAACTAAAGAACGAACACACACACACACACACACACACACACACAGAATATACACAGCCCAACCATTTAAATTCCAGGAAGTGTCGTGATCTGCCAAACGAGGTTATCGCCTGGAAAACAGCCAAGAAGGGAGATAAGAAGGCGAAGAGATTGGAGATAAAGACGAAGAGAAGGAGGAGAGTAAGAATAATACACTTATCTATCACTGTTGCTTATACAATCACGGCCTAATCCACCACAAGTCCACATCAGGAATAAAAACACCGTCAATATCCATTCGATAGAACCCGACGAAAAACAACAAACACTTGGAAAGGGAAATTAGGCACAAACAAGAACATGCAAATAAACATAAAATAAATAATACAGGCCTCTAGCGTTGACCGTTCTGTCAATGTTTCGCTGGAAAATTAACATACTGTAATGTGAACACAAACATAATAATATCATTCTGTCAATCTTTCACCAGAAAGTTAACAAACGACAACGTGAGCACAAACATAATTCTATCATTCTGTCAATGTTTCACCAGAAGTTTAACAAACTATAACCTGAATACAAACATAATTATGCCATTCTGTCAATCTTTCACCAGAAAGTTAACAAACGACAACGTGAACACAAACATAATTATATCATTCTGTCAACGTTTCACCTGAAGTTTAACAAACTATAACGTGAACACAAACATAATTATATCATTCTGTCAACGTTTCACCTGAAGTTTAACAAACTATAACGTGAACACAAACATAATTACAGTTTCAGTTTCAGTAGCTCAAGGAGGCGTCACTGCGTTCGGACAAATCCGTATACGCTACACCACATCTGCCAAGCAGATGCCTGACCAGCAGCGTAACCCAACGCGCTTAGTCAGGCCTTGAGAAAAAAAGGGGGTGTGGGGGGTGAGGAGAATAAATAATAGATAAATACATAAAAAAAGAACTACTACTACTAATAATAATATGTATAAGGCGCAAAAACTTGATGAGGTCAACTATAAGCGTACATAAATAAATAAATAAATAATAATAAAAAGTAATACTACTATTACTACTACTACTACTACTACTAATAATAATAATAAAATAAATAAAAAAGACAACAATGATGATAAAATTAATAAGCAAATAAATGTAAAACATGCAGACACACATTCACACATACACACACATATGCATTACAGATATGCACCAAACATGCAGTTTCACAGGTATGAAAGCACAGTCAAATACACATAAACGTATATGAGCCCCAACACACACACACACACACACACACACACACACACACACACACACACATTACCCTGCACCTCCTCTACCCCCCTCTTCCACACACTGATTTCTAGGCTACGTATCGCAGCTTCCACGGCACACACACACACACACACACACACACACACACACACACACACAGATGAACACTTACTTGTACAAGCACACACGCATACGCCCATATCCCCCACCCCCAGCCCCCCACACATATATACAAAGATATATATATGCACACCCGCCCGTTCTAATATTCCGTTGCTCCCACAGTGTAGGCATGCATACACACACATACCTCATCCTCTACCCCCCGTCGCCCCCGCACCCCCCCCCCCCCACACACACATACGCACGTGCACATAACTCTCCTGACACTTGTGTACACTTACACCCTTGCGCATGCACAAACGCACACAAACACACAGACCCACACATACACACACAAACACACACATACACACACGCACAGAGGCTGCCACTGATTGGCCGCAAGAGGGATGGGAAAAGATCTCTGATGCCAAGAACGTGCCGTGTAGTGTGTTGCTCAGTCTATTGTATTTGGAAAAGCCCACAGAGACTCTGTTCCGTTTTGAAGGAATGTGCGCAATGTTGGTTTGGAAATGATGCCGATATTTGTTTGATTTGCAAAGCATCATGCTCTACCTTTCATGCTAGACTTACGGGCGCTCCCTCTCTCTGCGTTTATTTCTTTGAGGCGATCGATGGTGTGATGGCCTTGTACCTGTTCTTTTTGATATTCTTTGACTTTTCTGAGGATTTCCGATTTTCCTAGATGTAGGCCGCTCGTTGTTGTTGCGTTACCAGCAAGTCTGTCAGCTCGCTCATTTCCCTTAACACCTGCATGTCCCGGGCAGTATGACCATGTGAGTTTTTTAATCTGAAAGTTGCGCATTGCCTTATGCCACTCTGGGCTTCCCATTCCATTTTCAATTTTCTGTATGAGGTTCATGGAGTCGGTTAGAATCATGGCATGTTGGTTTCCGGGCATATTAATAGACGACAGCCACTGGAGGGCATGTGTCACAGCTTCAACTTCCATCGTTAGGCTGGAAGTTGTGACTTTGTAGGCAGCATTGTCTTCCCTAATTGTTTTTTTTTCAATTTTCCCTAATTGTTTTTCCATAATTACATCATTCTGTCAATGTTGCTCCAGAAGTTTAACAAACTATAACGTGAACACAAACATAATTTTATACAAAACACACAAATGTTATATACAGGCATATAAAAGCTAAACGTGTCCAGGTACAACAAAATAGCAACAACGCATTAAGGATGCCTCTTTATCATGTCCTGATAGACGGGCGCAATAGCCGAGTGGTTAATTAAAGCGCTGGACTTTCAATCTGGGGGTCCCGGGTTCGAATCTCGGTAACGGCGCCTGGTGGGTAAATGGTGGAGATTTTTCCGATCTCCCAGGTCAACATATGTGCAGACCTGCTAGTGCCTGAACCCCCTTCGTGTGTACACGCCAGCGGAAGATCAAATACGCACGTTAAAAATCCTGTAATCAATGTCAGCGTTCGGTGGGTTATGGAAACAAGAACATACCCAGCATGCACACACCCGAAAGCGGAGTATGGCTGCCTACATGGCGGGGTAAAAACGTTCATACACGTAAAAGCCCACTCGCGTACATACGAGTGAACGTGGGAGTTGCAGTCCACGAACACAGAAGAAGAAGAACAAGAAGAATGCCCTGATAAAGAAAAACAGAATCAAGACTCTGAAACCAAAACACAGCAAAAATTGAAAGGCGAAAGTGCAGGCACGGCAGAAGACAGGAAGGAAGAAAGGACAGTAAGAGAAAGAAAAAAGCAGGAAACAACGAAAACGATAATAAAAAAAAGGAAATTTCTTGACAACATTTCAAGAAGGAAGGGAAGTTATTCAGAAGAAGGAGGAGGAGGAGAAGCATGAGAAGAAACAGAAGAAGAAGAAGAAGGAGAAGAAGAGGAAGAAGAAGAAGGAAAAGGGGAGAAGGAAGAAGAAGAAGAGGAAGAAGGGGAAGAGGAAGATGAAGAAGAAGTCCCAGTTCAAAGACAGACAGTTTTGTTTTCTTTTTGTCTGTTCCCTTTCTTACTCGATGCACCGTAGAGGCTCGTTGTTGTTATTGAAAAAACGCCTGCGTGCATACACATTCCACCTATTCTCTCACATACGCACAGACATGCACACCCACACACGCAAGCAAGCAAGCGTGAGCGTGCGCGCGCGCGCGCGCGCGCGCACACACACACACACACACACACACACAGATGGTGTAATGGAACAGCAGTCCAACGAAAACCAACGCCCCCCCTCCGCCCCCCACCCACACCCCTACCCACCACCCTCATTCACCAAATCATTTCCAACCCCAACTCCCTTTAAACCACACTTTAGCCAGATACCCCACACTGTGACAAAGCATCCCCAACCTTTACTGAACCTCAAGGTGGTCTCTGTGCTGTCATCAGTAATACCCAGTGCACGGAACTTCCTGCAAGGGCTTTAAACACCTGCCCCCTCCCCTCAAATTAACCCGGTGTAACAGGCCCAAACTCCCCCCACCTCTTGGGTTTTACCCCGTGGTAATTCTGGGTTAGCCTTGAGTGACCCACTGAGGTTATTTGTCGCTAGTCAAGATCGACTCCCCCACCCCACCCCACCTCCACCCCCCGCCCTAAGTTAGAAATTACGCCCTTTCTACAGATTAAATCAAGCTGTTTAAAAAGAAAAAAGAAATGAGGTCTGTTAGCGCACGATTTCTCGCAATCTTATGATTTCTCTCACTTTGAGAGAAATCGTCGGATTGCCAAAAAGTATGGTCGTTTCCATACCACGCTTTCTCTCAATTGCGAGAAATCGTGGTGGCGCTCTCAGGCTTGGAGGGAGGGCGGGGGAGGGGGGGGGGCACGACAACAACGATCACGACAAAGAGAATGAAGTTAGCGAAGATATCCACAGCGAAGACACTGAAACTGAAATCTGTTTATTCTATTTGACATAGGATGGATCACTGCAATCCATTGAAGTTATCAAAGTGAGAGAAACCATGGTGGGACTGCGAAAAATCGTGGGCTTACAAGGTCGTTCTGGACTAGCCTTTAATGACACCACCCTCCCCTCCGATAGAGCTTGAAGGATGCAAACGTGGGACTTCTGTTTTAACAGCCCGTGTTGATTTCAAGTCACTCCACTTCAATGACCCCCATGATCATTACGGGGCTGAAATAGGGGGTGAAATCCAGCTGTGTTGGCTGTCTGTTCTTACTAGAAGTTTAATCCAGGGGTCCATCTGGGCAAACATCTCCATTGACACCGGGCTAGCCAGATTTGACCCCGGCGAAAAAAAATGGTGGGGATACGAATAAACTTCAACGCCGGGGACAAACACAGGGTGCTCTCTTTTGCATGACCTTGACCCGTCCAGGGCATGGGGTTGATCATTGTGCTCTGTGCCCAGAAAGTAATGTGCTGCAGTAGGATCGTCAGCAACAACAACGATAACAACCACTACAACCACAACAGCAAAAATAACAACAAAACACCTAGCAGTCGTAGGGCCACTGACGATAAGGCACAAGACTAAATGACCCGTGAAACCCTCAGGATTGGGGGTGGGGGGAGGGAGGTATAGTGTGGGGGTAAGTGGAAACTCGTAAGGATAGTAAAATGCAACACACACACACACACACACACACACACACACACACACATTATATATATATATATATATATATTCATTTATTTATTCATCTATTTATTCATAAACAAGACTGAGAAACACGGAGACAGAAACAGAGAAAAACAAGGAAACAAAGAGAGAGCGAAAGAGTGAGAAAAAGAAACAGAGACAGAGAGAGCATAAGGACGGAAAGAAACAGAGACAGAGAGAGCATAAGGACGGAAAGAAACAGAGACAGAGAGAGCATAAGGACGGAAAGAAACAGAGACAGAGAGAGCATAAGGACGGAAAGAAACAGAGACAGAGAGAGCATAAGGACGGAAAGAAACAGAGACAGAGAGAGCACAAGAACGGAAAGAGACAGAGACAGAGAGAGCATAAGGACGGAAAGAGACAGAGACAGAGAGAGCACAAGAACGGAAAGAGACAGAGAGAGCATAAGGACGGAAAGAGACAGAGACAGAGAGAGCACAAGAACGGAAAGAAACAGAGACAAAAGGGGCATAGGGGCGGAGGGAGAAGGTTTACCAAGGGGTGGGCGGCGTGTATTTGACGGGGGTGGAGGATTAGGGAGGTGATGGTGGAGGCTGTCCTTGGTGCTAAGGAGAGTGGAGGAGAGGGATGGGTGGGGGAGATGCCACGTCACACAGCAACTCGTTTTTGTGCTTGAATAACAACAACAACAACAAAAACAAGAACACGATTTTCAAAAGACGGTTAAATGTTGACAACGGCTAAGCGCATTACCGGGGTAGAAACAAAACACTGGAGGTGTTATCCTTAACTCAATTCAGTCTCTGCTCCATAGGCTGAAAGCGGCTGAAAGCAGCTGAAACGGATATCGGTCAGCCAGCTAACTGGTTAAAAGGAAACTCCGGCATGTTGCGAAACTTCTTCTGTCATGTGCTACAGCATCTAAGGAGATTTATTTTCTTCATGAAACCACATAGCCAGTCGTAATAAGAAGACTTCTGCTGCAGGTGACACGCGAGATGAAATGATCGTATGGATGCCAATCTACTGATGGAGATGTTTAATTATTCATTTTTTTTATACCAAAGAAAACTTATCCATCGAAACTTACAAACAAAAACGTCTACTCATTTATTAATGTATTCATTTATCTATCTATTTATCTATTTACTTGCTTATTCATTTCTTTGTTTGTTTATTTACTGATTCATTTATTTATTCCAAAGAAAACATCGAAATTTACAAACATAAAACGTTTAAAAGGTGGAAGGTCCCACTGCCTCAGTTTCGCATGCCAAAGAGCAGTTAATTCCTACCCACTGTGTTTAGGCTGTGGCAGAGACAGGCTGGTCCCAACTCTCTTCTTCCGCAGTTATCGAAGTAAATGAGTCTGATGGCTTGTTTCGCCATAATCTTCAAAGATAACAAAGATACAGATTGTGACTTTTTTTCCCTGAAATTTCGGGCTAAATACTTAAACAGTATTGACACAACTATTTGCAAACAATATTATTAACTAACACACATACACACACACACGCACGCACGCACACACGCACACACACGCAGACGCAGACGCACACACACACACACACACACACACACACACACACACGCATGTACACACACACGCACACACTCTCTCTCTCTCTCTCTCTCTCACACACACACACACACACACACACACACACAACACAACACAACACAAACACACACACACACACTATCTCTCTCTCTCTCTCACACACACACACACACACACTTACACACACACACACACACTCTCTCTCTCTCTCTCTTTCACACACACACACACTCTCTCTCTCTCTCTCACACACACACACACACACACACACACACACACACACACTCTCTCTCTCTCTCTCTCTCTCTCTCACACACACACACACACACACTCTCTCTCTCTCTCTCTCTCTCTCACACACACACACACACACACACACACTCTCTCTCTCTCTCTCTCACACACACACACACACACTCTCTCTCTCTCTCTCTCTCTCACAAACAGAAAAAAATACCTCCCCACTCCTCGCCCCCACATCCCCTGCCCCCCCCCCCCCTCCACACACACACACACACAGAGAACGGAAAGTGGAAGAGGAAGAAGGAAGGTCCCTTTTTTACATCAGTCCCACTTTGTGCTCCAGTTAATGAGATCTGATCGTGTTCGTTCCGGTGAGTTGTGGGCCCTGATAAAGAGGGGGAGCCACCAAAATGGCGCCCGTAATGTCACGATAACTCTAAGTGCCAGAGTGTTCGACATGTTTTTTTTCTGTCTTTCTGTTTTTCCTTTTTCTTTTTTTCCCCCCCTTTTTTTTTGTTGGGGGAGGAGAGGGGAAGGGGTTGGAGGGGGCGGGGTGTGTGTGTGTGTGTCTTTTTTTGTTTTTGTTTTTTTGACTCACTTGTGTAAACAAAGTGAGTCTATGTTTTAACCCGGTGTTCGGTTGTCTCTCTCTCTCTCTCTCTCTCTCTCTCTCTCTCTCTCTCTCTCTCTCTCTCTCTCTGTGTGTGTGTCCGTGGTAAACTTTAACATTGACATTTTCTCTGCAAATACTTTGTCAGTTGACACCAAATTAGGCATAAAAATAAGGAAAAATTCAGTTCTTTCCAGTCATCTTGTTTAAAACAATATTGCACATCTGGGATGGGCACAAAAAAATTAAAAAGAAGCCAAATTATATGCAAACTGCATTTACTGTTATATTTATATTTTTTTTATTCTCTAAACTTGGCACTTTGATTTGATATTCTGACACAACAACAAGAGCAGTCATTATTATCATTTTTTTGTTCAAACAGGAACTTCTTTTGCTAAGGATGGAAGTTTTATTTATTTTGCAAACGTTTTGGTGCAGATAGTAAAAAAGGGAAATTAATCTGTAATTAATGCTAGGGGACTTAATTTGCTTTAAACTGATCTTTCTCATCTTAAACATTACATTTTGAAATTATGCTCAATACATAAAAAGCTTGTGTGTTTTACTCTCAGTGTACAGGGCTTTCACTATATTCATTCGCCCAAGTGGTCTTTTTCGGAAAATACTAAAATCAATATGACGAGTGGACTTTATAGATCTATTGGCTGAGCCCTGAAGGTCATGGGCAAAAATCAATTGCGTACACATATTTATACACATTCAAAGCGCGTGCTCATATTCTTCGCGAACGCGAACGACGCCATTTTGTTTCAAGTTGTTGACCTGCCCGTTCAATCCTATATTCAATGGACAATAAGCTTACACGATAACATGTGATGGAAAGTTGGAGAATGATACCGTTAAATATTTATTCAGAGAAAGATTTGTGAACGCCTCATCACTTACTGGATTATGCCCCAAACTGCCATAAAATTATCCGCAGAATCAGTCGGAATTCACAGTTAAAAATTGTAAACCATGTGAGTTAATACCCTTGAATTGAGGAAACGAAAAAATTTCCAGTCTTGACTTTTCTCAAAATGAAGTCCTTTTCACTTCATACGACATTTAGAAGTACTTGTACTTGGCTCTACATGTTATTAGTTTAACAAAATACTAAATTTCCATATCAACCTTAAAACTATAAAACTAGAATGAACATAAAAGAGAAATTGAATCGACCGTGTCAGACTACATTCCCGGCGGGTGTAACTAAACTTGTACATCTATCTAGATCTAGAGAAAATGGCTAAATGTTGCAGTGTGATTGCTGCAATAGCCACGTCTCCTTTACCGCGGACTTAAAAAAGAATTTTTTTTATTGCCCTTAAAGATTTTTTGAATGCCCAAAATACACCAGAATAATATGATTTAAACAGCGTTCTCACTGCGAATACCGCAACTGATTTATCGCCCTTTAAAAAAGTATGTTCAAATATTAAATTTTAGAACGTCAGTTAAGGAGCAACGATCAGAACGTCAGTTAAGGAGCCACGATAGTGTAATGGTTAAGACAGTATCTTCTCACCCGAACACGCAGGGTTCGAATCTGGTTAGGACCTTTTTTTTTTTTTTTTTTTTTAACCCGAAGCTTTATAATAACAAATACAGAACACATTTTAACGATTAGATTTTTTTTAAGTGTATCACAAGTGAGTCTTGAAGGCCTTGCCTCTCTTGTTTTGTTTTTGTTTTGTTTTTTTTATAATTTTAAATTTTTTTTTATGGACATGATATCTGTGTGTGTGTGTGTGTGTGTGTGTGTGTGTGTGTGTGTGTGTGTGTGTGTGTGTGTGTGTCTGTCTGTCTGTCTGTCTGTCTGTCTGTGTCTGTCTCTATCTCTGTCTGTCTGTCTGTCTGTCTGTGTGTTTGTGTGTGTCTATGTGTGTCTGTGCGTCTTTGTGTGTGTTTGTGTGTGTATGCCTCTCCCTCTGTTTGTGTGTGTGTGTGTGTGTGTGTGTGTGCGAGCGCGTGTATTTGTTCCGTGCATGTGATTCCCTTTTTTTTTCTTTTTGAAAGCATCTCATCTCTTTTTCTGCCGTGACTTCGCTCCTAAACCCACACGCCTCGACCACCCAATCTACATATCATTCTGTCTTTGTCTGTCTGTCTGGCTGGCTGGTTCTCTCTCTCTCCCTCTGTCTCTCTCCCTCTCTCTGATTTTTGACTCACTTGTTTTAACCCGGTGTTCAGTTGTCCGCCATTTTCACTGGAAATACTTTGTCTGCCAATACCAAATCTGGCTTAAACAAATTTTGAAAAAACATGTTCACAGTCATACTAATAACAGATTGTAAGTCTCCCGATTTAAGCCACGTTCCCCAATCATTAACGGTTTATTTCGTAGAGATTCGTTCAGAAATCCGAAACTTCTAAAAACCGCTTCCAACTGAGTTAGGCCTATTGAAAGGTAGGCTGTGTTCGAAGATGACATTACCTCGTTTTTCTTGTTCACAATTAAAAGGAAAGAAATACAAATTCTGGACAGAACACTTACAGTGATACCAACTACACTATTGACGTATTTACTGCATATCAATATTCTAAAATGGGCACTAAATCAAATGGAATGAACATAAAAGAAAAATGGAATCGATCGTTTCTTTCAGCCCGTTGTAGACTGGTTTGTGCATATCTAGTGATCTACCAGTCTTGCGGTGTGCTTGAAGCGATGACAACGTCTCCTTTACCGCCGAAATAACAGAATAATCCAGATATAATAAAACACACAAGAAACATTATTTAAACGGCGTTATTACGTCCACTATATTCACATCTATTCATTCCACGAAGAAGAAAACGTCACATTGCTTTAAGTATTAAATTTACTCAAATGACGTCAGATGCGTCGCTGCAATGGGGATTAGTCTGCTTGCTTCGGAACTGAACATGTATGATTCGATCCTGCTCGCATGCCCTTTTTTTCTCCCAAGCTTATTTTATACATCTTATTTAATACAGAGCACTTTTCAACGCTTTTATAAGAAAAAAAATTCTCCACGTGATTCCTTTATTGGATAAAGCGCGAAGCACAAGTGAGTCTTGAAGGCTTTGCCTCTTGTCAATAAATTGGACTTTTTCCTTGTCTTATATGTTTCTGTTAACACCATGTTTCAATTTTGATTTAGTATTATGTCGTGCAGACCTTATTCAGGGCAGGGACTGGATGTAAAAAAGCACACCAGTGCTTGTCTATTATCCTCGAAATAAAAAAAAAAGTTTTATCCCTCTCTCTCTCTCTGTCCCTCTCTCTGTCTCTGTCTCTCGCTCCCACTCTCTCTCACTCTTGGTCCTTCACCTGCCCACTCTCCTGGGATTTTTCTCACGTTCTCCTTTCTTCGTTTTTCCAGATCCCCCACCCCCACCCTCCCGTCTATTTCCGTCTGTCTTCCCTTTCTATTTCCCGTTTCATTCTCCTCTTTCCTCTTCATTCCAATGTCCCCTCTACCCCCATCTCTCTTCGCCTCACCCCCTTCATTTACAGCTTAGTTTTTTGTGAAGGACTATGACTCTCAAACTTGCAATTGCACCGGCTCTTAGTGTTGCAGCCTTGGGTGCTAGCTGACTTTTAAGGGTCATCCCAACGCCGACTATCTTAAAGCCATCTTGGCTGAGACAGTCGGGATGTAACCTTAGCAAGACACTCTCCGCTATTATACAATTCCAGCCCATTTAGTCGGGACAGCAGTTGCCTCTTCAGCTGTTCTGATGGTCGTAGCGACTGAGTATCATGAAAACGTGTGTGTGTGTGTGTGTGTGTGTGTGTGTGTGTGTGTGTGTGTGTGTGTGTGCGTGTCTGTGTGTGTGTGTGTGTCTGTGTGTCTGTGTGTGTGTCTGTGTCTGTGTCTGTTTGTGTCTGTCTGTCTGTCTGCGTGTGCGAGTATGTGTGTGTGAAGGTACCTTTTGACACTGACTCGAGCTCAAAAGCGATTTTTGAGACGTTGGTATATTCGTAATGAACTGAGGTGCATGCACATCATAAGTATACAATAGCTGATGTGGAGAGATTAGATGTGTGCCAAGTGTCAAATTCATTTCACTTGCATTGTGATAGTATCAAGTAAACTATTGATAAATAAATGAACAAATAGGTAAATAAATAAATAAAAATAGATAGATAAATAAAGTGCTGTCGAGAGACGGAATTCTGAAGAACCAGCCTTCACTTGAAGAGCTAAATTTTGTTCTCCTCTGCCACTTCGCAGAGCTCTCCGTGTTCGCGCATGGGCAGTCAGCTCCTATCGAGGAGGCTGTGATAGAGAGTTGTTGCCGCTTGACTAACAGTCATCTAGATTTATCCGCCTTGGGTCCTTTAAATCCCCACAACCCAAACCTCCATTTCCAGCTCAACCCTCACCAACTATCCCACCCCTTCATACCTCCCCCCCTCCTAGATTAGGGGAAATAAATGACATAAAAAGTTGTTTTTTCAGGACGATTAGGGAGATGAGAAGCCCCCAGAAAATGCTTTTTTTTTTTTGACTGTCACTGCAAATAAGTAATTAAGCTGGAAACTCAGAACGTTGGTATTTTTTGTGGCCATTTTATTCCTATCTACTTATCGTTATATATGTACACACACACACACGCACACACACACACACACACACACACACACATATATATATATATATATATATATATATATACCGTTATATATCTATATCTATCTATCTATCTATCTATCTATCTGTCTGTCTGTCTGTCTATACCGTGTTATATATATATATATATATATATATATATATATATATATATATATATACATACATTTTTTACCAATTTCCTGGCCTCACGCAAATCGGCTTGATCACGAGAGACGGGGTTCAATTATACATGAAGATCCCTATTTCAGTTTATGAAGTTGCGGATAAAACAAGTCGGTATATTGAACGTACGTGTAGAAATATATTTGATTCGGAGTGCTTGTCAGAAGTTGTTTTTCTTTTCTGTGTTATTTTGTTCGTTTGCTACTTGGTTGGTGGGTTATTTCTTGGGACTGACTGCAGAAATTTTGGGAAGAGAGGGAGAAAAGGGCAGAAAGGCAGATCGTAAATAACTTCTCGTCCTGAGTTTGAAGCAGAACATCTCTCTTGCTCTCTGTCCCTGTCTCTGTCTCTGTGTCATTCTCTCTCTGACTCTTACGGCCTCTCTGTCTCTCTTTCTGTCCGTCTCTCTCTTTCTTCTCTCTCTTTTTGGTGTGTGTGTGTGTGTGTGTGTGTGTGTGTGTGTGTGTGTGTGTGTGTGTGTGTGTGTGCGTGCGCGCGAATACGTTCGAGAGAGAGAGGTAGAGAGAGAGAGAGGCAGACTGAGACAGAGACACACAGAGGGCAAAGAAAGACAGAGAAAAAGATAAAGATAGAGACAGAGAGAAAGAGACAAGGAATCCGTTGAAAATAAGAGAGAGAGACGGGGGAAGGAGAGAGAGGGGGGAGAGAGAGAGGGAGAGAGAGAGAAAGAGGGAGGGAGAGAGAGAAAGAGAGAGAGAGAGAGGGAGGGAGGGAGAGAGACAGAGGGAGAGGGGATATATATATATATATGAGTAGGCTGATGGAAAAGAGAAAAATAGAAATTCGTTAAAAGTGTTTGAAAATGAAACCCATTCATCTTGCTCTTACAATGTGGTGGAAAACAAATTAAGGTGTGCGAAAAGGAAATCTATCCACCTTGCTCTCACAGTGCCGGGTGCAAAACCAATCACTTCACGTGCTGTAATGGTTGGCATGTGTAGAAGAAATCTGCACTTTCTCAGAGTGCCATGCGGGAAAGACATTACTTCCCTTTGTCAGTCATCTTGCCATATCAATGTTTCGAGAGACATTGTCGGATATATTTCTTTCTTTCGTTCCTCTCTCTCTCTCTCTCTCTCTCTCTCTCTCTCTCTCTCTCTCCCTCCCCCTCTTTCTGTCTTTCTTTCTTTCCTCTCTTTCTTCCTTTCTCTCTTTCTTTCTTGTCTTTTCGTATTTGAACAAAGTACCGATAGGCATGTTACATTACTTTTGTGACGAGAAAACATGTGTTTCTGTGCAAAATCTTCTGTTAGATTGTTTTCATGAGAAGAAAAGGCAATGTTTGTGTGTTGACTGTTCTTTTGGTTAAGTTGATTAAACCTTGCTAATATTGTCTAGAGACACTTTTGAAGTTAAAAGATATTTGTGTTTTCTAAACTTTATGTGGCATTGTTGTTGGAGCTGGAAATGTTTGTTCTGAGCATGAAATCAACATTTTGTAATAATCATCCGTGCGCCAATATGAGTGAAAGGATAAGTGAAACTTGAAACCGGATTGTATTTGTATTTGTATTTCTTTTTATCGCAACAGATTTATCTGTGTGAAATTCGGGCTGCTCCCCCCAGGGAGAGTGCGTCGCTACACTACAGCGCCACCCATTAAAAAAAAAAAAAAATCCTGAGTGCAGTTTTATTTGTTTTTCCTATCGAAGTGGATTTTTCTACAGAATTTTGCCAGGAACAACCCTTTTGTTGCCGTGGGTTCTTTTACGTGCGCTAAGTGTTCACTTCGTGGAGAAGAAGACATTTGCTCTGTGAAATATACACACGGGCACCTGTTTTCGGGATGCTGTGTCCAAATGACAGGAACCCAGGTTTGTTCTTCGTCCTGGAAAAAAAACCAAACAAACAAACAAACAAAAAACCCAAGAAAAACAACTAACTGTCACTGACTGTAAGAGTGAAGTTACAAGATACAAACTGAGTTTCGAGTCGCTGAGAATATTTACAACGTAACTTCAACGTGATTTTTTTTTAATTTTATTTTTTTTATGGAAATGTCATGAGCAAAATGAATCACATCTGACAGCTCTCCCATGTGGCGCCCGATCGATTCGTCACACTGAACTCTTCACTACTTGACTTTGAGATACAAGCTGAAGACACGAACATTTCCGTGTGGTCATTGCTCCCTCTTGCAGGTCACTTTCCCCTCTTTCGGTGTCACAGTGGATCCAGCACGCTGCACGCCCAAATCACATGGTACGAAACAAATTAAACAGTGCTGCACTGTTGTACGTGTAGGCAAATGATTCACAGATGATTTGATTTGATATGGATACTTATATAGCGCCTGTCCTCGGTTGGAAACCAAGCTCAAAACGCTTTACAAACTCAGGGTCATTGACTGATGTGGATACTTATAAAACCCCTATCCTCGATCGGAGACCAAGCTCTAAGCGCTTTACAAACACGGGGTCATTTGCACAACAGGCTGTCTACCTGGGTAGAGCCGACTGACGGCTGCCATTGGGTGCTAATCATTTGTTTCCTGTGTCACTTAATCAGATTTCAGACACACACACGTACACACTCAGACAGTGATGTAACATTTTACGCGTATGACTGTTTAGTTTATTTACCCTGCCATGTAGGCAGCCATACTACGTTTTCGATGGTGTGGATGCTGGGTATGTTTTTGTTTCCATAAACCGCCGAACGCTGACATTGATTGCAGGATATTTGATGTTCGAATTTGGTCTTCTGCGTGTGTGTACCCAGGAAAAGGGTTCAGGCACTAGCAGGTCTGCACATACGTTGACCTGGGAGATCGGAAAAATCTCCACCTTTACCCACCAGGCACTGTTACCGAGATTCAAACCCGGGGCGCTCAGATTGAAAGTCCAACGTTTTAACCACTCGGCTATCGCGCCCAGGGAATCAAATATTCCTTCCCTGTGGTAGGGTAGGCCTGCCGTGCGCAACCACCACCACCACCACCACCAAAAATCACATGACCTGTTTTGGCATCTGTGTGTGTGTGTGTGTGTGTGTGTGTGTGTGTGTGTGTGCAAAGAAAACGGAATTATGCCCAGGTCACATTCATGTATCTGCACAGTGCTGAGAAGCAGAAAGAAAAATCCAAGCACAGAGAGAGGGAGGGAGAGAGAGAGAGAGAGGGGGGGGAGAGAAAGGGAAAGAGAGAGAGAGGCAGAGACACAGACACAGACAAAGATGGAAGAAGAGAGACAGACAGACAGACAGAGAGACAGAAACAGACAGACAGAGACAGAGAGTAAGAGGGAGGGAGAGAGAGAGACAGAGACAGATAGAAAGAGGGAGGGAGAGAGAGAGAGACAGAGACAGATAGAGAGAAAGAGAGAGGGAGAGGGAGAGAGACAGACAGAGACAGAGAGAAAGAGGGAAGGAGAGCCAGGCAGACAGAGAGAGAGAGACAGACAGAGACACAGAGAGAAAGAGGGAGGGAGAGAGACAGACAGACAGACGGACAAAGATAGACAGACAGAGACAGAGAGAAAGAGGGAGGGAGAGAGAGAGAGGGAGAGAGAAAGGATGGAGAGAGAGAGGAGTGAGTGAGAGAGGGGATAGAAAAACAGGGGAGAAAGAGGGAGAGAGAAAGGGGAAAGAGAGAGAGAGAGAGAGGAAGAGAGAGGGGGAGGGAGAGAGAGAGAGAAATAGGAAAAAGAGAGAGATATGGAAGAGAGAGAGAGAAATAAGGAGAAAGAGAGATATGGAAGAGAGGGAGAGATGGAGAGAGAGAGAGAGGGAGAGACAGGAAGAGAGGGAGAGAGAGAGAGAAACAGAGAGAGAGATGGAGAGAGAGGGGGAGAGAGAGGGAGAGAGAGGGATGGAGAGAGAGAGGATGGAGAGAGAGAGGAGACAGGGGAGAGAGAGAGGGAGAGAGAGAGAGAGAAAGAGAGAGAGAGGGAGAGAGAGTCTGTGTGTGCAATAAGTGAGGAATCCTGGTTCAGCAAGGCGTCCTGTGCAGCCGTGTGCGGTCCGAGGTGTTGAAGGGAGGGGAAGTTTTCCGGGATTAATGTGTGGGGACGGGGCTCCGTGTCTGGTCACAGAGAGTGCTGTTGGCAGCACGACTTCTTCACCTGCCTTGGTTATTGTACTGCCGTCTGCTGGGTCCCTGAGAGACAGGGAGAGAGAGAGAGAGAGAGACAGAAACAGAAACAGATAGAGAGGGGGAGAGAGCGGGTGAGAGGGAGAGGGAGGAAGAGAGAGACAGAAACAGAGAGATAACGATAACAATAACGATAACGATGTTTTATTCAGATTAAGGCCAAAGCCCCTTACTTCATGAAGGGGGTCATACAAGAAAATAAATAAGGAAAATGACTTGACACGATAAACCAACATCACAAATCAACCAAAAGTAGCTAATACAATACTCAACAACATTCACAAAATAACAATTCGAAGTCTCTTCAATGCCTCATATAAGTATATGGTCAAGTTTTGTTGGGTAAGCTCATGTTTTGACGACATGAGCAGATTAAATCTAAAAGCACAGGGATCTTTATAATATTTAGGTTGAATTAATCTTTGTCTGAGGTCACTCAAAGCAGGGCAACATAGCAAAAAATGCAATTCATCTTCCCTACCCAGGTTGCACAATCGACATTTATACATATTCACATCTACTACAGTATCTGAAACTGTTAACAGCAATATTGGAAACACCAAATCTAAATTTTGTCAGTGCACTTTTTACATATCTGTTTATTTCCATCCCAATATATTGTTCAGGCCCCTGCGATGTTTTAAAGATTCTAAACTGTGCAAATCTATTGCAAGCTTCCATATGGTCATGCCAATCTTGCCACCTACAATCAACTATTCGCTGTCTAAAACACTTTATAAAACATGCAATATCTTCAACACTCTGATTATCCCACACAAAAGAATAACCATAAGAATTTAAGCACTGACGCACACACGTTGCCCATGTTGGTTTTTTTTTTTTTTTTTTTTTTTTTTTGCCATTATTATCTAAGGAATACAACATCCGATAAGCTTTGAACGGTAGCCTGTTTTCGTTCATTCTTGTAAGTTTCAACCAATACTTAATGCATTTAATGTACGAGTTTAAATAAATTGGATATCTCCCTAGCTCCCCATACACAAGATCATTTGGAGTTCGGATGTCCACATTAAAAAATCGTTTCATTGCAAACATGTGTACTTTTTCTATTTGTTCACTCTTTTCCAAGGCCCATATTTCTGCACCATACTGCAGTATTGGCTGGACTTGAGCATCAAATAACCTGACAAAAATACCAAACGAATTACAATCAAGCTTATACAAGATATGAAGTATCCGAATAACTGCTTTCTTTGCTTTATTTGCTATATCTTGACATGCGAAACTGAAACTAAGTTTTGTAGAAAAATAAAATCCAAGATACTTATATGCATTTACAACGGTAATTCTTTCATTTCCATATGACCATCTTTCGTTTCTTGATAAATATCCTCCCTTACGGAACACAACAATACTTGTTTTATCCACTAAGTTACGTGCTGCAGCATATAAACTGTTCAACTGTCGCTGTAAACCCACTGTTGTTGTAGATAAAAAAAAATCATATCATCAGCAAAAAGTAGAACAAACAATTCAATCAAATCAAAAGTAACTCCATGTTAACCATACTGCATTATTTCCAGAGCAAGTTCATTAATAAAAAGTGAAAACAAGACCGGGCTACAAACATCCCCTTGTTTAACCCCACGAATGCAATTAACACAATCAGATAATGTTGCCCCAGCTCTCAATCTCGCTTTCACTTCATTGTATATACTTTTCACACAACGATGTAACTTACCACTGATTCCATTCTTTAATAAAATAGGCCATAAAAGTTTTCTGGAAATGGAGTCAAAGGCCTTTTCAAAGTCCACAAATTCTACATACAACTTTTTATTGTTTGCAAACTGTTTCTGTACTGCAGCCATTAGAGTAAATATGTGATCAATTGTTGAATAGCCGTGTTTAAATCCTGCCTGGTGTTCTCCAATTATGTTTTTCTCAATTATCCACTCTTGTAGTCTAGTATTAATAATGGAACTATATAATTTACTACTTACATCACACAAAGAAATACCTCTATAATTATTTACATTATTAATATCACCTTTCTTAAATAATGGTAAAATTATGGATTCTGTCCAATTTTTTTGATAAACCCCAGTATCAAACAAAAAATTATAAAGCTTTACTAAAAAGTTAACAGTATTATTCCCTCCATTTTTGGAAAACTCACTAATCATCCCATCCGGACCAGCAAACTTCCCATTTTTTAGTTTTCTAATAGCAAGAATTACTTCATGAGATATAGGTCTGTCCAATACAATATTTTCTCGGTCATTTTCTCTGTCATTTTCCGCATACATATTATCAACTACCTCCTCTTCTTCATTAATTTCTAACACATTTTAAAAATGATTAAACCATTCCTGAATAGAAATATCATTTAAAGGTTGCGTTTTCTTTTTTGAAATTTTATGCATTGTGTCCCAGAACTCCTTTTGACTTTTAACAGAATCCAAAAGTTCATTTAGTAATGAGTTATTATATTCTTTCTTTTTCCCCTTGTTTAAATTTTTATACTCACGTCTAGCAATACAAAATAAAATGCGATCATCTTTATCCAGTGTTTTCCTATATGCCCTCAATAATCTTCGTACCCGGCGTCTCTCCATTTTACATTCATGATCAAACCAATTATTAACTACAACTTTTTTTTTTAATTAAAAAATACCCTCTTTTTCATAAACTCAGCTTGTTCTTTAACAGTCTGATTGAACATATCCAAAGCTTTATTTACATCAACATGAATATGGTTTTCTGCTACATACAAATTCTCTTGTACTTCATTTGAATTCATAGAAATGGAGAAACGGTGAAAATAAACAGACTTCCAACAATATTTAATTATAGAAAGATTCATATCATTAATAGATTTATCATCACATTGCCTTAGAGACTGATTCCTAACATACAATGCAAGAGGTAAGTGATCAGATTCAAATCTTTCTATTACCTGTAGAGTTACTTTCTCAAATAAGGATTCGAAAAGATTAACAGATGCTATGAAATAATCATTGACACTGGATCCTGAATCAGAAATGTATGTGAAACGACCTTCAAGGTCACCATTACATACACCATTGAGAATGGTCAGTCCAAATACAGTGCACATGCTAAGTAATCTTTTCCCATAAGAATTCAGTACTTTATCTTCAGAATTTCTACTCATTATATTCCTATCATTTTTGTGACAGATGTAAATTTCACTTTCATTTATTATTTCAGGGGATAAATTAGAGGTTCTAGAATTCATATCACCACATAATAATAAATCGACGCCATCTAAAGACAACTATTTCTCTAAAATACATTTTATGTACAAGGCAAACTATTCCGCCTGAGCATCTCCCTTGCCGTGTTATTTTGATTGCAGGTTTGACATACACTTTATGGTCTATAAAAATACAAGACTCAAACTTTTCAACAAACGTTTCTACAAGACAGACAAAATCAAACGATGAAACATATTGAACAAAACTGAAGTTATCTAATTTGGATGACAATCCACAAATATTCCAGTGAAGAAATGAAGTGCTATTTATAGAAGACTCCAAGTTTCCCAAATTTTGATTTATAGAACTATCCCCTCCCGTCTCATTCACCCTTATACTATCATTTTCTTCCTCACATTCTTTCTCATAAACAATTTCACATGTCATTAAACCATTGTTTACACCATCCAAGTGTAAAGAATAATTCTTTTTCTCATCATCAGAAACTCCTTCCATCATCACCAGTGTGTTTCCATCCACATTTACATATTCAGTACCGTCATCAGTCATACAATCACCATCATTGTTAAATCTCATCATGTCATCACAGCCACCACACATATCAATAATTTTCTCAGTCACACCATCACACTCTGTGTTTAATCTCATGTCATCACAATCACCACCCATATCAATCATTTCCCAACTACACCATCACACTGTGTTTAATCTCATGTCATCACAATCACCACACATATCAATCTTTCCCCAACTACGCCATCACACTCTGTGTTTAAACTCATCCTGTCATCACAATCACCACACATATCAATAATTTTCTCAGTCACACCATCACACTCAGTGTTTAATCTCCTCATGTCATCACAATCACCACCCATATCAATCATTTCC
>NC_134907.1:4346009-4348509 GCF_041734735.1 Babylonia areolata
ATTCATGGGGAAGTCTTCAGCTGATGAAAAAACTAGACTTTAAAACGGTTGAAACACAATGGCAGCCGCTCTGCAATTGTGCGCACATAAAGTGACTGATATAGCCTGATCGAATGATGAATTAACTGAATCATTGATTAAGCCAGTGAACAATTCGAATAAACCAAAGAACATTTCAGTTAAACCAATGAGCACATAACCGAATCATTATGAATTCAATGAACTGAAAGATTCATATATTCATACATCCCCACCTTCTGGAATTTCTGTGTGAGAAATTTCCTCTTTTCTGTTCCTTTCTTTGATTCTTCCTTTCTTCTTATTTCACAACTGTGTGTTTTTTTCTCCCCCTCCAATGCATTGCCTTTTCTTTTTTTTCCGCCAAGCTTTGACAGTTTTTCCCTCGTCTATGAGGTAATATCTGTGTTGCTTTGCTCTGGAGATTAGACAGTGACAACGCTAACACGGGGATTGGCACTGCCTGTCTATTCTGCATTGTTATTTGCCTGTATGGACTTTATGTGTATGTTTTTGTGTGTGGCTTTTTAGTATTTCTTGATACCTTTTTTTACTAGTTTAAAAAAAAATAGTTTTCATCTGTGTGGATTTTTAGTATGTCTTTATCCCTTTTTATCAGACTTTTTTTCTAATCTGGGATTAAAAATCACGCAGAAAGGCTGACGTTCTTTGCACAGCCTTGTGTTTATGAGCTTAGTGTGTAAGATACTATACTGCTGTTTTGCAGGATTTGTTTTGTCAGAGGTGGCACAGTTTTCTGCTTACTATGGCTGTATTTTTAGTTCGTTACACAGTCCTGATATGGCCCCGTGCCATCGGCTTGACGACAAGCAACAATGTCTGATGTCTGTGAAGGATAGGGAAGTGTGTTCATGATATCGTGTTTCTAGTGTGATGGACATAATGTGTGTGTGTGTGTGTGTGTGTGTGTGTGTGTGTGTGTGTGTGTGTGTGTGTGTGTGTGTGTGCGTGCGTGAGTGCGTGCGTGCGTGCGTGCGTGCGTGCGTGCGCGCGCGCGCGCGCGCGCGCGTGTGTGTGTGTGTGTGCAGTGCGTGCATGTGTGAGTATGCAGAAGTTTTTATATTGATATGCACTTGTATGTATCCTTCTACTGTATCTGTGTTTGTGTATGATTTTCGATTTATGTTCATATGTTGTTATGTACTATCACCCCCAATATTCATTGTGACCCCAGTACACTTGGTAATAAAGACATATTCTATTCTATTCTATAATCTAGTCGTATCTTGGTCTTCTAAGAGTACTCGCCTTCAGCTCTTTCCCTCTGTGGAAAGTCTGGAAAACGAAGCTAGCGGAAGAAAAAGAAAAGGAAAAAAAAAACGAAGAAAAAGAAACAATAGAAAATATAGAATCATCAGCACGGCAGCACGTTCTTGTTGTACGTAAAAAGAATGGAGAGAAAGAACGATCACAAAAAAAACATCAAATGAAAAAAAAAACAAAAAAAAAAACAATATCGGGGGTCCATTACCTCGTGAGTGATTGTTCAAAAACAACAAAAAAGTTGCTTTTGAATCGAATAAGGGCTGGCAGAAGAACAAAGATGAATTACAAGGGAACGATTTGCTGACTGAACGGAAAATCTGCGCCAATAAACACCTGAGTCATCAGGGACACTGTGTAAAACGCTGGACAAAAAGAAAAAAAAAAGATGACAGCCTCTATTTGTCCATCATCTGCAGCTCAGCAGTCTGTATCAGTGATGTTGATACACACACACACAATCACATACACACACACACACACACACACACACACACACACACACACACACACACACACACACAGAGTATTCTTTGCGTAAATAAATCTAAATGAGTGAGGGTTAAAACATGTTTCGATGTTCAGCAGTAAACATTAAAATAACAATTGTGTGGTTTTCTCTGAAGTGAATACAAAGATTACTGTACTTCCACGTTGTGTGAGAGAGAGAGAGAGTGAGAGAGAGAGAAAATGGGAGGTAGAGAGGGGGAGAATGAGAGAGAGACGGGGGCGGGAGGGGGGGGGGAGAAGGAGACAGACAGACAGAGACAGAAACAGATAGGCTGACAGAGAGACAGACAGACAGAGACACATACAGTACAGAAAATAATCAAAAGAATCTGAGGAGCAGAGAAAAAAATCAAGCATTGATAAACAGGATGTGAGAGAGAGGGGGACAAACAGAGAGAGACAGATACAGAGAGAGAGACACAGAGAGAGACAGAGAGAGAGAGACGGAGAGAGAGACAGACAGAGAGAGAGACAGAGACAGGAGAGAAAGAGACAGAGGGAGAGAGAGACAGAGAGAGAGAGATAGAGGGAGAAAGACAGAGACAGAGGGAGATAGAGAGACACAGAGAGGGAGAGAGAGAGACGGGGAGAGAGACAGAGAGAGAGAGGGGGAGACAGAGAGACAGAGACAGAGAGAGGGGGAGATAGAGACAGAGACAGAGAGAGAGGGAGAGACAGAGAGAGAGGG
>NC_134907.1:4356009-4358509 GCF_041734735.1 Babylonia areolata
ACACATATATATATATATATATTCTTTATTTCTGATGGTGTGTGCTCGATCTCTTGCTATCTTACTTTTCCATCATGTGAGTAATATATGATGCGTTATTTACGTCCATGTGATATGGCGAACTTTTTTTTTTTTTTTTTTTTTTTTTTTTGCGATGTGTGTTTGATCATGCTGGTGGTCTATTGATAAACTTTTTTTTCTTTTTTACCTAGAGCTGAATTTGATGTTTTCTTGCGTTTGCGTTTGTGTTGTTTTTGTTGTTTTGTTTTGTTTTGCTCAGGACTAAATGGTAAAAGCATGTTGATCTCATTTCACTGGTTATATAAAATTTCGTTAGGTTTTGTTTCTTTTGGCTTCTTTTCGCTTCGTCTCTGTCTCTGTCTCTCTCTCTCTCACCCACTTGCTGTGTATGCATGTATGTATGCTTATGTGTATGTTTGTATACATAAAGGATGAATAAATGTTTCTGTCTGTGATCTGTTAAAACCAAGTGTAGTATTTTTCAATAACAAATAGTACATGAATAAATTGCGCATATTGATATAACAAAAAAATCAATACACGTAAACATGTATCGATGTAAACAAAGGTTATAAAAGCGAGTAAATATATAACGGATTAAAGGGGAAATAGCCCCAAATACACAGATATAACAAAGCAAACGAACTTTTAAAAATAGTAATAACCAACATAAAAACACGAGAAATTAAAAATGAACCGAAAGAAAAACAAAACTTGTTGGAAACTTGGAATCGGATACACTGGCAAAAATGACTCTTTGGCCCCACATACAGCCATTGCAACCAGTTTTTACGAGGACATTAGTGAAGACATCTAAACCTAAGATTATGGGTTTTTCTCTCGATAAATATGTCCAGGGAGAGAGAATATACGGTTTTATTGGGTTTTTACAAATTCACAACAACAAGAAGACCAGTGTGTGTGTGTGTGTGTGTGTGTGTGTGTTTATGTGTGTGTGTGTGTGTGTGAGAGAGAGAGAGAGAGAGAGAGAGAGTCTCTGGCAGACAGACAGACAGAGACAGACACACAGAGAGAGATAGAGAGAGACAGAGGCAGACAGAGAGAGACACAGAGAGAGACAGAGAGAGTTGGGGGAGTTGGGGGTGAGAAAAATAGAAAGACAAACAGGTACACAGACAGACAGACAATTAGAGACTGAGATGGAGAAAAAGAGAGACAAAGAGAGCGATACACTGAGAAGGGCAGACTATGAGACACAGAGAACGAGAAATAGAGAGAAGGAGGAGGATGAGAAGGATGACAAGAAGAACAAGAACAAGAACAAGAAAAGGAAAACATGTATAAAAAAAATCCCTGCATGAAAACGTTGGTGAAGAAATGAAAATATATGTACACCGAAGAGCCATAAATAATGAAATTTAGGAACAGAGTCAGAAAAGCATAATGTGTTTCTGACAGGGTAATGTGTGTGTGTGTGTGTGTGTGTGTGTGTGTGTGTGTGTGTGTGTGTGTGTGTGTGTGTGTGTGCTCTTCTAGCTTTTGATTTTTGAAAGAAAGAGAGATGGAAAGAGACAGACAGACAGACAGACAGAGATAGAGACAGAGAGACAGATGCTCTCGTGTACAAGAAGGAGAGGGAAGAAAATACGAAAAAAAACTGGAAGAAAGGAGGAATGAAAATAAAAGAAAACCAGAAGAAAAAAGATGGGAAAAAATGTATATATAACGGACACACAGACACACACACGCACACACACACACACACACACACACACACACATGTACACACACACACACACATGTATACACACACACACACACACACACACACACACACACACACATGTATACACACACACACACACACACACACACACACACACATGTACACACACACACACACACACACACACACACAGACCAAAGACAAGACAGGGCAAAGCAATCTATGCTTATTTCCAGAAACCCTGTGGGGCTACATGAACGTGTTACATGCTTCTTGTAACCAACCAACCAACCAGCCAACCAGCTAACCAACCGACACAATCATCACAACTCCCTTCCCTGCTCCACCCTCTTCCATTCAGACTCCCCACCCCACCCCCCACTCTTCAAACCACGTGAACAGGCGCGGAGAGAGAGGATTTCAAACAGACGAACTTACCCAAGAACAGCTGAATACCGACTCCTCCATTTGCACAAATCGTTGATGATGATCCTACACATGTAGCTGATGAGCAGTCGGTCAGTCTGTCCTTATGGTCTGAAAAGTACAAATAAAAAGAGCAGTCAATGAATGATCCTGAGTGAATGAATGTATACACGGTTATTTGTGTTCTTTTGTGTGATTGGCAGGATGTGGAACGTGTGTTTATAAGGCTTGTGTGTATGCGATTCTGTTTTCAGTAATGGCTCGATAAGATTTGATTGGAATCTATTGCACTGAACTGCATTGCATTGCATTTCATCGCATCGTATCGTACCATGGGTGACGTATTGTATTGTATTGTACTGTGCT
>NC_134907.1:4363509-4371009 GCF_041734735.1 Babylonia areolata
AAGAGATCAATTATAACAGTATAAAGAGATACCTATTCATCCACGTCTGTTACAAATTGAATCTAAAAAATATATATTAATTTCCTTCAAGAACTGGGAAAAAACTGGATCACAGATAACAGTCAGTAGGAAAATATTCTCTTTTTTTTTCTTTTTCTTTTTTTTTCTTCTTTTTATCACAACAGATTTCTATGTGTGAAATTCGGGCTGCTCTCCCTAGGGAGAGCGCGTCGCTACACTACAGCGCCACGCTTTTTTTTTTTTTTCTGCGTGTAGTTTTCTTTGTTTTTCCTAACGAAGTGGATTTTTCTACAGAATTTTGCCAGGAACAATCCTTTTGTTGTCGTCGGTTCTTTTACGTGCGCTAAGTGCATGCAGCACACGGGACCTCGGTTTATCGTCTCATCCGAATGACTAGCGTCCAGACCACCACACAAGGTCTAATGGAGGGGGGCGGGGGGGGGGGGATATCGGCGGCCGAGTCCGTGATTCGAACCAGCGCGCTCAGATTCTCTCGCTTCCTAGACGGACGCGTTACCTCTGTGCCATCACTCCACTATAGGAGGAAGAAATAACTGTTTTTCTCTGTCATCTGAAATTCAGTCTGTAATTTTTATTGATGTGCTCGAACGAGAGGGAGACACAGAGAGAGGGGGGAGAGAGAGGGGTAGGGGGTAGAGAGAGAGAGGGAGGGGGAGAGAGAGAGAGGGGGGGGGAGGGAGAGAGAGAGGAGGGAGAGACAGACAGTCAACAGACAGACAGTCAACAGTCAACAGACAGACAGACAGTCAACAGACAGACAGTCAGTCAACAGACAGACAGTCAACAGACAGACAGTCAACAGACAGACAGACAGACATAAGAAAAACATCAACAACAAAAAACAAACAAACATCAAGGCGTTTCCTGTCTTTATTTAATTTGTCGGAGAACTTTTTTTCCTCTCACTCATTCTCTCTCTGTGTGGACTTCCTCGTTAATTTCCTTGATTTAATATTCCTGTGCTCCGTTTTTCGCCTTCAAACAACAATTCCTTTCCTGGTCGTTAATCGGAGAGACAGGCAGAGCCAAGCTGAGCAGACAGGGGGAAGAGAGTGGGAGCGAGGGAGGTGTGTGTGAGGGGGGAAGGGGGCACACAGAGAGACAGACAGACAGGCAAAGTTCCAACCAGACACACAGGACAAACGCAAACACAGACACTGACAGAAAGGTAGAGGCCAACACGGAAACAAAGACACACAGACAGACTGAGAGACAGAGAGAGAGAACGGTAGAAAGGAAGAAACAGCGAGGCTAAGAGAGAGAGAAAAAAAGAAACAGGGGGCGGGGGTTGGGGGGGTAAGATATGGAAAGATAAGTAGACGGGAGACAGACAGACAGACAGGCAGGCAGACAGAGACACAGAGAAAGAGAACGAACGAACGAAATTGTTTTAATGAACTTTGGCCATGGACCACAATTCAAAACCAGGGGACTGGGGGTGGGCATGGGAAGGGGTATTATAACACTTGAACAGATGACACAATATCATAATATTCATGGACTTGACATTAATTCTACTTAATTAGGTCTGAGTATATGATTTCTCCTTTTGATCGCATGGAAAATAAATTTTGATACATGGAAATTTCTCTGCTTGTTGTTTGATCGGAGAAGTGAACTAAGAGACATGTTTAAACAGTCTTGAAGAAATTTTGTCCGTAAATCATTATATACAGAACAAACAAACAACAAATGGTATTCATCTTCTAGTTCACCTTGGCAAAAAGGACAATGCTTTAAAACATCATTTTCAGTGTACCTATTAACATTGTTATTTAAAGGAAGCACATTAAATCGGGCCTGAGACAACGCCACTCTGAAACAATATTCATCAGCATTTGTTATGTATTTTTCTTTTTCAAATACAACTTTGAATGATCTGTAGCATGAATATCTGTCTCTATCACTAGCACATTAATTTTCAACTTCATCACCTGACAGCATGATTTAAGAATATTCAACTGATTTTGAAGTCCTATTGGAGTTGTTGATAATAAAGCAATATCATCGGCAAAAAGCAATATGAACAGTTCCATGCTACTTGGTATCAACTGAACCCCATGTCTACCTGACACAGACATATGTTCAGCAATCTGATTGATAAATGTACAAAATAAAGTAGGGCTCATGACACATCCCTGTCGTACACCAAGTGGACAATCAAAAAATTCAGAATATTGTGAATTAACCCTGACACATGCTAACAATGAATCGTACATCGCTTTCAAAGACTTAAAGAATTTACCAAATATACCCTGTTTTCTTAAATGTTGTAACAACTTATCATGTCTTACAGAATCAAATGCTTTTCTAAAATCAACGAAAGCAACGTATAATTTCTTATTTTGACACATGCATTTCTGAACACAAGTATACAGGTTAAAAATCTGATCAACAGTTGAGTAGTTTTTCGGAAACCAGCTTGACCTTCTGTAATCATCTCGTTATTTTCTAACCAATTATATAATCGATTATTCAACACCTTTGTAAAGCACTTAGAAATGATACTTAACAGGGATACCCCTCTATAATTATCAACATTATCAATATCGCCTTTCTTAAAAATGGTAATGATAATAGCTTTGGACCATTCTTTTGGGTACAGTCCTTTATCGAACAGAGCATTAAATAATTTTGTCAGAAATGGTACAGTAATTTTATTACCAGTTTTTAACATTTCAGCAGAAATACCATCAAGTCCACATGCTTTTCCAGACTTCAGCTTGTGAAGAGCGAACGAAACCTCGTTCTCTGAAATTGCATTATTAAGTTCACATTCTTCATCATCATCGAGGTTACTAAGATCAGCAGAATTATCAACATTGTCGATATCATTATCCAAGGAAAATAGACTTTTGAAGTGCTGATGCCACTCTTCCATACTGACATTATTACTGATGTTACTTTTTGTTTTCCCACATCCCATTTCTGTTAGGCCTTTCCAGAATGCTGACGAGTTTGATAAATTTGATTCCAGTGAATCTATTTTTTCTCTTCGATAATTTCGTCTTTTAGTTTTTACTAAAGTTTTATATTTTTTCCGTGTTTGAACATACTCTTTTCTATCTTCCTCATCCCTTGAAAATCTAAATGTTCTTAACTTATTTCTGGTGTCAATTTTGAGCAACTTACATTCTTTATCAAACCATTCAGAATTTTGTCTCTTTGGCTGGGTAAAACATTTCTTAAACATACAACTGCTTGCAGAGCTAACACATTCAACAAATACATTAAGTGCTTCATCAATATCTGTATCGAGACATTCTACAGCATGTTTTATTTTATTTTCTGAGTCTCTGTTATTCAAATTGGCAATGTATACATCTTCCTTTTCTTTGTTCCACACGCATTTCTTCACAAATGAGTTTTTGCTTCTGCCATCTTGATTATTTACAGTCTTGGGTAAGTTCTTTGAGCACATAAATGATAATACAACAGGCATGTGATCTGACTCTGTGCAGTCATCTACTTTAAGAGAAACATTACATGCAAGCTGATTTGAGAACATTTCACAAGACATCAAAAAATAGTCACCGGTGCTTGACCCGTTGTTTGATATGAACGTGTAACTTCCGTCAAAACCATACTTGTGTAATCCATTTAAAATCATGATGTCAAAAGCATTACACATTTCAAGAAGCTGATCCCCAAACGTGTTTCTTATTTCATCGTGAGACATTCTCAGAAAATAATTGTTGATAATATCGTCATCTTCACTAATTTGAGAAAAATTTTCGGAAGCTGTTCTAGCATTAAAATCGCCACATATAAGAACATAAAAATCATGAGAATCATGTAAGTCAAGGAGACACTGTTCGAGCTGCTCAACGCCAATACCGTTTTTATCGACATTCCACACAGGTGAACCACGAGGAGCTATGTATGTACATAGCCAAAATATATCTAAATCTGTACTAAATAAAGATTTTTCTATATTAATTACAATCATGTCATCCATGTCACACCTCACCTGGGTGACGTACGTCGCAAACGCTTTTTTAATCAAAACAATAACACCACCTGAATATCTGCCTTGGTGTGTCAACTTTCTTGCTTTTGAGGTAAACACTAAGTAATCGTTGAAAAGTGACGACTCAAATTCAGTTGCAATAAAGGTTTCTGTTAAACAAACAAAATCATGTTCATGTATGTAATTAATAAAATCCTTGTTATCTAATTTCGACAAAAGACCATTGACATTAAAATTTAAAAAATTTACTTCATGGTTATTGACATAGTCTTCTGAATGCACAGGCTCACTTTGAAATTGGTTCATTATATTACTTCTGCACATATTGTTATGTTTTCCATTTGAAATATCTTCGTGTTGAACTGTGGCCTGGCCAATGTCCTATTTCTTAACTGCAGAACCTGTGTGTGCAGCCTTCCGACCTTTGTCCCTATGGGTGTCCTTCACCCGTTCAGCAGGCTGTCCTCGTCTAAACGAGTCTATGATGCTGCTTTGACCGTTTCCACGTGGTTGACAGGTTGTCTTTCTGGCCCTCAGTCCGCGAGCTTGGGGGTCAGAGTTGCCTGGCCCTGGTTTACCACGTGCACAGCCTGGTGTCATCGTAGCGGCGCTGGAAGCATGCTGTTGAGAGTTAGTCTGTTTGTCAGTCGGTTCTGTATTACTTGTTTCTTTTTGCATGTCTGATAGCTTGTGTCCGTCCTTTTTTGTCATTTGTCTGTCTTCTGACTGCATGTCTTTGTCATCTGCATGTTCTGATTCTGTCTCAGTGTCACAATTGAAAACGTCATGTGCAGAATGAGGAGTGCCCTCGTCACTTTCGATGTCATTGCTCGCACTGGTTTGCACTGTTCCACCAACACCTGATTTCTGTTCAGCACCACTTGAGGAAGACTCTTCCTCCATGTCCACTGGGTCCTTCTGATCCGCTCTCTCCGCCTCACTGCCTGTCCCTGGTGAACTGCTGACTCTTTCCTGGAGACTGCCGAGGTCTTGTTCCGCCGCCATTTCTTGTCCAGTTTCTTTGTTCCTGTCGTCCTGGATCTGCCTTCTGGTTGCTGCTTCGTTGAAGACAGGCTTCTGGACTGAACGACCTCACTGTAAGATCTGTTTCCAGAAACAACAGGCGTGTCCGTGTGACTATTTAATTCAGCACTTGTTGGTTTCCTTGTATTTTCTGAATGCTTGATGAAGGCCCGCCGTTCAGATGCCTGTTGAGGTCAAAAGCTCTGCGGACTGTCGCGCTGATCTCTTCTGTAGCTCCCCTGTCGCTCCTGTTGTCTGTTTTCTCTTCCGGTCCACTGCATGCCTATTCCTCTTCGTCCCCTCCAGTGACCGTGGTCTCCTCTTCCCTGTCCATCCTGAATGTCACTGTCGTGCAAACTTTGCTGTGGAGGGCTGTACGGAGATCGGCGACCTTGCACAGTCTTCTCCCGACGGTGATGTGCTGTCTGGGGGCGTGGCCAGTTTTCTTCTAAGGCATCCCCATCTTCACTTAAGTCCTGGTACTTGTCTTTGTGCTGTTGGCTCCACTCTTCATGTCGTGCGTGTGGGCGCTGTCTGTTCTCAACGTGCAGTCGACCATTTCGGAAATAAGCAGTTTTGCCCTGCTCTCTGTAGAAATCTACCAGTTCCCTTTGACGACTGGTCATTTCAGATGTCACCCGTACGCCACTGTATCGGAGTCTGTCTCTCAGCTCTTTGTCTTGCAGTATGGCCATTTTGTCTTTCCAGTGACAGAACTGTACGAGCAGTGGGTGGGTTCTTTGTTGAACTGTGCACGACCCAACCTGAACGCTCGTTCGATGTCCGAGCTCTGCCACTCCTCAGAATCAGCAGCGTGAAAGTTCATCACATCCACAATCTGTTCGATGCTTGTGTAATTGTCACCTGGTCGGATTTCCTCGATGCCGAAAAACTTCAAATTTCTTCGTTTTGTTTCTTTCTTTGTGTCGTCCACTTTCTTTTCTAGTCTGTCCAGCCTTTGCAGTATACAGTCTCTGTCTTCTTTGAGTTCCTCTATGCTTTCCATGTTCTTCTGTGTTTTACTGTTCAGTTTTTCTAGACCTGCTTCAAAACGCAGGAAAAGTTCGTTCATGCACTTGAACTTTTCTTCCATAAATCTGCTGGCATTTGCCGAAGACATTTGTAGCCAGTTCATCATCTGTGTGAATTTCCAGTCCATGAGCTGAACCAAATCTGCATTGTTCCCTTCTGGTCCCGGGTTAGACTCAATATCCATGCCCAGCAGTATGAGAATAGCGCACAAACAGTGTGCCAGAGATCGCGACACGCGCAATAGTTTGTTTCCGAGCATGTTCACTGAGTTCGCAACATTTGTAGAACATCAACTCCACTGACTGCTGATCTCCACGAAACCGTTTAAATGACGAAAATTTAAAATCAGCACATTCCCAAAAGTACCAATCAGACACAGCTAAAATTTTGTAATTAATCTTTCCTTTTCTTTATGAGTTTGCTTGTCAAATGTTAATGTTGTCAGCCCTTCCAGTCTTCAGTACGATGAAACAATTCGTTAGATCTGTATCAGCGGATTAACTGCACAAACCGCTCCACTGAACCATTCACATGAAACAGAAGCTTTACATCCGCGCAGTTCCAAAAGTACACATCAGATATCAAAAAGTCACAATTACTCTTCTAGTGTCCTTATGCGCTTGCCTGCCAAATTTTAAAGATGTCAACGCTGGCAGTCCTCACGACGACGACGGCATCTACCAAGAGACAACGGGTTTGATCTGTCTCAGCGGCCATTGTCCACAGAGAGCCACAGAGAAAGGAAAGAGAGACATGGAGAAAGACACAGAGAGACGGAGAGGCAGACAAAGAGAGACAGAGACAGAGAGATAGACAGATAGACAAACAGGCAGGCAGGCAGGCAGATACAGAGACACTGAGAAAGAGAGACATAGACAGAGACAGAGATAGACGGGAAAGCACAGAGAGAGAGGCACAGAGAGAAAGAGAGACAGAAAAACACACAGAGACGGAGAGAGACAGACAGATAGACAGGCGGACAGGCAGAGACAGAGACACAGAGAAAGAGAGGCATAGAGAGAGAGAGAGAGGGGCACAGTGAGACAGAGAGAGACGGACAGACAGAGACATAGACACAGAAAGAGGGACATCGAGAGAGACGGAGAGGCATAGAGAGAGAGAGACAGAGAGATAGACAGACAGACAGACAGAGACATTGAGAAAGAGAGACGTAGAGAGAGACACATATAGACGGGAGAGGCAGAGAGATAGAAAGAGAGAGGGAGAGATGGGGGAGAGAGGGAAAGAGACAGACAGACAGACAAAGACACAGAGAAACAGAGAGAGACAGACGGAGAGGCAGAGAAAGAGAGAGAGGGAGAGAGACAGACAGACAGAGCGAGAAAGAGAGAGAGAGGGAGGGAGAGAGAGGGAGAGAGAGCAGACCTACAGTTCACAAACAACCAAAGACACAGAGGCGGAGAGAGATGGCA
>NC_134907.1:4373509-4378509 GCF_041734735.1 Babylonia areolata
CCTAGTCCCCGACGAGCAAGCTGCGAGAACGCACGAGATTTCCGTCTTGGGGCGTGAACGCCATGCATCAATGTCGCGGCTATTTGTTGAGATGGATGGCCACGAAGTGATTACATACGGCTGGTGATGAAGCAGGCTGCTGATGGTGGCGGTTGTCGCCCTTCGTTAAGTATAAATGTTAATGGATGGGTGGATGAGTGAGTGGGGGGATGGATGGGTGTGTGGGTGGACGGGTGGGTGGATGAGTGAGTGGGTGGATGGATGGATGGATGGATGGGCGGACGGGTGGGCCCCATTTGTCCAATACTTAATCCTACCTCTTCTAACGTTTTTGATTCACAAAAGCCCGCTAAATGTTTCTTCCTCCTCTTGTATACGGAATGAAAAGAAGTCAGCAAAATCCTTTTTTGTCTCCCTTGGCGGAATTAGGAATTCCAGTAATTCCTTTGTCCTCCTGGGCCACTTTCAAGGAGAAAAAAATCGCCCTGCTATTATCATCTTCTCATCCAAGTCACCATGTATAGATAAGTCTGGAAATCCATCTATCTTACTTTTTTCAAGTTAATGACATGGTTCAGAGCTTAGAAATATCTGTTACCCCCTTCCCCGCTTTTTACCATCTTTTGTTATCAATTTACACATTAACACAATCCTGCAAAAGCATTTTCTGAATTACAGGCTTGACGCAAGTTCAAGGATTCGCGATGCGTTCCTTTTCCAGCCCACACATTTTCAGAAAAGACACCTCATTTCTTTATCTTCTCAGTTTTGAATCCCAGAACAACGCCAAGCCGAAATACCGGTTTCTTCCTCTTCTTTCATGATAGCATGAACACAATAGCCAACATGCATCACATTCCCAGTCTATCGTGAAGATAAAATCAAAGAAAACAATTTTCACAAATGTCTTACATGTATTCTTCCAGTGACAATGACACTCGAAACGGACGCAGAATAATGTAAGCTGCACTTAAGATTGCTTCTGAAGATTAGCCACGGAGACTTAAACACTGAAATTCTCTTTTGTGTTTCCCCCCTCTATCTTCAGTCTTTATATTTATCATTTCCAACAGCAGAAGGTGATCGGATTGAAGAAAGCCAAGCCAAATTTATATTTCTTCCCCCCCCCCCCCTTTTTTTTTTATCCCAGTTCTCAGGGAGTAAAGGACGCCCTGTGTCAATCTGTCTCTCCTTACCCACGAACTCGAGAGGGGTGGGGGTGGGAGGGAAGGGGGGGTAAAGGGAATCCCTTCAAATTCCATTGACCTTCCCCTCCCAATCTACAGGGGAGCAGACGAATCCCTCCAGAATCCCTGTGTCTCTCTCCACACTTGAAATGTTGCCGTCTCTGTGAAGCAGGGTCTGGCAAGTTGGGGTTTAGCCAAGGGTGTGCGCATACAGTGACAGTAAGCAGAGTGGTTGATTGATTTGGTTTTGGTGGAGTGATGGAAGTGTTTCCTGTCTGTCTCTGTCTGTCACTTTGTTTGTCTGGCTTTGCGCCTCTCTGTCTCTCTTTATCCACCTCTGTCTCTGTCTGTGTGTCTCGATGAGTCTAGTTTTCATTTCATTTTCTCTCACTGTTGTGTATGCGTGTGCGTGCATATGTGTGTGTGTGTGAGTATGTATGTATGTATATATGTATGTATGTATGTATGTATGATGTATGTATGTATGTGTGTGTGTGTGTTTGGTGTATTTCTCTGTGTGTGTGTGTGTGTGTGTGTGTGTGTGTGTGTGTGTGTGTGTGTGTGTGTGTGTGTGTGTGTCTGTCTGCCTGTGTGGCTGTGTCTGTCTGTCTGTTTGTCTGCATGGCTGTATGGCTGTCTGTCTGTGTGGCTGTGTGTATGTATGTCTGCATGGCTGTCTGAGTGCTTCATGTATGCCATCTCTCTGTCCAAAGAAAAAAGTGAACGAAGAAGGAAGACGTCTCTGTGAGTCTCAGTCTCCAGTCTTCAACTTTTAACGTTCTGGGATCATTCTACACCAACGAACCACAAATCTCTGAATGGACCTCGGACAGCATTTCCACGGGACATTGCGTTGAATTGAATTGAAAGAAGCCTGCCAAATCCCTCTTCTTCTTCTTCCAGTTTACTAGTTTGAAAGGAAACCATCTGACTATTCTTAATATCTTCCCGTACTATTGTGTGTGTGTGTGTGTGTGTGTGTGTGTGTGTGTGTGTGTGTGTGTGTGTGTGTGTGTGTGTGTGTGTGTGTATGTGTGTGAGTGTGTGTGTGTGTGTGTGTGAGTGTGTGTGTGTGTCTGTGTGTGTGTGTGCGTGTGTGTGAGTGTGTGTGTGTGTGTGTGTGTGTGTGTGTGTGTGTATGTGTGTGTGTGCGTGTGTGTGAGTGTGTGTGTTTGTGTGTGTGTATGTGTGTGACTGTGACCGTGCCGCTCTCTCTCTGTCTCTCTGTCTTTGTCTCCGTCTATTTATCTAACTATCTGTCTATCTATCTATCTGTCTGTCTGTCCTTCTATCTCTTTCTATCTCTCTGTCTGTCCCTCTCTCTCTCTCTTTCTTTCCTTCCTTCCCTCCCTCCTTCTCCCTCATCTTTCCCCTGTTTCATTCATTGTCAGCCGTCCTCATCCCTCCGCCTTTGTCATTGTGTTGGACTTCAGGGGCAACAACCCACCATCTCGGATGTTCCCAAAGCTCTGCTGATGTCAGTTTGTGAGATGCTTTTTACGTGGTTTAAGGACTCTCTCTCGCTCTCTCTCTGTGTATGTTTCTCTCACAATCTCTCCCTGTCTCTGTCTCGGCCTCTCTCTCTCTCTCTCTCCCAATCCCTTTTCTCGCTTCCAAACACAATTGACAGGATCAGTTCAAGGCAGTTCGACTAATCCTTTTTCTGTCCATCCTGATACCATAGTCTGTATTTTGCGTGCTGTGTGAGGCGTGCATTAACTCTGGTTACAGAATGCACACACTGATAGAGACAGAAATGGATTGATCTAGTGGAACGGGTAGAGGGAAGCTGCTCTCTCTGTCTCTGTCTCTCTCTCTCTCTCTCCATTTTTCAGCTTGTTCTCTGTTTACAATGTCACTCATTTAACTTCTGTCCTGTAGATAAGAGAGAGAGAGAGATAGAGAGACAGAGACAGACAGACAGACACAGAGAGAGAGACAAAGACAAAGAGAGAGAGGGGGTGAGTGAGCGAGTGGAGTGTGAGGTGGGGCAAGAAGAAGAACAACAGCAACAATAACAATGATAAGAGCAGAGGAAGAATGGGAGAAGAAGAATACGAATTTCATGAACAAAAACAAGAACAAAGACGAGAACGAGAAAAAGAACAAAAGAAGGATATGAAAAGAAAAAAGAAGAAGGGAGGAAGGTAAAGATGGAAAAGGATGTGTGTAGGAGGTGTAATGATGGAAAGCAGAACTGGTACAACAACAAGAAGGACATACTATTTTACTTGCCTTTCTCTACGAATATTTCATAACGCCAACATCAGAAGCTCTTTCAAAGAAAATGTGTTTGATAAAATAGAAAATGCATGTACATAATATATATATATATATATATATATATATATATATATATATATATATATAACACACACACACACACACACACACACACACACACACACACACACACATATATATATATATATATATATATATATATATATATATATATATGTGTGTGTGTGTGTGTGTGTGTGTGTGTGTGTGTGTGTGTGTGTGTGTGTGTGTGTGCGTGCGTGCGCATGCGCGCGCGCGCGCGCGTGTGTGTGTGTGTATGTGTGTGTGTATTCATATGTTTATATGTATGTATATGCATATATGTGTATGTACGCGTTCACCATTCGATTGGGGGGAAAATTATATGACTGTATTCACACATTACGCATTTTAACACGCTTGTGGGTGCGCCTTTTCTGTTTCAGTAATTGCTTTCAGCATTTTGTCATGTGTTGTTTTGTTTGTTTTTTCTTTATCCTGAGGGCTGGCCAAGGAACTGTTCAACAGCTCACCTACCTGGGACCCATCATCAGCAATGAAGGATCCAAACCAGACATCCTCCCAAGGACAGCAAAGACTGTCCAGGACTGTCAATACTGAAACCCACATGGTAGGACAGCAACATCTCTACGAAACACAAGATCAGACTCCTGTGTGCGAGGGACGCTCACTCAGTCTGGCTCCGCGACTAAGCCGTTAGTAGGGGGCTTAGTAGGTGGTGTCCTAAGTACGTTAAATCAGAACAGGCACCACTGAACACCACCGATGTGACTCAGCAGCAGTGCAGGGTCTCCTCTGGTGTGTGGCCTCCTGGCGACCTAATATCGATGGTTCCCTGCGGACTGCTGACGCTGGAACTATGACGGACGGACCTGGGTGTGGCCGTGTATGGGGGAATCTAAATGAGCGGCGTGGGAGTAATGCCACTGAAACGGTGCAAGATGATGGGGCAGCTAAAAAAAAATAAATAAAATAAAAATAAAAAAAAAGAGAGAGAGAGAGAGAGAGAGAGAGAGAGAGAGAGAGAGAGAGAGAGAGAGAGAGAGAGAAAAGAAAAGACTTCTGTGTGTATATGTGTATTCCATCTTCCTGTACGCACGGTGGATTTGAAAGAATTAAAAGCCATAAGAATGAGGTGTCACTGCAAGATACTCAACATCAGACACACTGATCACATATACAAAGAACAAGAGCGTCAGACCATCAAGCACCACACTGGACCTTAAGAAGATCTGCTGACATCACCCCTTCAGCACCAGGGGGAAAGCAGTAGAAAGTGGTGTTTCAGGTCATAAAATGTTATCCAAAACAATAAGCCTAAAACTGAGAAAAAGGTCTGGAGATATACCCCTCTAGATAAACCGTGTGATTTTTCAGCCTTCCAGAGCCATTTCCCTTTTATCGGATGACGTCATCAGTGACGTTACTATGCACGTACGTGATACGTTTAGGGCAGTCAAGGGGTAAAGAAAGCTACGCGGGTACGGCCACTTAACAAGATCCAGTGGCCTTGCTGAAACAATCCTTGCA
>NC_134907.1:4393509-4403509 GCF_041734735.1 Babylonia areolata
AACGAGATTTAGCCCCACTCCCAGGGGACTGCTTGGCAAGGGAGGGAATTACAAAGAGACAGGGAGGGGGTGTACAGAGAGGGGGAGGGGAGATTAGAGAGAGAGAGAGAGAGAGAAGAGAGAAAGACAGAAAGAGAAGGAGAGAGGGGGAGAAAGAAAGAGAGGGGGAGAGAGAGAGAGTGACAGAGAGGAAGGAATGTGCGCGGAAATATAGTTGTCGGGCAGGAGCCTTGAGAATATGATATCAGAGGAAGTTGATGGGTTGGGGGTTGGGCCTGGGGGCGAGGGGGGGAAAGATGTTTGTTTGTGTGTGTGTGTGTGTGTGTGTGTGTGTGTGTGTGTGTGTGTGTGTGTGTGTGTGTGTGTGCGTCTGTCTTGTCTGTGTCTGTATCTGTGTGTCTGTGCGCGTCTGTGTCTGTGTCTGTGCGTGTCTGTGGGCGTGGTAATGTGTGTGCGCAAGCGTGTGTGCGTATGGGTAACTTCACACACACACACACACACACACACACACACACACACACACACACACATACACACACACACACACACTCACACACACAAACGCAAACACACACAGACGAACAGAGAGAGGAGAGAGAGAGAACTCAGAACTCAAAACGTTTTTATTCAAGGATAAAGATTTCAGGCACACACAGAGACATACAAGGAAAGAGAGACAGACAGACAGACACAGAGAGACACAGAGAGAGACCTAAACAGAGAGACAGATAGACAGAGACAGAGACTGAGACATTTATATAGAGACCGAGGTACAGAAACAGAGGCTGAGAAGCCGAAACACAGACACATAAAAAGGCATGAACACTCAGAAACAAACAGACAGACAGATAGACAGACATACGGAGAGACACACAGGACACGAAGACAATCAAGCAGACAAATGTCCACAGAGATGCTAAGAGCAGGGTGAGAGGGTATCACCTGTGTGTCCAGGAAGGCAAGCAACCATTTCTCTGGATGACGCGGTGAGTCGACAAACCCATTTCTTTCCTTACCTCCTCCCGCTCCCCTCCTCTCAAACACCCCTGCTCCACTCCTTGGACCAAGCGGACGTAATTGCAACCAGTCGTGTGTGCTCTCCCCTGCCTGACGTCACAGGCTGATCCGATAGAGGTCACTACAAGTCTGTCGCCACGTGACAAAATGGCGCCCGCCGAACACTTGGCAGGGAAGAGAGGTGATTCCATCGCTCTGATGGTACGGCTCACTGAAGAATCAGATAGTCTGTTTTTAGATGGGATGTGCTGGTGTTGGTGGTGGTAGTGATGGTGGTGGTGGTAGTGGTAGTGGTAGTGGTTGTGTGTGTGTGTGTGTGTGTGTGTGTGTGTTCGTGTGTGTGTGTGTGTGTGTGTGTGTGTGTGTGTGTGTGTGTGTGCGTGTGTGCACGAGCGCGCGCGAGTGTGTGTATGTGTGTGTGTTTGTATGCATGCGTCTATCTCTGTCTGCCTGTCTGTCTGTCTCCCTCTCTCTCTCTCTCTGACTGAATTAGGAGAGGGAGGAAGAAAGGGGCAAGAAAACTGGAGAGAGACAGAGAGTGAGACAGAGAGAAATAGAGCGAAATAGAGAAAGACGCATACAGACAAACAGACAGACCGATTAGAGAAAAAGACAGACTGACTGACAGAGAAACAGACAGACAGAAGAAGCAAGAATGAAAGAGAACGTGTGCGTCAGAGAGAGAGAGGGGGGAAGAGAGAGAGAGACAGACGGACAGAGACACAGACAGACAGACAGACAGACAGAGGTGCAAAGAGAGAAACAGCGACACAGAGAGAAGAGAGATACATTGAAACAGAGAAACAGAGAATAAGGCAGAGACAGAGAGAGAAAGAGAAGAGTGATGCACAGGAACAGAGAGACAGAGGCAGACAGACTGAGAGAAACAGAGAGAGAGAGAGAAAGAGATGGGGGGGGGGGGGGGAGAAAGAGACATTCAAATAGAGAGACAGAGTGAGGTACAGAGACACAGAGATAGATTGTGCCTAATTATGAATGATAGCCGTGACCGACTATGGAGGAGGTAACTGCTGTCCTTGGCTAGAACTGGATAATAGTGGAGAGTGCTTTGCCCAAGGCATATCCCCACTCTCTCGGCCAAGAGGGCTCTATGACAGTCAGCGTTGGGATGGATCTCAAAGGCCAACAAGCCCAAGAAGCTGTGGACTAAGAGCCAGTGCAGTCCTGACTCTTTGAGAGTCAGAGTCCTTCACAAAAGACTACCAACCAGTTAAACTACCAAACAACTAGCTGACAGTTTAACAAACTAACTAGCTGACAAATACCCAACGGACTTATTAACTAATTAATTAATCATATTTCAAATAAGTTTTCTAAATCAAAATGAAACCTAGGAACCATTCTTGACTCACACCTAGTATGCACGCTCAGGTAGTCAATCTGATGACAGTCAATTGCGTACTTCGTCGGATAAACTAAACTCTATCCGTCAGTACCTTTCTGTAGGAACTACAAAAACTCTTATTTCTGCTTTTGTGCTGTCATAAATCGTCTTCTGTAATTCTCTTCTTGCGGGCTGTCCACATAATATTCTTCGGTGAATTCAAAAACTTAAAAACAATGCAGCACGTCTGACTCTCAGAGTTCCATGTACTAATCACATTTCTCCTCACCTCCGCACTCTACACTGGCGCCCTATTGGAGCGAGAATAAAATACAAAGTTGCGTATTTCTGCTATTCAGCTTTCCACTCTACAGGACCTACCTATCTTTCTGACCTTATCAGTGCTTCCACTCCCTCAAGAACTCTCTACTCTTCCTGACTGTTTACCTTTTGAAACTTCCTCGTGTCACTACAAGAACCTATGGTGAATTTTTTTCTCTTTGCTGCTCCTCATATCTGGAACAATCTTCCTCATCATTTCTATGTATCCGATATGTTCTTTTTGTTCTGGTAAGTTCCTTTTATAAGTGTTTCGTGTTGGAATAATTATAAGTAGTTTTATTGTTAGATATACATATATACAGACAGGCATTGCGAGACAGACTGACACAGCGAGACAGAGACAGAGAAACAGAAAGACATAGCCAAAGATAAAACTGCACGTGACACTCATTCAACAGGCGATTTGAATGTACACACTCGTTGACCCCCCCACCCCCCACCCCCTACCCTCCAGCCCCCCCACCCCATCACGATAACACGATGACGTCATTCCCTGAAGGAGGTTTATCAGCAATGACGGTCAAAGGTGGTGACCTTTGACCTACTGGTGACGCATCTCCTTCACGGATGAATGCATCGCCGGGTTAACCTGCGGTAACTGATTCAACTTTAACGACAAATCACCCGAAAACTTGGTCCTGTGCTTGGCACAGTTCGTTCCCAATCTTTTTCCTCGGTTTCCCTCCTCCTCCTCCTCCTCCTCCTTCTTCTTCTTCTTCTTTTTTCATTTTTTTCATTTGAGATTGCCACAGGTTGAGAGAGAAAGAGAGACAGAGAGACAGACAGATTGACAAACACAGACAGACAGAGACAGACAGAAAGAGACAAAGAAGAGACAGAGAGAGGGACAGACAGACAGACAGAGCGTGAGACATATATATATATATATATATATATATATATGCATATACATATATACAGAGAGAGAGACAGAAACAGAGACATGCATACATGCATGCATACATACATACATATATACATACGTATGTCTGTCTGTCTGTCTATGAAAAGACACAGAGAGAGAGACAGAGACAGACACACAGACAACCATACAGACAGACACACAGAGTTACTATAATGGGATCCATTTATGAAGTATAACGGAGAGCGCGGGAATTACTTTCTGGTTCCAATTTCTGAATGATCACCCGTGATTCACTTAACATTTGTGGATAGGGATGGTTATTTTTCACACACACACACACACACACACACACACACACACACACACACACACACACACACACACACACACACACACACACACACACACACAAACAAACAAAAAAACCACAGACAAACTCGGGGATTCTGGAGAAAAAAACCGCAAAAAAAAAACCCGCAAAAAAACAAACAAAAAAAACAACAACAGTGGTTGAAGGGAAGAGCAAATTGGCAGACCTATATAACGACTCCACGAGCAAAAAACCCAGACATCCTTTTGCAGTATCCATTGTCTTCGATTTGATCTCATTGTTCTATTTCCATCTTGGAAAAAAAAGAGAACTAAAAAATCAAAGCAAAACAATACTGGCCCCAGCGGGAGAGAGAGAAATGTTTTTGGTGATAGAAATACAGACACAAAGGCTGATACACTGAACACATTGACAGACATACACGCAGAATGAAAGACAGACAGATAGAAACGATGTGGATAGACAAAATAAGATTCCAACCCCCCTAATCAGAAACAAGAGCACGATTCTTCTCCATTAATTCTCGACAGGCTCCATTCACGCGCACTGAAGCATGTGATCTTACGTCAACAATCAGATAGACTCTCGCCAAGTCTCGCACTTCCTCACCCTCGGCGTGAGCGAGACATGTACAGGAAATGACGTCAGAGACGAAGAGGGAGTGTCTATTCTTTCGCATGGACGCACGCACATTACGTCGTGTATTTTTTGCAACACGCTCTCGCACTCACTGGCGTACAGGGGGGATAATGCGTGCTCGCACGCAAAAAAGTAAACTGACATTAATCGACTTTGGTCTGCCCTCCATGTCCCTGTCTCTCTGTCACGCTCTTTGTTCCTGTCTCTGTCTCCCACCCCTTCCCCCACCTCCACCTCCCCCCCCCCACACACACATATGTATATATATATATATATATATATATATATAGAGAGAGAGAGAGAGAGAGAGAGAGAGAGAGAGAGAGACAGACAGACAGACAGACAGACAGACAGAGACAAGAGATTCAAGAACAAAAAAAATGTATCACCCAAGAATAAAATATAATATTTGAGACATCGCCTACTTTTTCAGTCTGTCCCCTTGACAATAACAACAAAAACAATATGAAAAATAGTGGTATGATTATAACAATCATCATCATCACCATCACAGTGATAATGATAATAATCGTTAACATACTTGCAAGAAAGTTATGAAAGGAACACACACGCGTGCGCGCGCGCGAACACACACACACACACACACACACACACACACACGCGCGCGCGCGCGCGCACGCACGCACACACAGAGATATGGCCGAAGTGAGATACAGAGAGCGGACATACAGACAACACAGAAGCACAATTATATCATTATGCATATAAAATAGTGATGAAGATGCTGATGCTGATGTTTCAGGCAATTGTTGTTGGCGTCCGTCTGTCTCGGGAGACAGTGGAACTCTGGTTCAGTCAAGTTGTTGAGTTGCAGCGCCTGCTGTGGCTGTACAGTCCCATTCTGGATCGGATAGCGTAAGACAGGTCTTCCCTCAGGTCTGGAACCAGTGGTAAGCTCGCCATAAAGGATATCCTTGGGGATTCGTCCGTCATCCATTCGTCTGCCGCAGACGGCGCCGGGTCATGAGTGCAAACATGCTGGAGATGCCTGCCTTGTCAAGGACCTTCTTATTTGGTACACGGTCTTGCCACGTGATTCTCCTGAGGTTGCGCAGGTGAAAGGCGAGTCTGCGTTCTTGGCGAGAGTAGAGAATCCATATTTCCCTCCCGTAGAGCAGAGTGCTATACAGGCTTGGTACACCTGCATCTTGGTGTTGATGGTCAGCATGGGACTCTATTTGCCAGGCGGGCCATGTCTGTAGCTGTTTTGCCAATCCACTTGTTGAGTTCGGCGTCCAGGGAGAGGCTACTGGAGATGGTGGAGACCTCGAGTGTGAAGTTACCAATGGAGATGCTTGGGGTACTGCTCACGTCCTGGCCCATAATGTTAGTCTTCTTCAGGCTGATAGTCAAGCCAAACTCTCTGCATGCATGAAGCGGCTGATGAGTCGCTGAAGTGCCTCCTCAGAGTGAGCTGTCAGAGCTGCGTCGTCTGCGAAAAACATCTCGCGTATGAGAACCTGTCGCACTTTGGTTTTTGCGAAAAGCGGGCCAGGCTGAAGAGACTGCCATCGCTTCTGGTGTGGAGGTACACTGCGTCCTCCGACTGGCTGAAGGCATAGGACAGCAGCAGCGAGAAGAAGACGCCAAAAAATGTTGGGGCCAGCACACAGCCTTGCTTCACACCGCTCTTTATTGGGAATGGGTCAGAGGAAGATCCATTATGCTGAACGGTGCCATGCATGTCTTCATTAAAAGACGTGATCATCATTAGGACTTGAGGGAACATCCACGCTTCTCTTTCAGGCAATAACAAAACAAACTGGTGAAAAAGTAATGCATAAAAGGAAATCAAATCCGAACAGTAGTGAATCGCACATCTTAATGAACGAAGGAAGAGGGTTCCAGACAGGTTGTCCAAAAAATGAAAAACTGGATCAGTACAAGTCAATGCGTACAGGAAGCAGACTGTAATCATCTGAATCATAACGCTCTGATGCCATTGAACAAATTCTCTGATGTATGGTAGTGACATTATTTGTGCACATGAAGGCCATTATTATTGTATTAGAATTGATTGTACAATGGCAGTATATCCAGTTTTGTTAATTTTTCATGGTTGATAGGGAGTGGTCGGGAAGAATAAGCCAAGCTGCTCGTCTGTGCAAGGAGGTAATTATAATGAGCTAATTATGACTGACATTGATATCAGAAAAACAATGTGCTCTGAAGAATAATTGCTGGGTTGGGGAATCTACTTAATATCTAAGTTTACCGAGTTAGAACAGATTGCGAGCTAACTGCAGGAATGGCTTACATGAGTTCGCCAGTTCAGTTCTTGATCAATGATGACGCAAAGAACACAGTGCTCACAAACGGTAGATAGGGACAGTTGATACACACACACACACACACACACACACACACACACACACACACACACATACACGTACACAAACACGCGCGCGCACACACACACACACACACTCACTCACTCACTCACACATTTACTCTCTCTCTCTCACACACACACACACACACACACACACACACACACACACACACACACACATTTCCTAATCTCAATCCATTCACTCCAAACCTCACATCCACTCCCTTCTCTGCTATCCCAGATGCTGAATGGGAGACTAACGACCCACTGGCCCATCCCTTAAGGTCACCATCTTTTATTGCTGGGTTCGGCCAGTGTGTGGCCCAGTGGCAACGCGTCCGCCTAGGAAGCAGAGAGAGTCTGGGGATGATGGATCGAATCCCACAGTCGCCAACATTTTCTCATCCCCCTCTTCTAGACTTGGAGTGGTGGTCTGGGCGCTAGTTATACAAGTGAGACGAGACCCTGCGTTCAGCATGCACTTAGAGCACTTAAGAACCCACGGCAACAAAAGGAAAACATCCACGTTATGTATGTGTGTGTGTGTGTGTGTGTGTGTGTGTGTGTGTGTGTGTGTGTGTGTGTGTGTGTGTGTGTGTGTGTGTGTGTGTGTGTGTGTGTGTGACTGAGGGCTGACATAATAACACAGGAAACGACACAGGCAGAGACAGACAGAGAAACTAAACGAATTTTTTTAACCAGGGTATAAGATAAGCAAATTGTTGAATTTTGTTGTTTTTTTGTTTGTTTGTTTGTTTTTTTATATAGTTTTCTCTATCTACATCTCCGTCTCCGTCTCTCTCTATCTTTCTCTCACTCTCCCATGTCACACACAGAGACACGCACAGGCATACAGACAGACACAGACAGCCACGGACAGACAGAGAATACAGACTATCAGACAACCAATGAACAGAGAATGAGGGAGGGTCAGAGTGCTTTCAATTCATACACAAACTTCGATTTTCCTCTCACACACCATCGCTGACCTACTTTGAAGAAGTTGAAGAAGTGCACTTCACTGTGGCTTTTGTCACATTCATGGAGGGACAATTACTTGCAATACCTGTGTCCTCAGTGAACCATTGACCAACATCAAGACAGGAAAGAAAGAAGGAAGGAAAAATAGAAGGAAACGAGAAGAAGAAAAAAAGTGAAGGAAGAAAGGAAATAAGAAATTACGGGCGCAATCGCACACACACTCACCCCTCCCCTCCTCCCCCCTCCACACACACACACACACACACACACACACACTCACACTCACACACACACACACACACACACACACACACACACACACACACAAAAAGAAAGAAAGAAAAATTACTTAAAAGAAATTAGCAAGAAAGATAGGAAGTTGTACAAAGAAAGTAAAGATGAAAGAAAAGAAAAAAGACAACGAACTATGAAATAAAAGAAAATAAATGAAGAACTATGAAAGAAAAGAAAATAGATAAAGAAACATGGGGGAAAAAAAAAGAAAATTGAATAAAGAACTATGAAAGAACATAAAGTACAGAAAATGGAAAAGAAATACAGAAATAAAATAATGGAAACAAACTGAAATTAAAAAAAAAGATGGAAAGAAGGGAAATAGAGACAGAAAGGAAGGAAGAAAACTATATATAATTCTGTAAAGAACACTTGAGAATATTACATCTGTAGCTTGGACTGACATGGTTTGAAACGAGATGGTTTATGTCCTCGCGAATACTCGCGAAAGATAACTGTATTTACATGTGTGTATGTGTGCGTGCGTGCATGCGTGTGCGCGCGTGTGTTTGTGTGTATGCGTGTTTGTATGTGTGTGTGTGGGCGCGGGGGGGTGGGGGGGGGGTCGTGGAGTTGGTTGATTAGTGAATGGGAGGAAGGGGGAGGGGGCAGTTTATGTGTGTGTGTGTGTGTGTGTGTGTGTGAGAGAGAGAGAGAGAGAGAGAGAGAGAGAGAGAGAGAAAGAGAGGGATATGTTCAGTTACGTGTGCGCGTAAAAGTGGAATGGGAACTCAATATTTCAAGTTAGCCAATCAGTAAAATAAACTGATAAACGAGATATTGCAAAAACAAAAGACACACACACACAAAATCAAAAGTTAACGAAATTAAATTGGACGAAACACGACCTCCAATACAAATCGATAAACAGTTTGCAAATTAGATCACTGTGTTTGTTTTGGTTTTTTTTTTATGTGTTGTTGTTGTTCTTTTTTCTGTTCCTTTTTTGTTGTTGTGTGCTGTTGTTGTTGTTGTTGTTGCTGCTGCTGTTTTCAATAATAATCTAAACAAGCAAGAAGAGAGACGCGAAGATGTATGCTTGCTTCTTCACGACTGAACATTACTCATGCCACATGCAAGATTAAACACTATCTTTCCATCTATCATCGTTTTTTCCCCCAGGAAGCATTACATTGGAATTCATCGCTGTGATGTCTATCATCCATGGTAGGCTCTGAAGAACTGACTCGTGCGATGGGTTCACACAAAGATGATACATCTGCTTCTTCTCTTAATTTTTGTTTCCCAATAAAATGTGGTGTGGCGTTTATTGGGCTTTCCACTGTGTGATTTACACAAGTGTATTCATGTGGACCAACGCTCAGTTTGTATCACAGATTGACACAAGTTGGGCCAACAGCAGAGTGAGAGCTGTGTGATTAATAGTTTCTCTATTGCAGTAGGGAGTCATTTACTTAGTCTTTTGTGAATGACTATGACTCTCAAACTGGGAAACAAGATTCCACTGGCTCTTTGTACTGCAGCCGTGGGGGCTATTTGCCCTTTGGGAACCATCCCAACGCCGACTGTCCTAAACCCCCCTTGGCTGAGGGAGTGGGGATGTAACTTGGGCAAGACACTCTCCACTATAATCAAATTCTAACCCAGATAGTTGGGACAGCAGTTGCCTCCTCTGCTGTTCTGATGGTCATAGTCGGACACGACTATCATAGACATTCATACACAACGCAAACACACACGTGATGAACAGGCTCCATCTCACAGTGCCTTCATTTCAAACGGACATGATAATCCCCCTGTGGTCACATCCACCACATTTCCACCGACACACAACATCAGCAGGCACCTGCAACAACCCGAATCGCGTGTGTT
>NC_134907.1:4411009-4418509 GCF_041734735.1 Babylonia areolata
ATCTGTCTCTCTCTCTGTCTCTTTCTTTCTTTCTTTCTTCCAATAATTGTTTTCGTGTTGTTGTTTTTCATCCCTTCTTTCTTTCTTTTTTTTTCTTTCTTTCTTTCTTTCTTTACTTCCTTTCTCTCGTTCTTTCCACTGCTCTTCATTTACTTAACTTTTCTTCTTATTTATTTAACTTGTTGTTTATCATTTTTTGCTTCTTCTTTTTTTCCCCTTTGCGAAGAAACAAATAAAGCAACAACCACCATGTTTAGACACCCCCCAAAAATAGTATTCTTGACGGAGCAAAAATCTATTTTCAGACAGGAGACAGACGTGGCAGGAATAGTATTTTTCGCACGCACTTCCACCTTTCATATCAAACGATTTATCGTGTGAATAAAGTGCGAGGTTTACGTTGCCATTGTTTAAATCCTGTTTTGTAACGCATTGTTAAACAAATGCGCAAACAAGAACACAATTAACGATTTGCTGACTTTAATGGCACGACCTACAACAATTAACACGGCCTGAGTTAATTAAAGCAGTAGACATTCACTGATTTCGTAGACAATATAAAACAAAAAGCCTGAACAAAATTATCAAAGCTACTGTGAACAGTACACATGCACTTAAGTTTCAGATACGTGCCTAACGAACAAAGGCTAAACAATTGGTTGTAAAACACTGCGGCAGTATAAAGTTACTTCTGTGTAAGGAGCGAGCTATAGATAGAGAGGAGTAAATATTACTTGTCTTTCGCTGGTTCATATCTTCGCATTAACCTACTTCTTTGGTGCCAGAGAGAGAGAGAGGGAGAGAGAGTTTGCCTGCTTTGCTCCAAGCTGCAGTAAAACACGTGATTTTAAGGGGTACAAGAGACGACCCTAATAGTTATGACCGTGTATTGATTGACTGGTGAGGAAGCTTGTTTGAGGATGTCAGTTTCACAATGACTCTACGAAAATGTGATGGTGTAGTAACTGAAGCGTATGTAGTTTTGTTTCTGGAATAGACGTTTGAAGGTATAGCGTAGCATCTCTGTTATGTGTGTGCTATAGTGTAGTGTCTCTGTTCTTTGTGTGCTATAGTGTAGCATCTCTGTTCTTTGCGTGCTATAGTGTAGCATCTTTGTTCTTTGCGTGCTATAGTGTAGCATCTTTGTTCTTTGCGTGCTGTAGTGTAGCATCTCTGTTATCTGTGTGCTACTGAGTAGCGTCTCTGTTTTCTGTGTGCTATATTGTAGCATCTGTGCTATCTGCGTGCCATAGTGTAGCATCTATGTTCTTGCTCTCACTGTCCGTGTGTCTTTTCCAACCCTGCCAGCCTGTCTGTGTGTCTGTGTCATGTGAGACCACAGCACAATGTGTGTGTGTATGTGTGTGTGTGTGTGTGTGTGTGTGTGTGTGTGTGTACGTAGGTGTGTGTGTGTGTGTGTGTGTGTGTGTGTGTGAGTGCGCGTGCGTGCGTGCGTGCGTGTGTGTGTGTGTGTGTGTGTGTGTGTGTGTGTGTGTGTGTGTGTGTGTCTTTCTGTGCAACAAACTACAACGACTATCAAGCGACAGTAAATTTCTTTCTCATAAACATTGTTCTGTCACGTAAACAACTTTTTCCGTGACCTGATTTTAGTTTTGATCACGTGTCAGCCGATCAGCAAAATGTCTAACATGACACTCAAGGTTGCACTGGCCTCTAAATGACAGTCATGAAGAAGTCACCACAAAAAGGGGGGAAAGAATAAAAGAATAAAGCAAAACAAAATAAGAAAGTAAACCTGTTCCACTGTTCAGAAAGATGATGGCACGCTGAAAGACAGTCATGAAAATCTACTCATCAATAAATGAAATAAATTATCGATAAATAAACTCAGAATCACAATACATTATTTCAATTATTTTCAATTTTCAGAAGAAAATAAGAAAAGTGCAAATCAAATAGTGGGGAAAAAATGTAATGTCGTTTATAAAAAAATAACACACACACACACACACACACACACACACACACACACACACACACACACACACACACACACACACACACACACACACACACACACACACACACACACACACACAAAACAACAACAAAAAACAAAAACAAAAACCCAAAAAAACACTTAGAACAGGTACAATCTTCCAGTTGCATTGCTCGGACGGAAGAGCCTAGTATGGTCGTAACCCTCTACTAACTGTGTGTAGTATGGAACTGACCAATGGCGTAGTTCGGTCAACGTAGGCATTTAGTCACGTGTAACTGTCAAAACGTGAGAACCAAGCAATGCAATTGGCTCCTGGAGAGACGTGCAAAAGACAGAAGAGGCTTTCAACAAGAATAGACTAACAAATAGCACAACAATGGAACATCTTGGAAACAATATGAGAAAAAAAGTGAAAGGTACAATTCAAATAGTGAAAATAAAGAATAGATAAATAGATAAATAATCGGATTCGGCATCTGACCCAAACTTTCAAATTCACAGACACACAGTTTCCCTGCTGTTGTGGGAGGAGAAGCAGAAGATGAACGGAATCACCCAACTGTTTTCTTGGTTCCACTTCCAGAAATGAGTGAAGGCTCTCTTGTTTTGCCACGGGAGGGGAAAAACAGCATACAGGTGTTTTCGTTGCTCAAACCAAAGCTTGTTTGTAGATATCACTTTACGTTGTGACTGGACTCCAATGCGCATTGTGTGTGTTGCTCATGTCCAACTGTGCTGTTCCTTTTGCATCATCTATATATCATTATCTATCCATCTATCTGTCTACACACACACACACACACACACACACACACACACACACACACACACACACACATATATCACAGAGAGAGAGAAATGTATGTGTGTGTGTGTGTGTGTGTGTGTGTGTGTGTGTGTGTGTGTGTGTGTGTGTGTGTGTGTGTGCTGTTGTTGTTGTTTGTGAGTGTGCGCGCGTGTGTGCGAGAGATCTGTGTGTGTGCGTGTGTGTGCGTGTGTTGTGTGTGTGTGTGTGTGTGTGTGTGTGAGAGAGAGAGAGAGAGAGAGAGAGAGAGATCTGTGTATGTGTGTGTGTGTTTGCGCGCGTGCGCGCGCGCGCGTGTGTGTGCGAAAGATCTGTGTGTGTGTGTGTGTGTGTGTGTGTGTGTGTGTGTGTGTGTGTGTGTGTGTATGCGTGTGTGTGTGTGTGTGTGTGTGTGTGTGTGTGTGTGTGTGTGTGTGTGTTCACATCCGTAATAAGATTAATTATGCCTCTCCACTTTTGCTTGAATCCAACACGCAACCATGTGTGTAAACCTTTCAATGACTAGAACAGTGGCGTTCAAGAGAACTAATTACCTCAACACTGAGTAAAACTTTGATCATAGTGCTTCACCATAATTATCAGTGTAGTCAAAAGTTGCTTGTGCATGTTGCTGTGGGTGGAATACTGGAATACAAGGCCGCTAAGTGTTGCTGGAAGTTGCTTTGTATTTGCCTCATTAACAAGTCCAAACGTTACTGTCATTTTTGTTCTTTTAGCTATCTGTCTATCTATCTATCTATCTATCTGTCTATCTGTCTATCTGCCTATCTATCTATCTATCTATCTATCTATCTATCTATCTATCTATCTATCTATCTATCTAGCGCCTGGTGGGTAAAGAGTGGAGATTTTTCCGATCTCCCAGGTCAACATATTGTGTGCAAACCTGCTAGTGCCTGAACCTCATTCGTGTGTATACGCAAGCAGAAGATCAAATATGCACGTTAAAGATCCTGTAATCCATGTCAGCGTTCTGCATACTCCCGAAAGCGGAGTATGGCTGCCTACATGTCGGGGTGAAAACGGTCATACACGTAAAAGCCCATTCGTGTACAAACGAGTGAACGTGGTAGTTGCAGCCCACGAACGCAGAAGAAGGAGAAGAAGTTTATTTGTTCATTTATTTATTTGTTTATTCAGTTGTTAATTTATTTAAGGGCAGACTGGTTATGCCATATCTGGGTCGCTTAAATGTCAGAGACAACGAGAGCCATTATGTGGTGTTGGTCTCAGACACTGACTGAATGAGACAAAGGGGGCACGGGGGGCGAGGAGGGGGGAGGGGGAGAAGGATATGTCTTGTTGTCACTGACTGGGTGAACGCTAGCTGTGTAACGAGGTATTTTCGTATTGCCTGTTCGCACTTTCGGTGAGGTTGATTTTGATGGTTCTGCTGTTTGTTTTGTTTTGTTTTGTTTTTTCAATTTATTTATTTATCTGTCTGTCTGTCTGTTTAGTTATTTATTTGCTTATCGAATTTTTTGTTTCTTTTTTGTTTTGTTTCATTGATTATTTATTTATTTAGTCAGTTAGTTATTTTACTCATCTATCTATCTATTTACCTATTCATCTGTTTGTTTATTTGTTTTTTCGCTCGTTGATTTTTGTTGTTGTTGTTGCTGGGTTTTTTTCTGTTTTTCTTTTTTTTGGGGGAGGGGGCTGGGTTTTTTTTCCTCTTTGCAATGGAGCCAACATGAAAAAGTAAAGTCAACACGACTAGTAAAACAGCAACAACACAAAAATTAAAACAAAATCAAAACAGTTCAGTTTTATCATCTACTAAAAACTAAGTCAACAACAACATCAACAACAAAAAAGTGAAATTCGATCAATAAAAAACAGGGCGTCAAAAGCCAGTCAGTGCGAACCCCTCAGTTTTAAGTCCCAGTTTTATTTCCAGCACCGAAGACTAGGGTCTGGGAGGCAAATAAACAGCAGACAGCATGCTGTTTGGTCTCCAAGCCTTGGGTGAGCGCTGTTTGCTGTAGGAGTGTGGAAAAGGAAAACAGTATGGTGTTTTGTTTGTTTTTTTCTTACTCACTGTGCAAGTATGTCTGCACGTGCCTCAAGAAGTCTGTTTTGGAGGACAGGGCACTGCCTGTGTGTGTGTGTGTGTGTGTGTGTGTGTGTGTGTGTGTGTGTGTGTGTGTGCGTTTGTGTGTGTTTGTGTCTGTGTGCCTGTGTCTGTGTTTATGTCTGTCTGTGTGTGTCTGTGGTGAGTGAGTGAGTGTGTGTGTGTGTGTGTGTGTGTGTGTGTGTGTGTGTGTGTGTGTGCGCGCGCGTTTGTTTGTGTTTGTGTCTGTGTGCCTGTGTCTGTGTTTGTGTCTGTCTCTGTGTGTCTGTGGTGAGTGAGTGTGTGTGTGTGTGTGTGTGTGTGTAGTAGTAGTAGTAGTAGTAGTAGTAGTAGTAGTAGTAGTAGTCTTCAGTTTAACGTCTTCCACTTAAAGTGATATTAGAGTGTGTGTGTGTGTGTGTGTGTGTGTGTGTGTGTGTGTGTCTGTCTGTCTGTCTGTCTGCCGGTATCTTTGTGTCTGTATTGTTGAGAGTGTCTCTCCCTCTCCCCTCTCTCTCTCTCTCTGTTTTTGTTTTGTTGTTGTTGTTTTCTGTCTGTGTCTGTCTGTGTGTCGGTTTGCGTATCTCTCAATGTGTGTGTGTGTGTGTTTTTGTGTCTTTGTCTCTGTGTCTGTATGTGTGTCCGTCTGTTTGTCTATTTCTGTTCTTTTTTCTGTGTGCCTGCGTGTCTGTCTGCCTGTGTATGTGTCTCTTTCTCTCTCCTCGTCTCCCTCCCTCTCTCTCGCACACAAACTAAGACACAAACACACACGCAGGCACACGCACACACATGTCCTTCTTACTCGCATACATGTGTTGGAAACGGACGGGGGCGGGGGGCGGGGGGTAGTGCGGGTGGTGGAGAGGTTGAGGAGGGGTGCACAGTGACAAAAAGGAGAGATTCACAAAAAAAAACTTGTAATTTTCACACACTGCTTCATGCCTAACAACACATTGAAATTGCATTTTGCAACATGCACTGCATCTGTTAATTGGCCGTGAAAGATTGAAAAACAAAACAAAAAAACAACAAAAAAAACCAAAAAAAAAACCCCACCTAAATGCTCTCCCCTTCGATAAAAGAAAGTAAAATAAAAAGAAGAGTTTTCTTCCCTTGGTATCGTATCAGCACTTTTTTTTTTTTTTTTTTTTTTTTGCAGCAGCGTTTGAAGGTGGAGTATGTTACAAGCGGTTAGAGTGCGACCGAAATCTGATTAGCTTCACTTAGAATGTAATATTTTGTAAACACACGTCGCACGGTAGCTCGCCCATAAGGATGTGTACTCTGTCTTCTCTCCCCTTTCATTACAGCGCACGGACATACGCAAAAATGCATCCTCATATAACACCCACACATCCTTCACCCCTTCCAATATCGGACACACACACACACACACACACACACACACACACACACACACACAAACACGCGCACGCGTGCATAAACACGCGCACGCGCGCATTTACTCACGCACGCATGCGCACATACATTTTCACACAAATACACACACATTTACTCTCTCTCACACACACACACACACACACATACACACACACACTTAAAAACACATGCACACATATATGCAGGCACGAACACACGTGCATAGACATGCCTGCATGTGCATACAGAGAGAGTGAGAGACAGACAGACTGACTGACTAACAGACAGACGGACAGACAGGAAGAGAGAAGCATAAAAAGAGGAACAAGGTTATGTATATGGTGCAAGGAACATGCATCTCACAAATACGTCCACACCTTCACATTTTGAAATCGTATTCTCCTCAATGCCAATGCTTCAGTCAATTGGCCGAAGCTGAGATCAAAGAGGTTTAAAAATAGACACGAATACTTCCCCCTCCCAAAGCGATTGAGTTGTTTCCCTTTTACCTTTTTGTGAGGCTGTAATGTATCATAAACAACTAAAAAGCAACCTGAATTTAATTACATTTCTAACAGCATATTTTGTAAACACGTGCGCACGCAAGTGGACCAATACACACACTTTTGTTGTTGTTGTTGTTTTTGTCGCGCTTGTACATTCAAAGAAACAGTTTCTCACACAATTATGCACACAGGCACAGACAAACGGACACACACACACACACACACACACACACACACACACACACAGAGATTGCCATCCCCCACTAAAAGACACGTGCTTACTTGGTGTGAAGTGAAGGTTGCGATCAAGATAGCGATTGCGTCACACCACAAACTATTGCCCATGTTTTACTAAACCATTGCAATGAATGCATTTGACACCATGTGTGTGTGTGTGTGTGTGTGTGTGTGTGTGTGTGATAAACATGAAATATCTCAAGTGCCAAGTATATCGCTCGGTTTTCATTCTCAACGGGCGGCGAATGGTGAGGCGAAGATAAAGTCTGATATGGCAAGCCGAAAGCGTCAAAACGGGATCTTGTTCGCGTTCTATTTATTGTCAAAACACATGCTGGGTAGACTGAGTCATGAATGATAAAACATTCATTATTTAGGCACCCCATCATCCAACCCCACCCCACTCCACCTCTCTCTCTCTCTCTCTCTCTCTCTCTCTCTCTAGTAAGGGGCCATACTCTAAACTGAATAAAACATTTCGCATTCTCTCTCTCTCTCTCTCTCTCTCTCTCTCTCTCTCTCTCTCTCTCTTTCACGGAGGTACACTTGTTTAAAG
>NC_134907.1:4423509-4438509 GCF_041734735.1 Babylonia areolata
CTCCTCCACCCCTTCCCTTTCATTCCTCTATTCAGTGTCAAAAGAAACAATCGTACAGATGATGAAATAAAATGTCAAACAGCCAACAGTGAATGCGAACAGCAAAAAGAACACTGCTCAAGAGTTTCTCAGACAGACAGCGAAAGACAGACAGACAGACAGAGACAGACAGAGAAAGAGAGAGAGGCAGAGAGACAGACAGAGACAGACATACAGACAGACAGACAGACAGACAAAGAGGCAGACAGACACAGACAGACAGAGAGGCAGACAGACATAGACAGAGAGGCAGAGAGACAGTGACAGACAGAGAGGCAGAGAGACAGAGACAGACAGAAGGAGAGAGAGAGAGGCACAGAGAGAGGGAGAGGCAGAGAGACAGACAGACAGACAGACAGAGAGAATACTGAACACTGAAAAGTTTAATGTTATAAGCTGTTGTGACGTAGTAGGTACAAATCAGAACCAAAATGTTGCAAAAATTGGAACAGAAAGGAAAAACAGAATTGAAGCAAAATAAACTACTATATACGGGATAAGTCACACCATTGAAATATATGTCATTAGCTGTAAAGCTGTCGAGACATAGCAGATACAAACCAGAACAAAAATGCTGCAAAACAGATAAAAATGGAACAGAAAGAAAAACAGAATTGAACCAGAATAAACTACTAAGGGATAAGCGACACTTTGGTACCTTGTCATTAGCTTAAGAAGTCCCTGTGGCAGATGGGTACTGTGCCTTTTGCTCACAGTTATTCGTCTCCAAGGTTTGAACAGTGAGACAGACAGAGACAGAGACAGAGAAAACAACACGTCAAACATTTTTTTAAGAAAAGTGCAATGCAAAAAAGGAACAGAAACCCAGCAAAAGAAAAAAAATGGAATAAAATAAAGAAAATAATAGAATAGAATAAAATAAAATAAAAAGTTAAATGACAAGAAGCAACACGAGGCACACAAAAGAAAGCAAGGAAAAGCAGACATACAACGGCCAGACAATGTTAATGCTTCAACTGAAAAAATACCTTCAGTCTCCTTCAGTCCACGGAAGATTTAAATCGAGTTCAAAGGATTTTCTTCCAAAGGAAGTAATATTGATGTCAGGTACAACTTCACAAAACAGCGTATTCGTACAGCCAGCTGTGGTTTAAACAGCAACAACACCAGCAAGGACAGCAACAACTACAACATGATTTTTTTATGACGTCACTAACATCTCCCAGTCTTTAGAGAGAAAAGAAGACAGGAATAATACAGACAAAGAAAAAGTAAGAGTGAAGAAAGAAGAAGAACGATAACAACGACGACGACGACGACAAGAACAACAACAACAACAACAACAAAAGAGGAAGACGAAGAACAACAACAACAGTAGCAACAACAGCAACAACAACAAGAGAAAGAAGAAGAAGAACAACAACAACAACAGCAACAACAACAAGAGAAAGAAGAAGAACAACAACAACAACAGCAACAACAACAAGAGAAAGAAGAAGAACAACAACAACAACAGCAACAACAACAAGAGAAAGAACAACAACAACAGCAACAGCAACAACAACAAGAGAAAGAAGAACAACAACAACAACAGCAACAACAACAAGAGAAAGAAGAAGAAGAACAACAACAACAACAGCAACAACAACAAGAGAAAGAACAACAACAACAGCAACAGCAACAACAACAAGAGAAAGAAGAACAACAACAACAAGAGAAAGAAGAAGAACAACAACAAGAAGAGAAAGAAGAAGAAGAGTTTTATTCTCGTCGTCATTGTTGTTGTCATTGTTATTGTCACACGGACTGATTGGAAGACTAGGCCATGCGTAAAATCTTTACCCTTGAGTAATAAAATTTTGAACCTCTCCTCTCTCTCTCTCTCTCTCTCTCGCTCTCTCTCTCTCTCTCTCTCTCTCTCTCTCTCTCTCCATCCCTCTCTCCCTCTCTCTCTCTCTCCATCCCTCTCTCCCTCTCTCTCGCCCCTCTCTCTCTATCCCTCTCTCTCTCTCTTTCTCTCCATCCCTCTCTCTCTCTCTATCCCTCTCTTTTTCTCTCCTCTCTCTCTCTCCCTCTCTCTCCCCCTCTCTCTCTCTATCCCTCTCTCTCACTCTCTCTCCATCCCTCTCTCTCTCTCTCCCTCTCTCTCTCTCTATCTCTCTCCGTCCCTCTCTGTCTCTCCCCTCTATCTCTATCTCTCTCTCCCTCTCTCTCTCCATCCCCCTCTCTCTCTCCCTCTCTCTCTCCCTCTATATCTCTCTCTCCCTCTCTCTCCCTCTATTTCTCTCTCTTTCTCTCCATCCTCCATCTCTCTCTCCCTCTCTCTCCCTCTCTCTCTATCTCTCTCTCTCCCTCTCTCTCTCCCTGTCTCTCTCTCTCTTAAAGACAGGTTCCAGACACCTCCAGTCCCACACTGTCACAGACTGTTGGTCAGCACACACCTGCAGGCACCGTGCAAAGTGAAAAGGATTCAAACCGTTGGCCAGTGAACTTCACCAACCACCCAGCCACGGATCAAACCAGACGAAGATTGCGGAACGAGGAAGGAAAACAGCAATAAAATAAATAAATAAATAAAACAAAAAGCACGAGTTGGCACAACAGCCAAAGCTGTAACCGTCAGAACAGGTGCGCGCATGACAAGATTCACAAGGGGGGAGAGGGAGAGTAGGGGGGAGGAGTGGGGGGGGGGGGCAGACTGGTTTGGGAGGAACTGCTGGCAATAAGTCGTGAGGAATAACGTGTGGCATAGGGATTCTGAACGGAGTGGGGATGGGGGAAAACGGAGTCAGAGCAATAGTTCAGGTTGGTGGGGAGAGAGAGGGAGGGAGGGGTGTGTGTGTGTGGGAAGGGGGAGGGGGTTGGGTGGTGATGGTGGCACAGGAGGAGTGGTGGGGGGGGGGGGGGGGTTCTTCACCTCGTTGTGATTAAGGGGATGAATTTGGTAATCTATTTACTTTTATATCTTCTTCTTCTTCGTTGTTGAGGGCCCATAGTCATATACATTGATTATTCTGGCACCTGCATGAACACACACACACACACACACACACACAAGTATAATCAGAACTGAGTCATACACATGCCAACATGTCAAGTATTTCCAGCGTTCGAAAGACATATAGAGGTAAAATGACGAAAGTGATGATATAACATTTGCATCATTTTCATTATCATGATAATCATATTTGCTACAGTTTATTTCTTGTTGTCGTTTTTCCCGACGGAGCGACAGATTTTTTTTTCTTTTGATAAACTGAAACTAAATGGATCACGGCTTTTTTTTTTTTTTTTTTTTTTAACATTTCCGACACAAGATATGCCTGACAAATGTATTTAAAAAGGTTTCTCCCCATGACTTATGTTTTCTATTTCAGTTCGTCTCTGCAGCTGTGCTTTTATAGTTTTTAACTGCTATGTCTGTCTATGTGTCTGTGTGTCTGCCTGTCTGTCTGTCCGCCCGTATGTCTGTCTGTATGTATGTATGTGTCTTTCTTAATCTTTCTTTGTCAGCCTTTCACTTTCTCTCTGACTCTCTGTCTCTCTCTGTTTTCTCTCTCTCTCTCTCTCTCTCTCTCTCTCTCTCTCTCTCTCTCTCTCTCTGTCTGTCTGTCTGTCTGTCTCTCTGTAATCCCCACTCTCTCTGTCTTTCTGTCTCTGTCTCTCTATGGCTCTCTCTTTCTCTATCTGTACTCCCCACTCTCTCTCTCTATTCTCTCTCTGTCTCTCTCTCTCTGTGCTCTCTCTTTGTACTCGTCTCTTTCTCTGTTTGCCTGCCCCTCTCTCTCTCTCTCTCTCTCTCTCTCTCTCTCTCTCTCTTCTTCTTCTTCTTCTTCTTCTTCTTCTTCTTCTTCTTCTTCTTCCCAGTCTCAGTCTGTCTGTGTCTGTCTGTCTATACATTTCAAAAAACGACAGAGACGGAGATAGACAAAGGCAGTCAGAGGCAAAAAACAACAACAACCCGAAAACAAAAAAGAGACGCAGACGTATAGAGGAGACAGGAGACAGCACAACGTTCATCAACACACAAAAAATGAAGAAGACAGAGAGAGAGAAAAAAAGCCAAAGTGTTTACATACCTGTCTTTACAACCGGAACTTTTTTGTAGAGTCGCGTGTCTGGGTGGAATCACTCCTGGGACAGAAAAAGAACACAGCGACAAGGTTACAGAAACCCTAGACCACCCGCATTCTAGCACGCACGCAAACACACACAGACACACAGACACAAACACAAACACAAACACACACACACACACACACCAACGAAATACACACACATACACACACACCACACACACATAAACACAAAACACACACACACACACCACACACACACACACACACACACACACACACACACACACACACGGACACAAAACACACACACACACACACACACACACACACACAAGTATGCACACACGCGCACACAGTCTCACTACTCCCTCTCTTTCTCCTGCTTTCCCCCCTCCTCCCTCTCCAACTCCCCCCCCCCCCCCCCCCCCCCCCCCCCCCCCCCCCCCCCTCCAAAATCACTTTGACTGGAAAGACAAAGCACTGGAGGCCACACTACTTGACACGATAATTCTGAACATCATCATGACCGGTCTCCATAATGCCAGTTAACAACAGGAGAAACAGGATAAGAAGAAGACAAAGTGGAAGAAGCAGTGAAAAAAGACAAGAAAAACGAATTAAAAAAAAAGAAGACAAAAATAGATTAAGATAAGAAAGAGAAAGAAAAGAAGAAGAAAAAAATGTAGAAAAGAAAGGGAGATAGAAAGAAAGAAAGAATAGTGAAGAGGTGAATAAGGAAGACGATGAAGATATAATTCAATTTTACAAAAAATATGTATGTATGTATGTATGCATCTATGTATGTATGTATGCATCTCTCTCTCTCTCTCTCTCTCTCTCTCTCTCTCTCTCTCTCTCTCTCTACCTATCTGTCATATATAGATGATGAAGATATTATTCAATTTTACAAAAAATATGTATGTATGTATGTATGTATGTGTGTATGTATGTATGTATAGCTCTCTCTCTCTCTCTCTCTCTCTCTCTCTCTCTCTATCTATCTATCTATCTATCTTCTACCTATCTATCTATATATGCATCTCTCTCTCTCTCTCTCGCTCTCCGTCATATATATATATATATATATATATATATATATATATATACATACACAGAGAGAGAGAGAGATATGCATATATAGATAAATAGATGTATATATATACACTATAACACTTCCTTACTTGAAGACAATGTCCGTAAGTTGCATGAACAATCAATATTGCTTGACACTCTGTTTAGATTTACGTTCAACACAGCACAGCCGTAACTGCCGTAAAGAATGGGAGATATTTCAAACCCATACATCCACCCCGAATATGAGGCACCCGACCTGAAAGCATGACAGATATGAAGCAGCCCTGGAGACATGAGAAATATGCAAGCGTGAATTTCTTGAAGAATTCAAGCGCAACTTTTCTAGAGAATTGAAGTCCCACCAACAACATATGCCAGAGTAGTTCTCGGCTGTTCACTGAAGAAAGGCGAGTTTGACGAAAATATGCATCTGCCGTGAGTCGTATATTAAAATGAAATTGGCTTCATCCCGATCCCTTTGATGTTTTGAGTGGTATCATTCTGTTGCAATGATCAAAAGATGTGCAGAATGTTAGAGAATGATGAGATGAACAAAAATGTAAGGACAACAAAATGGAGAAAAAAAGTAAAAGAAAGAACGAGGAAAATAGCGACATAAAAAAGAACCCGAACTTGACATAACAGAAAGAAAGACAAACTTAAAGAAGTAAGATAAAGATCTCTCTCTCTCTCTCTCTGTCCCTCTCTGTCTGTCTGTTTTTCTCTCTCTCTGTCTTTGTATCTGTCTCTGTCTCTCTCTCTCTGTCTTTGTCTCTGTCTCTCTGTCTGTCTGTCTGTCTCTCTCTCTGTCTTTGTATCTGTCTCTGTCTCTCTCTATTCCTCTCCCTCTTTGTGTCTTTGGCTGTCTGTCTTCTCTTTCTCTCTCTCTCTCTCTCTCTCTCCCTCTCTCTCTCACTCTCTCTTTCTCTGTCTTTGTCTCTATGTCTTTGTCTCTGTCTCTCTCTCTCTTTGTCTCCGTCTCTCTCTCTCTCTGTTTTTGTGTCTGTCTCTGTCTCTGTCTTTGCCTCTGTCTGTCTGTCTCTTTCTCTCTCTCTCTCTCTGTCTTTGTCTCTGTCTGTCTGTCTGTCTCTCTCTCTCAAGCACACACACACACACACACACACACACACACACACACACACACACACACACACACACACACACACACGGCAGGACCGTAGGTTTCAAACACTTCTGACTGAAACAACTGAAACGGGTCGTGTGTCAGATCCTTCAGTGGTTTCATCTGGCATGATACTAGTGTATCAGTCCTGTGTTTCTATCTATCTATCTATCTATCTATCTATCTATCTATCTATCTATCTGTCTGTCTATCTGTCTGTCTGTCTGCCTGTCTGTCTATCTGTCTGTCTGTCTATCCAGCTATCTATCTGACTCTGTCTGTCTGTCTCTCCCTCTCACTAAATTTGTCTGTCTGCCACTCTCTCTCTCTCTCTCTATATATATATATATATTTATGTGTGTGCGAGCGCGCGCGCGCGCGCGCGTGTGTGTGTGCTAGTGTGCGCGCGCGTGTGTGTGTGTGTGTGAACAGAGGTGTTTCATCGACAGACGCAGAAAGGAAGTATTGCATTTCCCTCGGACTGACGTGTCTGTGTGACACAACACTAATGTCAAATGTCACGATGGACAACAAAACTTTGATTGCTTTGAAATGTCAAAGGGGTCGGGGGGATGGGGGGAGGGGGTGGGGCTTCTTGCTTTTTACTTTCTCTGTCTCTCTTTCTATGTGTCTCTCTCTGTCTCCCTGTCTCTCTCTTTCTGTCTCTGTCTCCCTGTCTCTCTCTTTCTGTCTCTCTCTCTCCGTCTCTCTCTCTCTGTGTATCTCTCTCTGTCTCTGTATCTCTCTTTGTCTCTGTTTCTCTCTCTCCGTCTCTCTCTCTCTCTGTGTATCTCTCTCTGTCTCTGTATCTCTCTGTCTCTGTCTCTGTCTCTGTCTCTCTCTCTCTCTCTCTCTCTCTGTCTCTCTCTCTACCGTCTCTGTCTTTTATTCTGTCTACCGTTCTCTCTACGCACACATGTGTATATGTGTGTGTATAATGTGATGTGTGTTGTGTGTACTGGAGAGAGAGAGAGAGAGAGAGAGAGAGAGAGAGAGATGGAGAGAGAGAAAGAGAGATAAAGAGAGAGCGAAAGAGAGAGAAAGAGAGAGGGAGAAAGATGGAGAGAGAAAGAGAGAGAGAAAGACAGAGAGATGGAGAGATAGAAAGACTCAGAGAAAGAAAGAGAGAGAAAGAGAGAGTGTGTGTGTGTGAGAGAGAGAGAGAATGAGAGAGAGAGAGAGTGATGGAGAGAGAGAAAGAGAGAGAGAGTGTGTGTGAGAGAGACAGAGATTCAGATTCAGATTATTTATTCATTAATAGGCCTAGGCCCCTTATGAAGAGGTAAGTGACAATATAAGTAATAACAAACAAAATGAAAATATATAACCAACCATAATAAGTACACATATTACATAAACGCTGCAATGAAGTACAGCATCTTAAGATGTCACGATATCCCGAAATTTAAATGTCTGGTGTAAAAACAGTGCCAGATTCCATATATCAGCAAGTCTCGTGGATGACAATAATAAACTCAGTTTGAATAAACATGGCTGTCGATAGTACTTAGGTAGTATATATTTTCTCTAATTCTACAAAGAGCTGGACAACGAAAAACAAAAAGTACCTCGTCTTCTTTGTCTTCGTTACATAGTGGGCAAATTAAATCATTGTCAGTAAAATCTCTGTATTTATAGTAATGTGTAGCTAAATCTGACACACCTAACCTAAATCTTGTTGTTACATACTTCAAATACATGTCCATGTTACATACCAAGTACTGTTTAGCGTCATGCGTATGTCCAAAAGTTCTATACAAACTAAATCTTTCACTATTTTGAATATGGTAATTCCAGTCCTGCCATCTACAATCAATCAAGCGTTGCCGGAAAAGTCTTACAAACTGATTTATACTACCAACACCTTGATTCAACCATACATCACCAAATCCATTAAACAAATACGTACATCTATGACCCAATTTCTCTTTCCCCTAATATGTAACTCATACAACATTTTGTAAGCTCTATAATCATCCATTTGTAACAACTTAAGCCAATAACGTATACACTGTATAGCGGAGTTAATATACGGATATCTATATATCGTATATCGGATGTCTATTTGTTTCACATTAAACAAGATCATTAAGTGTACGCAGATCTACGCCTAGAAATTTCTTCAACGCAAACAAGTGCACAGATTCACATTCCAACGCGGCTTTATGCAGACCCCATAATTCAGAACCATATTGCATGACGGGTTGTACATGAGCATCAAAAATTTTCAAAAACAATTGTAGAGAAGTATTATTTAACGAAGATAATCTTTTTATAACACACAATAAGACATTGTTGGCCTTGCTAGCAAGATCTATACAAGCAGAAACAAAGCTCAAACGTGTAGTAAAATTTATCCCCAAATATTTATAAACATTGACAACAGGCATTGTAATACTATCATAAAACCATCTTTCCCGTGAACTTAAATACCCCCCTTTCTAAATACAATGATGTTACTCTTACACATGTTGACTTTCAGTTGAAGGGAACTTGCTGCACGTGGTAAGTTATTCAGCTGAGTCTGTAGACCAACAATAGTTTCTGACAAAAGTACAACGTCATCTGCGAGAGACAGAGAGAATGAGAGAGAGAGAGAAAGAGAGAGAGAGACGGAGAGAGAGACACAGAGAGACGGAAGGAGGAAGAGAGGGAGAGAGATATGGATTGTTCGGACCACACATTTTTGTTGTTGCTGTTTGTTAAATTATGAAATGGCAATCTGCTAATTGACGTCAACAGAGTGCTTCAAGGCCGTGTTTGTATGTAACTTTGGTAACACAGTAGGGTTGTTGTTGTTGTTGTTGTTTTCAGCATGGCTTGTTCCTGCCCAGAGCTAAGTGTGGTATAAGCTGAACTAGTTTGACTGGGACCACACAATCGCAGGTCATCCACTTCAGAAATGGCTTCGGCAGTGTTGCGCAAAGTTTGTGACCGACACTTTCAGTATTTGTATCTTTCGAGTTTCATTACAACCCTGTCGAGTAGACGCAAATCAAAAAATGAACTTACACAAGACAAAACAAGATAGGACAATACAAGACAAGACAAGATAAGCAATGCAATGTAATGCAATGTAGAGTAATTGCCTAAGTGGAGTGATGGCCTAGAGGTAACGTATCTGTTTAGGAAGCGAGAGAATCTGAGCACACTGGCTCGAATCCCGGATCTTATCCCTGGCTGGTTCTTACCCGGGGCCATTTCTTATCCCTCCTGGCTGGAATATACCCCCTGTGTACACTTCGCTCACCCAACCAGTCTGTATCACATTTACATATAAAACACATGATGATAATGATGATGGGGATGATTATGATTATAATAACAATACTGATACTAACAACTAAACAACAACAACAACAAAACAATAATAATAATAATAATAATAATAATAATAATAATAATGATGATGATAAAGGGAATGTATATAACTCCTTCCAACCCTCAAGCCACTCTGCAATTAATGCAAAAAACTGATGTGATGATGTTAGTCAAAAAAGTGATGTGATGATGTTCGTCCTTCGGATTCAAAGATGACCATGGCTTCAAGAGTCAGATGGAAGATGTGTGTGTGTATGTGTGTGTGTGTGTGTGTGTGTGTGTGTGTGTGTGTGTGTGTGTGTGTGTGTGTGTGTGTGTAGCTGTGGGTCCAGAGGTGACTGGTGAGGCCAATCCGGGCCCTGAAGTCTCGCCCACATGTGGGACACAAGTGAGTGGGTGCTGTTGTGGCAGTGGATGCTGCTCGGGCCTTGCGCACAGCACGCTTCCCTTGCTCCTCGGTGATGCGCCTGGCTTCAGCTGCACGTGCTTTTGTGGTGATCATGCTGTGCCAGGCTGGACGGTCCAGAGCAAGTGTCTCCCAAGTGTTGATGTCGACGCCCAGGACTTTGAGGGACGCTTTGAGGCAGTCTTGGTAGCGTTTCTTCTGTCCTCCAACTGAGCGCTTGCCCTGACACAACAGTTGATTAGACAGTCGGCTGTCTGACATTCTCACCACATGTCCAGCCCACTTGGCTTGGACATTCTGCAGAAGGGTTTAGACGCTGCAGAGGCCAGCTCGTTCCAGGACTTCCGTGTCGGGGACTTTGTCCTGCCACCTGATGTGGAGGAGTCTGCAGAGACAGCTCAGGTTGAGCTGTTTGGTGTGTCTGCTGTAGACAGTCCAGGTCTCGCTGGCGTAAGGGAGGGTGGTAAGGACCACTGCACAGTAGACCTTCAGCTTAGTGTGAGTTGTCTCCGCTCCCAGACGTTCTCACGGAGTCCCCCAAAGGCGGCGCTGACTTACGCAATATTGTTTTTGACGCTAGCGTCTATGTTCACACACACAGACAAACACACACACAAACACACCACCACCCCCACCCACCCACAGACATACCCGTAATGTCCTTCACGTGCCATGCCACGCCCGCTCACATCATGCTCACTTTCAGACAACATCAGAGAGGTTAACAGTGACCTAGTTGGCATGCAGTGCAGGGGAGCATGTCTATGTTTCCCCAGGTCTAAGTTCTCCCAGGTCTATATTCCCCTAGGTCTACGTTCCTCCAGGTCTATGTTCCCCCACAGCTGACCATGGTTGACCACAGCTCAAGAGTGCTCAGACTGCATTATATTGTCGCATTTGTACATTATGTCTTTGAAGATGTTTGACCACTGTATGACCACTACTAACCACTATCAGAGTTCAGCTTGCATCACTTTGTATGCAATATTGCAACGTTTTAGCAGATTTCACTATACTGTTGGCCATTATTGACCATTACTTGCCACTGCTGACCACTGCTGACGACTACGTCAAATTCTTCAGGTTGCGTTGTTTTGTCACATTTGTGCATTATCAAGACGTCCTGGTTTTTTGTTTTTGATTTTATTAACTGCAAACTGACCACTGCTGGTCACTGACAACCACTACCCAGTGACCACCGCTTACCGCTACTGACCACTACAGTCCACTGACTACTACTGACCACTGCTGACCGCTATCCACTGCTGCCCACCACTGAACACTAACTACTGCTGATCACCGCTAACCATTGACCACTACTGACCACTGCTGACCACCATATACTGACCACTAACCATTATTGACCACTGACTGCTGATCACCGCTAACCATTGACCACTACTGACCACTGCTGGCCACTAACCATTATTGACCACTGACCACCGGTGACATCCATTGACCACTGATGACCACTGACTAATGCTGACCACCACTGACCACTGCTGAGCAACACTGACCACTACTGACAGCTGACCACCATTGGCCACCACTGACCACTAGCACTACTGATCACTCACAACCGCTAACCACTGACCGACCAGAATCAGCCACTGACCACTATAATACTGACCACTTATGACTATTGACCTCTGACCACTACTGACCACTGCTGACCGCTTCTGACCACTAACCAGTTCTGACCACTGACCACTTCTGACAACTGACCACCGCTGCCCAGCACTGACCACTGCTGACCACCACTGACCACTGACTTCTGCTAACCACTGACATTACTGTCCACTAATAACCACCGTTGCTTATTACTGTCCACTGCTGACCGCTGACTACTGCTGACTACTGCTGACCACCGCTGACCACAGTCACAGGGCACATTGACCACCACTGACCACTTTATATGGACCACTACTGAACACCATTAACCGCGGACTACTACTGACAACTGCTGACCACCACTGACCACTGCAGATCAGTGACCACTGTTGACGGCCATTGACCACTGACTACCGGTGAGCATGACTGACCACTACTGACCGCCACAGACCACCACCGACCACTATGGACCACTGACCACCACTGAGCACCGCTGACCACTACTGACTGCTGACCATTGACTATTGCTGACCACTGCTGACAAGCACCCAAAAGTGTGTGCATGATTAAACAAACATATGTTTAGGGGAATATAGACTCGGGGGGGTATACAGACCTGGGGGAACATAGACCTGGAGTAATACAGACCTGGGTGAACATAGACCTACCAAAAACTTTTTGGGGGATTATCGACCTAGGGGAATATAGACTGAGAGAACAAAGACCTGGGGGAACAAAGACCCAGAAAACGTAAATTTAGGGGAACATAGACCCGTGGAAACATAGACCTGGGGGAATATAGTCCTGTAAGAACTTGTAGCTGGCTGAAGGAAAATTCTGGGGAACATAAACCTAGGGGAACATAAAGCTGACCCCCCAAATCATCTGCAAAATAAACCGCGAAACAATCATTTCATGAAGCGCGCGCGCGCGAGTATGTGTGTGTAAATCAGAATCAGAATCAGAATCGGAATCAGATGTCATGACAACCGTGAATGAAAGTTTTATAGACACAACAATAAAGGGAGTGTGTGTGTGTGTGTGTGTGTGTGTGTGTGTGTGTGTGTGTGTGTGCGTGTGTGGGTGTGTGTTCTTTGTCTCTGTTCTTGCTATTTGATTTTTTAGTGGGGATACCTTTCTTCAATACCTTCTTTTTCTTTCTTGTTTCTCTTCTCAGTTTCATCTTTCTTCCCTGTTCATTATCTTTAAAAAAAAAATATCGTATAAAGTTTTATTCATCCTTTCACTCCAGTTGCTTATGGAGGACTGCTATCAAATGATACTTTTACGCCGAAGAGAAGACATTCAAATACTCAACACTATGCCTTAATACGAAAACGCAAATATGTTTCAAATAACAATTAGCATTTGAATATGCAAATTTGATAAATGTACTTATAGCTAACAAATTCCATCTGCTTCCTATGAACAAAAAAGAAAGAAACAAACAAAAAACAAAAATGAAAACCGACTTCGGAGACAAATATTTTTCTATGCACACGCTTGTCTCGGAAGTCATTATACTTTGTGCATTCCATTATAAGATAGAACTCATCCCCAGTCACAGCCATATTACAAACCTTGCAAACTCTCGTGGTGTGCCACTACGTCTCCCTCTTTCTATTTCCAACTCAAGATTACCAAGCATAATTCATCAAAAGCAGTCACTGTACATCAGAACGACTGAACGTCTCTAGGAACGAACTTCATGTTCAAAGATAATATCAATTAAAACATGTGTTCCATATCGAAAATTTTAATTGCAAATAAGACAACAGTTTTATCCAAGCAACAAGTTCATTGATAACTTTCCAGTTTTTGATAAAAGCCCATTGGCAATAACTATTGTGTGAAATATATTCCTCGCAGTTCACATTCCCTTCATTCTAATGTTAATCTTGGCACTCTTCAAATATCAATGTATTTCAGAGAAAAAGAGAGGGGGTAAGAAATGGCCCAGGGGATATAAACTGGCCTAGGCCAAACATACCCCGGGTAAGATGTAGCCCAGGCCAGTTCTTACGGGGATAAACTCTGGCCTAGGCCAGTTCTTACGGGGGTAAGATCTGGCCAGGGTAAGATCTGGCCTGTTACACCGGCACAGTAGCCAGTATTTTGTCCCCCTCCACTAGACCTTGAGTGGTGGTCTGGACGCTAGTCAATCGGATGAGACGATAAACCGAGGTCCCGTGTGCAGCATGCACTTTGCGCATGTAAAAGAACCAACGGCAAGAAAAGGGTTGTCTCTGGAAAAATTCTATAGAAAAGTCCACTTCGATAGGAAAACAAATAAGAAGAATACTACAGGCAGGAAAAAATACAAACAACAATGGGTGGCGTTCTCAGTGTAGCGACGCGCTCTCCCTGGGGAAGAGCAGCCCGAATTTCACACAGAGAAATCTGTTATGACACAAAAGAGTAATACAACAGGGTAGGTATGGGTAATTGCGAACGATCCAGTCGAAGCGATCAGCTGAATGTGTGTACTGTAACGATGATATGTCGTATGGCAGTCAAACGTAGTTCTTTTGTTTTTGTAGGCTTTCTCCTGGTTGCACCAGGAAAAGTTCGTCTGCTCATTCTTTTCAACGTTATGTCGACGTTTGAAATAGCAAGGATGGCTGAGGGTAAATGCGAACGGGCAAGTGCAATTGCGAAGGATGGCTTTGGGTATATGTAGACAATTACAATAAAAGCAGGTCTTTAACTCATTAGACATAACATATCATTGGAACATCGCACTAGACTGTTGTATTGTTGGTTTTGATCACACATGCACACAAACAAACGTTTAAACACACACACCCATACCGCACACAAACACACTCTTTTGAGAGTACTCAGTTACTGTACAGCATCATTCGCAAATACACTCACCTCAAAATATCCTATGGTCTAATTGCAAACAACACTATTCTGCAGATTCCTGTTAAAACTGACGTTTTGATCTGTCACCAATATGCTTTCTTAAATTCTCCCAGCACTGGTAATGCGTATTCAACATATTATCTCATCAAATGAAACTATTTCAAACTGTGTCAAAGTTCAAGTCCTACAACTTGCGTCCCTTGATTTTAGGATTTTGAGAGCACGTTTGTAACCTTGGTCGGTAGTGGTGCGCGAAGAGAAGAAATAGCGCGGAAATAGCCAGAAATAGCTGATGTTTGACTGGTTCCTGGAAATGAATATTCATTAAGGTATTAGGAAAAGGTCAAAGCAGACGTCAAATTGTAAAATGCAACCGTTAAGAACGCTTCGAAGTGGGGCGGTGTACGAATCGTTCGCAATTACACGGTGTTCGCAGTTACCCATACCTACCCTATGATGCAATACCACACAATGCGATCACGTCATGGTGTCTTGTTTGTGTAGGTCCCGCTCCTATC
>NC_134907.1:4446009-4448509 GCF_041734735.1 Babylonia areolata
GTAGTTTTTAATAATAGTTCTCGAGCCTTTATTTCAATATTTATATCTTCTGTCAACCACGGGGCCTTATCATCCTGTCTAACGCGTTTAGTCCTCAAGGGAACATGTTTGTTGAAGACGGAAAGAAAGTACTTATACCATGTCGCAAGCGCACTGTCAGGGTCGGTACACTGGTAAACATCAGAAAATTTAGCCATACATAAATCAGACAGAAACCCTTCTGTGTCAAAAGTTCTGTAACTACGGAATGACATATACCTGTGACTGCATCTGGGGATTTTTATACCTTTCTTTGACCATGTTAGACATACTGGAAAGTGATCACTAAGGCCAAATACAGGAACAGAGGTTTCTACAACATTTCTAGGGTTAGTTACGTAAATGTGATCGATTAGTGTTTCAGAGAGAAGTGTCTTCCTTGTTGGAGTATTAACTATCTGTGTTAGATTGTACATTTCAGTGATTCCCTTCCAGTTATCATGTGGTTTTAACAAATCAATGTTAAAATCACCCAGCAATATAATTTCGGTGGAATAGTTAGTTGCATCTTCCATCATGTGCTCAAAGCGATCAAGCCACTCAACCCTTTCTTCGGGATTTCTGTATAGAAAACATACAAGGATTGGCTTGGTCCCTTTTAAGCGAATCTCTAACCAAATGCATTCAATTTTATATTTATCAAAAATACTAACTCTTTTGTAATTTACAGACTGATGAACATAAGCTACCAATCCAGTTTCCAGTTTAACTGTGGCATCACGCCTGACGAGGTGGTATCCTGGAATAGATAACACATTGTCTGAAACAACATCAGATAATCGTGTTTCGGAAAAGGCAAAAACATGAAAGCAATTACCAGAATTAGAAAGGATGGGGGAAATGTCTGACATCTTGTTCAGCATATGACAAATATTAAGGTATCCTATTTTGAATCCAGTTTTAGTCAGCCACTTGGGGGTGTTGGAGCAGTTCTCCATAATCAATGCTGATAAATCACAGGGCAAATGCAAGTGGTGAATGTCCTGAGCAAACACAATAACACTTATAAAAATACAAGTTATTCTAAATAAACTTATTTAAGAAATGCAGAATACAACGGTTAAATTTTGTACAAAGGCAAAAATTCTGAAAAAAATGGAAGGTTTCAGTATAGACACGTGACACCAATTGTTCACACAACTTTAGTCAACAAGACAGAGAGTAACGTGCAGTATTACACCGTCCCAATCCGAGTGTGAAAACTGGCCTGAATTGGCAATGAATTCACAATACATGAACAACGTGAAAATATATTCTTTATTTCAGTTTAACATTGATTAACCAAATGTAATTAAAAGATATATGAATAATGTATGTTTTATGCAGAGCATAATAGCGACCTTTCAGTCCTGTATATGCCGCATTGTCATAGGCCGCATATATGGCACACAAGTGCAGCCATACCGTATCAGATAATGTCAATATATATATATTAGCAGCCCGATGCTCCATAGCTACCATGGTGGCGTCGGTCGTTGACGGTCTCGGTCGTACACCAGCTGTGACGCCAGGTTGACCAGCTGCTGTGCACACTGGCCAACAGGGCTGTGTGGGAGCCAGTTGTGGTTGTCGCACATGGATCCGCCCTGTGGTGTAGGTGTGAAGTCCATGGCACCTGGTCCTGGGTACTGACTGTGTGTGAACCCTCCACTGTGGGTACTGAAGGGAGGGAAAGGAAATGGGTCTGGGAATCTGGGATGTGGGATATAAGGATTTATGTGACGTGGGAGAGGGTAAGAAGGAGGGGCATGTGGGAAGGATGAAAAGCCATTGGGTGGGGGGTATGGGTTTGTGTTTGCCCGGGATCGTCTGTCTTGAGGGGGAGGTACATCTTCCCCTACATCATCCGCCATCCAGTCTGTAGGTGTACGGTCCTGGGCCCGGACTCGCTGAGGTGGACGTGCCTCACTGAAGGTGACACGCCGGTCATTCCGGGACGGCAGAGGGGGGAAGTGGGCAATGGATGACAAGGGAGGAGAACCTGTGTCTGTAGAGTCTGGGTGCTGAGAGCAGTGTGAGGAAGCTGCTCCACTGTTGAAGTGCGGGGCTCTCCCTCCATCTCTGTGTCCTGAGGAAGGACGTGAGGACCCCACGTCTTCAGGGCGGTTTTTGCTGTCTGCACGCCCAGACTGAGGGAGAACTTTCTTAAAGTTGACGGCAAGGCAGGCCGTCCCTCTTCTACTGGGGTGAGTGGCATCATTATACAATGCCTGACGTGGTGCCCCGTTCTGAGTCACAAAGGCACTGTAGTGGTCAATCATGTCTACCTTCATGCTCGTGCAGGCAGAATACAAACTTCTGTTTGATGGCGCTATGGCGTTATTCAGTTGATTTCGACCTCTAGCAGGGAGAATGGAGCTTAATGCTATGTATGCTGAGGGAAAACAACTGGTACACAGGTCAGTGAGTTCACACCAGTTCTGTTTTGAGATTGGTCCCGCTGGACAATCATTTACCCCAA
>NC_134907.1:4456009-4463509 GCF_041734735.1 Babylonia areolata
ACAGAGACAGAGACAGAAAGACAGATAGAGACACAGAGACAGAGACAGAAAGACAGAGACAAAGACAGAGAGAGACACAGGGAGACAGAGAGAGACGGAGACAGAAAGACAGAGAGAGACACAGGGAGACAGAGAGAGATAGAAAGACACAGAGACAGAGACAGAAAGACAGAGACAAAGACAGAGAGAGACACAGGGAGACAGAGAGAGACGGAGACAGAAAGACAGAGAGAGACACAGGGAGACAGAGAGAGATAGAAAGACACAGAGACAGAGACAGAAAGACAGAGACAAAGACAGAGAGAGACACAGAAAGACAAAGAGAGACACAGGGAGACAGAGAGAGACAGAAAGACACAGAGAGACACAGAGACAGAGACAGAAAGACACAGAGAGACACAGGGAGACACAGAGACAGAAAGACACAGAGAGATACAGGGAGACAGAGAGAGACAGAAAGACACAGAGAGACACAGAGACAGAGACAGAAAGACACAGAGAGACACAGAGACAGAGACAGAAAGACACAGAGAGACACAGGGACAGAAAGACAGAGACAGAGAGAGACACAGGGAGACACAGAGACAGAAAGACAGAGACAGAGAGACAGAGACAAAAAGACAGAGAGAGACACAGGGAAACAGAGAGACAAAGACAGAAAGACAGACAGAGAGACAGAGACAGAGAGACAGAAAGACAGACAGAGAGACAGAGACAGAAAGACAGACAGAGAGACAGAGACAGAAAGACAGACAGAGACACAGGGAAACAGAGAGACAAAGACAGACAGAGAGACAGAGACAGAGAGACAGAGACAGAAAGACAGAGAGACAGAGACAGAAAGACAGAGAGAGACACAGGGAAACAGAGAGACAGAGACAGAAAGACAGACAGAGAGACAGAGACAGAAAGACAGAGAGAGACAGAGACAGAAAGACAGAGAGACAGAGGCAGAAAGACAGAGACAGAAAGACAGAGAGAGACACAGGGAGACAGAGAGACAGAGACAGAAAGACAGAGAGGGACAGAGACAGAAAGACAGAGAGAGACACAGGGAGACAGAGACAGAGACAGAAAGACAGAGAGAGACAGGGAGACAGAGACATAGACAGAAAGACAGAGAGAGACACAGACACAGACAGAAAGACACACAGAGAGACACAGGGAGACAGAGAGACAGACACAAAGGGACAGAAAGACACAGAGAGAGAGACGCAGACAGAAAGACAGAGAGACAGGGAGACAGAGACACAGGGACAACGGACAGAAACGTACAGAGAGAGAGAGAGAGAGACAGGGAGACAGAGACACAGACATAAAGACAGAGAGAGATATGGAGACAGAGAGACACAGATAGAAAGACAGAGAGAGAGAGACAGGGAGACAGAGACATAGACACAGACATAAAGACAGAGAGAGACATGGGGACAGAGAGACACAGATAGAAAGACAGAGAGAGAGATACAGGGAGACAGAGACAGAGAGAGACAGAGAGAGAGAGAGAAAATGACGACAGAGCCACACCGACAAATCTTGGTCACGTTCGGTCCATAAACATGACTTATGGAAAAGCATGTCGGCTTTCCCCACATTTCTCCTCCTCCGCTCCTCTGTGACTGACGGAGTGAACGTCCACGTCTTCTTGTGAACACTGCTCCTTCCGTCTTGGGTGGGGGAGGGGGGGCGCGGGGGAAGGATGTGGATCTTACCAACATGTTTATGGTTTTGGAGAGTAATACTTCTTCTTCTGCGATCGTGAGCTGCAACTCCCACATTCACCCTATGTACATGAGTGGGCTTTTACGTGTTTGACCGTTTTTACCCCGTCATGTCGGCAGCCATACTCCGCTTTCGGGGGTGTGCGTGTTGGGTATGTTCTTGTTTCCATAACCCACCGAACGCTAACATGGATTACAGGATCTTTAACATGCGTGTTTGATCTTCTGCTTGCGTATACACACGAAGGGGGTTCAGGCACTGGCAGGTCTGCACGTAGTGTTGACCAGGAAGATCGGAAAAATCTCCACCCTTTACTCACCAGGCTCCGTCACCGAGATTCGAACCCGGGACCCTCAGATTGAAAGTCAAACACTTTAACCACTCGGCTATTGCGCCCGTCGGAGAGTAATACAAAAATGTTATGCTCCTGTGGGCGGTGGGAGGTCGGAGAAAAATGAAAACAGAACTGTAAAACCCAAAAGAAACAAAGCATGTTTCCATAAACGACATGGAAAGGGTCATTGGCCTACTTATTCAGATATATACAGTCGAAATTGTGCTGTTTTTGTTTTTTTCCTTTTTTCGTGTTTTCTTCTACTTCTTTTTTTATGTCTCCTCTCCAGGTTAAAAAAAATTAAGGAGGGGCGGTTTTGGCGAGTGGCACTGCCCATTGCTGCAAGGAACACTTAAATTTCACTTTAGCTGGCCGGAAAAAGCGTAATTCCTGCATTACTCACGCTTTGCACGTGAGAACCGTTGCCATGCGGTACATCACTTGTTTGTCCAGCGGCACACTCAGTGACAGAGGCTTGGTGCAAAAATCAGCACTTTGATTCTCTGTGTGTGTGTGTGTGTGTGTGTGTGTGTGTGTGTGTGTGTGAGGTAATTAGCTTTTCTCCGGGGCAAATTGCTTTAGTTAGGTAATAAACCAATTAGGTGACTGGAGTATAATTAGTTTAGCTCATTTGTCGGATAAGCTGGCTGGCTGGTTGATTGATGGAAGTTTCTTTGTGCTTCTGTCTGTCTGTCTGTCTGTCTGTCTGACTTTCTATCTCTATCTTTCAAGAAACACCTTCCCAACACACACACACACACACACACACACACACACACACACACACCATAGTAATTTCTCACTTTTCTTCCTCTGCTTTCCCCCTGACCCCTCCAATCCCCCATTTCCCCGCCAATCACCATCAAACACCAACAGTTCATCACAGAGTTCACCCCAGCCGTCCCTCCCCCAACCCTTCACCCTCTCCCTCCCCCAGCCCTTCACCCTCTCCCTCCCCTACCCTCCCGTCTTCATGGCTTTTCTGCACTCCATAAATCTTCCGTCATACGTCTTTACCACTAACCACTTTACCTCTACCCCTACCCCTACTCTCACCCCTATCCCCACACCTCCAATGCGTGCAGTTTGCGAGAAGGGGAAGCGAGTCATTTGCGAGAAAGCGACGGGTCGCGAGAAAGTCCTGCGATGTCGGGTGCAAAAGACAACAACAAACAAAAAACCGAGTAACAGAGGCACAAGTACCTTTCTTCACATGGTGGTGCAGGACGCAAACAAAACGTGACTAAGAGCTTCCGGGTCACAAACTGTCTGTCATCTGACAGTGGTAGAGAAGGGAGGTAATGCAGAATGAAAGGGTGAGAGGACTATTTGTTGTGTCGTATGTAACCAGATGCTGTGGTAAGATTATTGTTATGTATATTGGAGTGAACAATGAAGATATTGTTACCACTACTACAACCCCCAGTGCAATGGTAATTATGCCTGTGGCCTATATGCAATTAAAAAAATCGCATTCTCTCTCTCTCTCTCTCTCTCTCTCTCTCTCTCTCTCTCTCTCTGTGTGTGGATCTGTCTCTGTCTTTATTCTCCCTGCTATTCTGCTCTGTTCTTTCTTTTTCTATTTTTCTTTCATTTCGTTTTTTCCGAAAGCAGAGAGAGGGAGTGGCCGTAAGTCTAACATGAAAGGTAGAGCACGATGCTTTGCAAATCAAACAAATATCGGCATCATCTCCAAACCAACATTGCGCAAATTTCTTCAGAACGGAACAGAGTCTCTGTGGGCTTTTCCAAATACAATAGACTGAGCAACACACTAGACGCCACGTTCTTGGCATCAGAGATCTTTTCCCATCCCTTTTGCGGCCAATCAGTGGCAGCCTCTGTGCGTGTGTGTATGTGTGTGTTTGTGTGGGTCTGTATTTTTGAGTGCGTTTGTGCATGCGCGAGAGTGTAAGTGTACACAAGTGTCAGTAGAGTTCTGTGCACGTGCGTGTGTGTGTGTGTGTGTGTGTGTGTGTGTGTGTGTGTGTGTGTGTGAGGGGGAGGTGGGGGTGCGGGGGGAGGTGGGGTAGAGGATGAGGTATGTGAGTGTATGCATGCCTACACTGTGGGAGCAACAGGATATTGGAACGTATATCTATATATATATATATATCTTTGTATATATGTGTGTGGAGATATGGGCATATGTGTGTGTGCTTGTACAAGTAAGTGTTCATCTCTGTGTGTGTGTGTGTGTGTGTGTGTGTGTGTGTGTGTGTGTGTGTGCCGTGGAAGCTGTGATACGTAGACTAGAAATGAGTGTGTGGAGGAGGGGGGTAGAGGAGGTGCAGGGTAATGTGTGTGGTGTGTGTGTGTGTGTGTTGGAGCTCATGTACGTTTATATGTATTTGACTGTGCTTTCATATCTGTGAAATTGCATGTTCGGTGCATATCTGTTATGCATGTGTGGGTGTATATGTGAATGTGTGTCTTCATGTTTTACATCTATTTGCTTATTTATCATCATTGTTATCTTTTTTTTTCTTTTTTTTTTCTTTTTTTTTTTACATTATAGTTTTCATTTATTTATTTATTCATTTATTTGTGTAAGCTTATCTATTATCTATTCACCTTTTTTTTCTTTCTTTTTTCCTCAAGGCCTGACTAAGCGCGCTGGGTTACGCTGCTGGTCAGGCATCTGCTTGGCAGATGTGGTGTAGCGTATATGGATTTGTCCGAACGCAGTGACGCCTCCTTGAGCTACTGAAACTGAAACTTTCTTTCCTTCCTTCCTTCCTTCCTTCCTTCTTTCTTTCTATTTTTTCCTTCTTTCCTTCTTTCACTGCTTTCTTCTTTCCCTCACCGCCTTCCTTCCTTCCTTCCCTCCTTCCTTCCTTCTTTCTTTCTTTCGTTCCTTCTTTGCGTCCTACACTGCTTTCTTCTTTCCTTCCTTCCTCCCCTCCTTCCTTCCTTCCTTCCAGCCCCATTCCCGACCGGTACAAAACGATGAAAGCAGCACGGTATACTGGGTCAGCGTTGTCAGCCTCCCCCCCCCCCCCCACAAATCCTCCTCCTGTAAAGGGTACCTGTCATTGTCGGGGTTCTTAGGAGGCACTGATAACCACGTCACGGCGGTAACCACTGTCACGCTGTGTTTGTTCTTTGTTCTGGCGGTGCTGGTTCTGCTGTTGTAGTTCCTTTTGTTGTTGTTCCTTGGTATTTTTCCTGTTGTTATTGGTGGTGTTGTTCCTTTTTGTTATTGTTAATGCTGTTATTGCTGTTGTTACCGTACCATTTTTCAGATACAACAACCTTCACGCTGTCTTTGTTCCTTTGTTGTTGGTGGTGTTATTGATGTCATTGCTGTTGTTACCGTTCTATTTCACAGAAATAACCGTCTTCACGCTGTCTTTGTTCCTTTGTTGTTGGTGGTGTTATTGATGTCATTGCTGTTGTTACCGTTCTATTTCACAGAAATAACCGTCTTCACGCTGTCTTTGGTCATTTGTTGTTGTTCCTTTTGTTGTTGCTGTTGTTTTTCCTTTTGTTGTTGTTGTTGTTTCTCCTTTTGTTGTTGTTGGCGTTGTTGTTGTTGTTGTTGTCCCTTTGTTGTTGTTGTTCCGTGTTTTTGTTGTAGTTGTTCTTTCGTTGTTGTTGTTGCTGTTGTTCATTTTGTTGTTGTTGCTGTTGTTCCATTTGATGTTGTTGCTGTTGTTCCATTTGTTGTTGTTGCTGTTGTTCATTTTGTTGTTTTTGTCGGTGGTGGTGCTCCTTATTGTTGTTGTTTCTTTCGTTATCGTTGTTGTTCCTGTTTTGTTCATGTTGTTGTTCCTTTTGTTGTTTTGTTATTGCTTTTGTTACCGTACCATTTAACACACACACACACACACACACACACACACACACACACATATATATATATATATATATATATATATATATATATATATATATATATATATATATATAACCGTCTTCACGCTGTCTTTGTTCCTTTGTTTTTGTTGGTGATGTTGTTGTTGTTAGTGGTGGTGGTAGTGGTGGTGGTTGTGGTTTGTTGATGCTGTTGCTGTTGTTGTCAGCGTACCAGTCACAGATACAACTGTCTTACCAATGTTGTTGCTGTACTTGGTGTTAATGTTGTTGTTTAGTCATTCATTCATTCATTCTTTCTCAGGGTGACCTAACAAATAGGTCACTGCTCATCTTGTGTGGTGTACAGAAAGGCGTGAAATGAAATCATGTCAACTTCTATTTTCCCTTCAATCTCATTTTTCTCATCAGAGGGGCGGGGTGGTGATGGTGATATAACAGTGTCATGCTAATGACCATCATGTCACGATGTAAGTCACTCAAGTGTTTAGGTGATGCTATGAGGGTTGAATATTTCGGTCATCTGTCTGTCTGTCTGTCTCTTTGTCTGTTTGTCTATCTCACTGTCTTTGTCTCCCTTCGTCTGTTTGTCTGTCAGTGTGTTTATCAGTCTGTCTGTCTGTCTGTCTGTCTGTCTCACTTCCCTCTACCTCCCTTATTGTCTGTATGTCAGTCTGTCTATGTCTATGTCTGTCTGTCTTTCTCTCCAGTTCGCTTTTTATTAAAAATTTGTTCCCTCCCCTTTCTATCTCTCGTTTAAAACAAAAATCGTGATATATAATTATGTGTTCATTCAAAAAAACAAAAATCGACTCATGTCTCTGACTTCCAACTCACATTGCATTCGATACATCCCCCCCTTCCCCCCACCCCCATAAATCTACGTTGGGTAATACGATCTCTTTTTTTTTCTTTTTTTCTTTTTTTGTTCTCTTTCTTTTCCCTTGCATACTGATGAGAAAAAACAATGGAACGCATGTTTTTATTCATTATTACCATAAAATTAACAGAAACAAAACCTACCCATCCGTACGTTTGTTTCATTTTGCTAAGTGTTTGTTTTTTTGTTGTTGTTGTTTTTTTGTTGTTGTTTTTTTATTCCATCTTTGTATTTATATTTCAACACAATATCACAAGAGGTCTTCTCGTTAATGATTTTACACCATGTTATAATGCATTCATTCTGATGTAATGTACAAAGATGGTTTGTTTTTCCCTTTTGCAGTTGGACGCTTACGTACATAAACTAAATCAAGACATACATGAAGTCACACATATGTACGATGACATAGATACATATACATACACACACGCAAGCTCCTGTAACACGTTTGCACATGGGAACAAGATGATTAGCACATGGGAGGGAGAAAAAAAAAGATGTTAAAAAAAAAAAAAAAAAAATCACGAGGAAAAGAAAATACACCATGTCTACGATAATATTTTGCATTCAGCTGTATACGAGAATATTATAGGTTCAGATAAGATAGTTTTTAGCCATGTTAAACATGCACACCATCAAACAGTGGTGAATAGAAGAATCAACTATTGGTTAATTTTTTATATTCCAAATTGATAACAGCAATATACTTTTCAATATAATATCGTGGTTTTTTGGGGTTTTTTTTAAA
>NC_134907.1:4466009-4483509 GCF_041734735.1 Babylonia areolata
GAAACACGAACAACAACCGACAAAGCCAAAAATAAACCGAAACCAAATGCAAAATTATTTAGAAAAATGCAATCACTTCCTTCACCAACAACATGCACTGAACAAAACAGACGTAACAGAAAAAACGAAATGCTGATATTTCGAACGAATGTACACGTGTTATCTAGCTGTCTGTCTCTCTGTCCGTATTCTTAAACAGGAAAGACAGTGTACATAACGAAATAAAGTGCCAACAAACAATAAAATATTATTACGATCCAGCATCTACTGACCTTTTAGCTTTTGAAAAAGAAAAGAGTCGAGAAAAATAACAAACCCTTCCTTTCTTCCTAACGCTCTCTCTCTCTCTCTCTCTCTAATATATATATATATATATATATATATATATATATATATATATACATATACCTTTCTGCATGAATAGTCTTACGTATTTTTGACTCACGTGTGTAAACCTGAAGGTCATGGGCAAAAATCAACTGCGCACACATATTTATACATATCCAAAGCGCGTGCTCGCAACATCGAAGGGCGACATTTTGTTTCAAGTAGTTGACCTGCCCGTTCAATCCAATATTCAATCAACAATACACGATAACATGTGATGGAAAGTTGGAGAAGGAGACCGTTAAATATTTATTCAGAGACAGATTTGTGAACGCCTCATCACTTACTGGATTATGCCCCAAACTGCCATAAAAATATCAACAAAATCAGTCGGAAATCACAGTCAAAATAACAAACCATGAGAGTTAATACCCTTGATGAAACGAAAAAATTTCCAGTCTTTACTTTTCTCAAAATTAAGTCCTTTTCACTTCATACGACGTTTAGAAGTACTCGTACTTGGCTCTGCATGTTATTAGTTTAACAAAATACTCAATTTTCATATCAACTTTAAAACTATAAAATTAGATGGTAAAAATGGGGCGTCATTTACCCCGAGACTGATGTCAGTCATGCTTGTAGCAGACGATGCTTGTTACACACTGTGTTCGATAACACATGAAGGCGGTAGAGAAGGGACAGAAGAACAACAAAAACGGCATAGACAGCAACCACTGATGAAGTCAGTCAGCCATCCACCCTCAAAACTGACCAGTCTGACAACTCCCCACTGGCTCAGTTTCTGCATCAGCGGCAGACTACCTGGGCCTGCACTACGAAAACGGCACTAGGCTGGACCACAGTGTCACAGCCATCCTAACAACAGATCCTGTCAACTTGATATCATCTTTATAATCAAGATCAGAACATGTGTGGGTTGAATCAATATTATTCACATCATACAATTTAATATAGATCTGAATACTATATGTCTTGTGAATTTGAACTTTGATAATGAATTTCTTCAAACTCGCTCACACACACACACACACACACACACACACACACACACACACACACACACACACATGAGAGAGAGAGAAGGGGGGATAACAAGAAAAAAATCTTTATACATGAGGATACATAAATATTTATTAAATGAAAGAGTTGTTTGTTGTGCTCACATGTGTGTGTGTGTGTGTGTGTGTGTGTGTGTGTGTGTGTGGTTCTGTAACAAAATAGATTCAAATGTGGAATGTATTTGCTGAATTAGATGTGCATCACACACACACACACACACACACACACACACACACACACACACACACACACACAGAGAGAGAGAGAGAGAGAGAGAGAGATTACAAGAAAAAATCTTTGTACATGAGGATACATAAATATTTATTAAATGAAAGAGTTGTTTGTTGTGTTCACATGTGTGTATCTGTGTGTGTCTATGTGTGTGTGTGTGTGTGTGTGTGTGTGTGTGTGTGTGTGTGTGTGTGTGTGTGAGTGAGGTTCTGTAACAAAATAGATTCAAATGTGGGATGTATTTACTGAATTAGACATGTATGAGAAAGAGACAGAGAGAGATTACAAGAAAAAATTCTTTATACATGAGGATACATAGATATTTATGAAATGAAAGAGTTGTTTGCTGTGTTCACATGTTTGTATCTGTGCGTCTCTCTCTCTCTCTCTCTCTCTCTCTTTCTGTGTGTGTGTGTGTGTGTGTGTGTGTGTTGGGTTCTGTAACAATAATATAGTATGACTGATAGCAGTTTACATAACTGATTTCAGACTGCTGGGAAACAGACCCTGGCCTGACTGATCCATTCCGGGGGGTTAAACCGTGCATCTTGTGTAACTGAACTTTATTTCTTATATGAAGTTGAATCCTTTTTCACTTAAACAAAAAGCAAATTTGAGTTTGAACAATCATTTGAAACAAATAGCCATGCACATTGTTAATATCTATATCTATTTTTAAAGCAAATTTGAGTTTTAACAGTCATTTGAAACACATAGGCATGCACATTGTTAATATCTATATTTATTTTTCACACCGTATTACACTTTTTCTCAACAATTATAAGCTTATGATTATGTAATTAACAGTTTTTATTTTTCATACATAATAAAAAGCTCACTGTTCAGTTACATCTTATGTATTAAAAACAAATACATGTATAAAATGTAACTGACCTATATTTATCATTTGAATTTTTATTTTCATGTGTGAGCATGTAATGCAGCTGCATACACAAATAGGTGTATGTATGACTTTGACATTTACACCAGAAAAACAGTGACTGTTTTAAAAAATGGTCTAGATTATGAAGTAATTATATATATATATATATATATATATATATATATATATATATATATATATATATATATATATATATATATGTGTGTGTGTGTGTGTGTGTGTGTGTCTGTGTCTCTGTGTCTCTGTGTGTGTCTGTGTGTTGGGTCTTACTGAATCAGGGTAATCACAAAAATCTGTAATATGATGAAAATGTGTTGTGAATGTCATTTTTTCTAATACTAATTGTAATCATAAAGCAGACAGGCACATTGTTAATACCCATATTGAGTTTTTTCAGATAGTTTTAATTGTTTTCTCTATGATTAAGCTTATAGTGCTTTACTTTATAGTTTAACAAAAAGTTCAGTTACATCTTATATATTTATACATGTATAAAATGTAACTTAACTTTATTACTTATCTTGCGTGTGTCTGTGTGTGTCTGTATGTTGTCACACTTAGGTGCATTTCCTCTTTCATTTAAACAAAAGCAAGTGTGAGTTAGAAATGAATTTTTTTCCTTTGTGACTTTAATTTTGAAAAAAATGTGAAAAATAAAATTATACAATGTGAAATCCAACACTTTGTGTGGTCTATATTTCTATGTTGGGAGATGCACATGGCTTTTGTTTTGCAATTGATTTTTTGTGTGTTTTGATTCAATTGTTGTAGTAAGTGCATGTCACAAGTGAGTCTTGAAGGCCTTGCCTCTCTTGTTCTGTCTTTCTCTCTACCTGTTTCCTTTTTTCTTTCCCTCTCTCTCTTTCTCCATTTTTTTTGTTTTTTTAATATCACATTTGAAGATCGTTTGAAAGATGAGCCACAAACATTTTTATGTTGCGAAATTGCAACCGAATTAGCTGGAACAAAGCTAACAAAGGGCCACTTTGTTAGGAGGATTGCGAGAAAAGGCAGCCTTTGGATGACATGGTGGGAAATAATGGGGTGGGTGGTTTTTATCCATGGTTCTACCGACAGAAAGTGGGTGGAGAGGAGAGAGAGAGAGAGAGAGAGAGAGAGAGAGAGAGAGAGAGTTGAAAAGAAAGAGACAGGGAAAGACAGTGAAAGAGGGGAGAGAGAGAGAGAGTTGAAAAGAAAGAGACAGGGAAAGACAGTGAAAGAGGGGAGAGAGAGAGAGAGAGAGAGAGAGTTGAAAAGAAAGAGACAGGGAAAGACAGTGAAAGAGGGGAGAGAGAGAGAGAGTTGAAAAGAAAGAGACAGGGAAAGACAGTGAAAGAGGGGAGAGAGAGAGAGAGTTGAAAAGAAAGAGACAGGGAAAGACAGTGAAAGAGGAGAGAGAGAGAGAGAGTTGAAAAGAAAGAGACAGGGAAAGACAGTGAAAGAGGAGAGAGAGAGAGAGAGAGAGAGAGTTGAAAAGAAAGAGACAGGGAAAGACAGTGAAAGAGGGGAGAGAGAGAAGGGGAGAGAGTGGGACAGAGACAGACAGACAAGAGAGAGACAGAGATATTCAAATAGAGAGATAGGGGGAGAGACATGCATACAGAGAGAGACAAACAGACAGACAGATAGAGAGTTATTGAGATAAAATGATAGAATAAATGAATGAATGAATGAATGAATGAATGAATAATAAATGTTTTTCTTCATTAAGGGGAAAAAAGGAAAAAGCACATTACATTGTTTTGTTTTCATCCTGCCCTCATGAAATGGGAATACTCTCACACACACACACACACACACACACACACACACACACACACACACACACACACAGAGAGAGAGAGAGAGAGAGAGGGGAAGAATGTGTAGAGAAATGAAGGAAGAAGAAAGAGCAGGGGTGCCGAGGTATCTTTAACAAAAATAAACAGGCTGACGATTACCTTCTAATCACAAAGCGATCCCACTTCACTAGCGAATCCCGACATTATTGATCGATCCAAAAGCAGCTCCTATCAAGATTGCCCACAGAAGCCTCCTCACAGTGTGATGACTTCTCGGGTTTCTCCGTCACTCTCTCTCAGCTCCCTTTTAACCCTATCATGTCTGTCCCGACCCCTCTAACCTCCTCCATTTTGCCGTCCTCCGAACTGGGTCGCCTGTCATACCTTGTGTGTGTGTGTGTGTGTGTGTGTGTGTGTGCGGGGGTGGGGGTGTGTTGGTGGTGTGGGTTTCTTTCTCTGTCTCTCTGTCTCTGTCTCTCTCTCTTTGTCTGTCTGTCTGCCTTTCTGTCTCTCTCTCTCTGTCTATCTCTCTCTTTGTCTGTCTGTCTCTGTCTCTCTGTCTCTCCGTCTCCCTCTCTCTCTGTGTATGTCTCTCTGTCTCTGTCTCTCTCTCTCTCTTTGTCTGTCTGTCTGTCTGTCTCTCTCTCTGTCTGTCTGTCTGTCTCTCTATTTTTCTCTTTTTCTTCCTCTTTCTCTCTCCCTTCCTACCGTTCTCCTCTTTCTCTCTCCCTTCCTACCGTTCTCCTCTTTCTCTCTACCTTCCTACCTTTCTCCTCTTTATCTCTCCCTTCCTACCTCTCCTATTTCTCTCTACCTTCATACCTCTCCTATTTCTCTCTACCTTTTTCTCTCTATCTTCTTACCTTTCTCCTCTTTCTCTCTCTCTTTCTCCTCTTTCTTTCTCCCTTCCTACCTGTTCTCTTTCTCTCTCCCTTCCTACCTCTCCTCTTTCTCTCTTCCTTTCTACCTTTCTCCTCTTTCTCTCTCCCTTTCTACCTTTCTCCTCTTTCTCTCTCCCTTCCTACCTTTCTCCTCTTTCTCTCTCCCTTCCTACCTCTCCTCTTTCTCTCTCCCTTCCTACCTTTCTCCTCTTTCTCTCTCCCTTTCTACCTTTCTCCTCTTTCTCTCTCCCTTCCTACCTCTCCTCTTTCTCTCTCCCTTCCTACCTTTCTCCTCTTTCTACCTTCCTACCTCTCCTCTTTCTCTCTATCTTCGTACCTTTCCTCTTTCTCTCTCCCTTCCTACCTCTCCTCTTTCTCTCTCCCTTCCTACCTTTCTCCTCTTTCTCTCTCCCTTCCTACCTCTCCTCTTTCTCTCTCCCTTCCTACCTTTCTCCTCTTTCTCTCTCCCTTCCTACCTCTCCTCTTTCTCTCTCCCTTCCTACCTCTCCTCTTTCTCTCTCCCTTCCTACCTTTCTCCTCTTTCTCTCTACCTTCCTACCTTTCTCCTCTTTCTCTCTACCTTCCTACCTCTCCTCTTTCTCTCCCTTCCTACCTCTCCTCTTTCTCTCTACCTTCCTACCTTTCTCCTCTTTCTCTCTCCCTTCCTACCTTTCTCCTCTTTCTCTCTCCCTTCCTACCTCTCCTCTTTCTCTCTCCCTTCCTACCTCTCTCCTCTTTCTCTCTCCCTTCCTACCTTTCTCCTCTTTCTCTCTCCCTTCCTACCTCTTCTCTTTCTCTCTCCCTTCCTACTTTTCTCCTCTTTCTACCTTCCTACTTTTCTCCTCTTTCTCTCTACCTTCCTACCTCTCCTCTTTCTCTCTCCCTTCCTACTTTTCTCCTCTTTCTACCTTCCTACTTTTCTCCTCTTTCTCTCTCACTTCCTACCTCTCCTCTTTCTCTCTCCATTCCTACCTTTCTCCTCTTTCTCTCTCCCTTCCTACCTTTCTCCTCTTTCTACCTTCCTACTTTTCTCCTCTTTCTCTCTCACTTCCTACCTCTCCTCTTTCTCTCTACCTTCCTACCTCTCCTCTTTCTCTCCCTTCCTACCTCTCCTCTTTCTACCTTCCTACTTTTCTCCTCTTTCTCTCTCACTTCCTACCTCTCCTCTTTCTCTCTACCTTCCTACCTCTCCTCTTTCTCTACCTTCCTACCTCTCCTCTTTCTCTCTCACTTCCTACCTCTCCTCTTTCTCTCTCCCTTCCTACCTCTCCTCTTTCTCTCTACCTTCCTACCTCTCCTCTTTCTCTCTACCTTCCTACCTTTCTCCTCTTTTTCTCTCCCTTCCTACCTTTCCTCTTTCTCTCTACCTTCCTACCTTTCTCCTCTTTCTCCCTACCTTCTACCTCTCCTCTTTCTCTCTCCCTTCCTACCTTTCTCTCCTTTCTCTCTACCTTCCTACCTTTCTCCTCTTTCTCTCTTCCTTCCTACCTTTCTCCTCTTTCTCTCTTCCTTCCTACCTCTTCTCTTTCTCTCTCCCTTCCTACCTTTCCTCTTTCTCTCTTCCTTCCTACCTTTCTCCTCTTTCTCTCTTCCTTCCTACCTCTTCTCTTTCTCTCTCCCTTCCTACCTTTCCTCTTTCTCTCTACCTTCCTACCTTTCTCCTCTTTCTCCCTACCTTCCTACCTCTCCTCTTTCTCTCTCCCTTCCTACCTTTCCTCTTTCTCTCTATCTTCCTACCTTCTCCTCTTTCTCTGTCCCTTCTACCTTCTCCTCTTTCTCTCTCCCTTCCTACCTCTCCTCTTTCTCTCTCTTTCTACCTCTCCTTTTCTCTCTACCTTCCTACCTTTCTCCTCTTTCTCTCCTTCTACCTCTCCTCTTTCTCTCCCTTCCTACCTTTCTCCTCTTTCTCTCTCCCTTTCTACCTCTCCTCTTTCTCTCTCCCTTTCTACCTCTCCTCTTTCTCTCTACCTTCCTACCTTTCTCCTCTTTCTCTCTACCTTCCTACCTTTCTCCTCTTTCTCTCTCACTTTCTACCTCTCCTCTTTCTCTCCCTTCCTACCTTCTCCTCTTTCTCTCTACCTTCCTACCTCTCCTCTTTCTCTCTCCCTTCCTACCTTCTCCTCTTTCTCTCTACCTTCCTACCTTTCTCCTCTTTCTCTCTACCTTCTACCTCTCCTCTTTCTCTCCCTTCCTACCTTCTCCTTTTTCTCTCTACCTTCCTACCTCTCCTCTTTCTCTCCCTTCCTACCTTTCTCCTCTTTCTCTCTCCCTTTCTACCTCTCCTCTTTCTCTCTACCTTCCTACCTCTCCTCTTTCTCTCCCTTCCTACCTCTCCTCTTTCTCTACCTTCCTACCTTTCTCCTCTTTCTCTCTACCTTCCTACCTTCTCCTCTTTCTCTCTACTTTCCTACCTCTCCTCTTTCTCTCGCCTTCCTACCTCTTCTCTTTCTCTTCTCCTTCTACCTCTCCTCTTTCTCTCTCCCTTTTCTCCTCTCTCTTTTCTCTGTCTCGTCTCCTTCCTACCTCTCCTCTTTGTTCTGTTCTCTCTCTTCCTCTTTCTCTCTACCTGTCTCTACCTTTCTCCTCTGTCTTCTACCTTCCTCTCTGTTCTTCTCTGTCTCGTCGTACCTTCCTCTCTCTCCTCTTTCTCTCCTCTTCCTACTCTCTCTCTCTCTCTCTCCTACTACTGTTGATACAATACACTAATTTTCATAAACTATCCCAGTTTATATCAGTACCTACTTCTACTGCTCTCATACCCATTTTACTTATTTCATGTCCACTTGCATCTAAGTGATGTATATTACTATACTAAACTAAGAATAAGAATAATTATTCAATAGCCTATTGAATGTTTTCTCTACCTTTATTATAATTCCTTGTTTCAACATTATATAACCATCAAATATGCGTTTATCCAACAAAAAAGCAAACATGACAATTAACCAGATACTGATTCAAGTACAACAACAATAATAACCCGTCACAATACTGTCCATTTTACAAGAAAACTATATCATCTTTGAATATTCTTATTATTATGCGTTAACAGTTTATATTACTCTACGTTTCATGCGTGCCGTCCCCAAGACCCCCCCTACCTCCCTTTTCTTTCTCAACCATGATTTACAATAAAATGATGATCCTCTGATTCTACATAATCGACTCTCTCCGTTTGTTTTTTTTCTAATATATTCTGTACAACGTGTTATCTCTTTAATAGCGAAGGTGTGCAGTCTGTGAATTTTCATTGTATACCCTCCCTATATCAGTCGGCGGCCTTCACAATTACAATCGTCAGTGTCATTTCTCTCTCTCTCTTTCTCTCTCTGTGTGTCTGTTTCTCTGTCTCTGTCTCTCTTTCTCTCTCTCTGTCTCTCTCTCTTTCTCTCTGTCTCTGTCTGTCTGTCTCTGTCTCTGTCTCTGTCTGTCTCTGTCTGTGTCTGTGTCTGTGTCTCTCTCTCTCTCTCTCTCCCTCTCTCTCTCTCTCTCTCTCCACATGAGCATGGTATGAATAAAAGATACAACTATATTTGTCATAAACATATACCCGAGTTGATAAATATCAGTGACCATACGTTGCTACCTGCTCTACAAAACCCATGTGTTACTTAATATTGCAGTGTACACACATTGCAGTCTAAGATGATGATAATAATTACAATAATAATAAGAAGACGTAGAAGAATAAGAAGAAATTGATTCATATAGTGCCTGATTGAATGGTTTTGCTCTAAGCGCTTTATAATTTCAATAATTCCTTGTTTTCAGACATTATATAAACCATCAAAATATGCAGGTTTATCCAACGAAAAAAGCAAACATGACAAATTAAAACAGGATACTGCATCAAAGGTGACAACAACAATAATAACCCAGTCCACAAATACATGGATCCAGTTTTACAATAGAAAACTAATGAGTCATCTTTGCAAATATATATATATATATATATATATATATATATATATATATATATATATATATATATATATATATATATATATATATATATATATATATATATATATATAGCGGTAACAGTTGTATTATTACTCATACGTGTTCATGCGTGCAGTCCCCCAAAGCACCCCCCACCCCCATCCCTTTTCTTTCTCAACCACTGATTTACAATAAAATTGATGATCCATACTGATTCATACATTTATCGACTCATCTCAGTTTGTTTTTTTTTCTAATAATTATTCATGTACAATACGTGTTAATCTCTTTGAATTAGCGAAGTGTGTGCATGTCTGTGAATTGTCTCATTGTATGACCCTCCCTTTATATCAGTCGGCGGCCTTCACAATTAAACATCGTCAGTGTCATTCTCTCTCTCTCTCTCTCTCTCTCTCTCTCTCTCTCTCTCTCTCTCTCTCCCTCTAGTTCTCTAAGCGCGTTGGGTTACGCTGCTGGTCAGGCATCTGCTTAGCAGATGTGGTGTAGCGTGTATGGATTTTTTTTCCGAACGCACTGACGCCTCCTTGAGTAACTGACCTGAACTGACCTCATCTCTCTGTGTCTCTGTCTCTGTCTCTTTCTCAGTCTCTGTCTCTCTCTGTCTCTCTCTTTCTCAGTTCCTCTCTCTCCTCTCTCCCTCTCTTTCTCTCTCTCTCTTTCTCAGTCTCTCTCTCAATTTCTCCGTCCCTCTCTCTCTCTCTCCCTCTCTCCCTCCCTTTCTCTGTCTCTCTGTCTCTGTCTCTGTGTATGTGTGTGTGTGTCTCTCTCTCTGTGCCTCTCGCTCGCTCACGCTGTTACCAGCAGAATTACGCTGCAAGTCAGGCATCTACTTAGAGATGTGGTGTAGCGTATATGGATTTGTCCGAACGCAGTGTCGCCTCCTTCAGTAATTGACTGAACTGAACAAATCTCTCTCGCTCTCTCGCTTACTCACTCGCTGGCTCACGCTGTTAGCAGCAGGAACCCCCTCCCCCCTTTCACCCCCTCCCCCGCCCCCCTCCGAAGTATTTCTAACTGTTCAAACAAGCCAAACTGAAACCAGTACCTGTGCCATTCCCTCCCCCCAAACCCCCCAGTCCCCAACACCTACATTCTCCTCCTTTTACCCTACCGCCACACACACACACACACACACACACACACACACACACACACACACACACACACACACACACACTGTGTCTTGATCTGTGTGATGGAAACTCGTGGTGTTTGTAACTGTAGCAGGAAGCCACACGTGTTGGTCAAAGTCTGTTCAGTTTGTCTCCATCTGTGTGTCTGTCAACGTGTTTGTGTCTGTGTCGGTCTGTCTGTCGGTCTGTCTGTCTGTCGGTCGGTCAGTCTGTCTGTCGGTCTGTCTATCTCAGACTGGGCTCAATGGATAAAAGAAATGTCAGGTATGATGAATACAATTTTTCACCTTAATGTGGGATTTGATTACATGATTTTCTTTTCTGGACAAATATAACCTTCATTGCAAGGGAAAAAACATATACAAATAAATAAATAAATAAATAAATACAATTTCGTTTCTTCTCGTTTTGCTTCTCTCTCTCTCTCTCTCTCTCTCTCTCTCTCTCTCTCTCTCTCTCTCTCTCTCTCTCTCCAACATGGAGTTACTTTTGATTTGATTTAATTTTGATTTGATTGAATTGTTTGTTCTACTTTTTGCTGATGATATGATTTTGTTATCTACAACAACAGTGGGTTTACAGCGACAGTTGAACAGTCTATATGCTGCAGCACGTAACTTACAGTTAAAAGTAAATATGGATAAAACAAGTATCGTTGTGTTCCGTAAGGGAAGATATTTAGCAAGAAACGAAAGATGGTCATATGGAAATGAAAGAATTACCGTTGTAAATGCATATAAGTATCTTGGAATTTATTTTTCTACAAAACTTAGTTTCAGTTTCGCATGTCAAGATATAGCAAATAAAGCAAAGAAAGCAGTTATTCGGATACTTCATATCTTGTATAAGCTTGATTGTAATTCGTTTGGTATTTTTGTCAGGTTATTTGATGCTCAAGTCCAGCCAATACTGCAGTATGGTGCAGAAATATGGGCCTTGAAAAGAGTGAACAAATAGAAAAAGTACACTTGTTTGCAATGAAACGATTTTTGAATGTGGACATCCGAACGCCAAATGATCTTGTGTATGGGGAGCTAGGGAGATATCAAATTTATTTAAACTCGTACATTAAATACATTAAGTATTGGTTGAAACTTACACCAATGAGCGAAAACAGGCTACCGTTCAAAGCTTATCGGATGTTGTATTCCTTAGATAATAATGGCAAAAAAACATGGGCAACGTGTGTTCGTCAGTGCTTAAATTCTTATGGTTATTCTTTTGTGTGGGATAATCAGGGTGTTGAAGATATTGCAGGTTTTATATAGTGTTTTAGACAGCGAATAGTTGATTGTAGGTGGCAAGATTGGCATGACCATATGGAAACTAGCGATAGATTTGCACAGTTTAGAATCTTTAAAACATCGCAGGGGCCTGAACCATATATTGGGATGGAAATAAACAGATATGTAAAAAGGGCACTGACAAAATTTAGATTTGGTGTTTCTAATATTGCTGTTCACAGTTTCAGATACTGTAGTAGGGGTGAATATGTATATATGTGTCGATTGTGCAACCTGGGTAGGGAAGATGAATTGCATTTTTTGCTATGTTGCCCTGCTTTGAGTGACCTCAGACAAAGATTAATTCAACCTAAATATTATAAAGATCCCTGTACTTTTAGATTTAATCTGCTCATGTCGTCAAAACATGAGCTTACCCAACAAAACTTGGCCATATACTTATATGAGGCATTGAAGAGACTTCGAATTGTTATTTTGTGAATGTTGTTGAGTATTGTATTAGCTACTTTTGGGTGATTTGTGATGTTGGTTTATCGTGTCAAGTCATTTTCCTTATTTATTTATTTTCTTGTATGACCCCCTTCAGTAAGGGGCTTTGGCCTTAATCTGAATAAAACATCGTTATCGTTATCGTTATCGTTATCGTTATCTCTGTGTCTGTGTGTGTGTGTGTGTGTGTATATATATATATATATATATATATATACATATATAATATATATGTATATATATACAGAGAGACAGAGAGAGAGAGAGATGTATATGTATATATCTTTTTCTACCATCTCTTTCTTTCCCTGTCTCCCCATCTCTCTCTCTCTCTCTCTCTCTCTCTAACAGAATTGTCGAGAAAAGGAAGACATGGAATTCAATTAATTCCGGGAGCAATCGATATATTTTTTACTGTTATTTGCAGATGACGTTGTTCTTTTGTCTGGAACTATTAGGGGTTTACAGAACCAATTAAATGCATTGAAAGAAGAAGCAGACTATTTGGGTTTAACAGTTAACATGGATAAAACTAACATTATTGTATTTAGAATGGGTGGACATCTGTCAGGGAACGAAAAATGGCTTTATGGAAATGAGGATGTTAAAGTTATAAATTCATATAAATATTTGGGAATGATATTCTCAACAAAATTAAGCTTAAATTATGCTTGGGAAGAATCTTGCAGGAAAGCAAAGAAATGTGTTATTGAGATACTGAAATCATAAAAAAGCTTAAATCTACTGATTACTGTTTGTTTTGGAAAATGTTCGATACACAGATTGAACCTATACTTACATATGCAGCCGAAGTTTGGGGACTAAAGGTAAATTCACAGATGGAAAAAGTACATACTTTTTTTTTTTAATGTGCCAATTCATTCATCCAACACAATGTTATATGGGGAAACGGGTAGATATCCTTTGTATATAAGAACGTTTGTAAAATGCATTAAATATTGGTTGAAATTATTGAAACTTCCACAATCACGTTTACCCAGACAGGCTTACGAGATGATGCTGTTACAAATGGAATTAGGAAAAGAAAACTGGACTTATAGTGTAAAAAAGGTTTTGTCTGAACACGGTTTTGGAATTGTGTGGATGTATCAGGAAGTGGGAAATGAACAGCAGTTTATATCAGAATTTAGAGATAGATTGATTAGTTCTTTTAAACAAAATTGGCATTCAGATATGGAAAGCAAAGAGAAATATAGTTGGTTTTTCTCATTCAAAAGTATATTTCATACTGAAAAATATCTAACAGTCATCACAGATAAGTGGCACAGGTTAAATTATGCAAGATTTCGGCTACGGACATTTGGTTTCAATGCAAATAAATTGTGGTTTCAACCTGCAGCATCCACAGAATTGCCATGTCCTTTGTGTGCATCTAGTGTTGATGACGAAAAGCATTTTTTGTTTCATTGTAAATTATACGATAAAGTAAGAGAAAAATGTACATTTTTTTAATCTCATCTAGCTAAAAGACATGATGTTTTTTTCTGTTTTATCGTCTGATGATGAATATATCATACAGTCAGTAGCTAAATTTATCTCAGAAGCACAAAAAATAAGGCATAATCACAATGATCAGAACACACCAGAGTAAATGAGGAGGATATCCATATGTAAATTTTATTTTCTTATGTTAATTTGGTAAGGTAGATAATTGATATATTGAACTATATCACTCCTAGAATGAGTGGTCGAGTTTGAATGATTAGTTTCTTTGTGTGTGTGTGTGTGTGTGTGTGTGTGTGTGTGTGTGTGTGTGTGTGTGTGTGTGTGTGTGTGTGTGTTCTGCTTGCTTAATGTATCGTGAGAGAGTTATATTTAGAGATTTTTTTGTTTGTTTGTTTGTTGATGAAATGCTGTTAAGCAGAATGTTGCTTTGCATTTAAGGGGATTTAAGAATTAATCCCCGTCACCCCCTTGTCAATAGACCCTTACAGGTAATGACAATAAAAATGTCAAAGCGTCAAAGCGTCTCTCTCTCTCTCTCGATGCTATTCAAGTGTTATAATACCCCTTCCCATGCCCACCCCCAGTCCCCTGGTTTTGAATTGTGGTCCATGGCCAAAGTTCATTCAAACATTTTCGTTCGTTCGTTCGTTCGTTCTCTCTCTCTCTCTCTCTCTCTCTCTCTCTCTGTCTGTCTGTCTGCCTGTAAAAAAAAAAAAAAAGACAAAACACAACCACTGTTTAAATTCTCAGATAATGAACCACCCTGTTGCACAAACTTTACCTCTCACTGATGTATACTTCCCAGCTCTGGCTCCAAAACCGCTGATGGGCTTGTAAGAGGCGATAATCAAGGCACCCTCCGCAAACCACAACCACCACAGGTTACACAAGACAGTGAAGGGGCGATCCTTACAATTCTCACTGCCTTACATACACCCCCACCCCCACCCCCTTTCTCCCCACCCTGCCCTTCACCTGGATGATCCAGTGCCAGGCCTGACTTCAGGGGCAAGGCTGCTGTTTATGGAGTCCTGTTTGTAAACAGGGCAGTTAACTCTCCTTCATCTTGACAGGTGGCGGGAGTGCCATTCATCAACACGCTGATTGGTGAAGGCAGTTGGAGGGTGGGGGGTGGAGAAGCTGAATAGTCTTCTTCTTCTTCTTCTTCTTGAAGAGTCACTGGGGCGCCGCGCAGAACCGTTCATCAGATTCCTCCAGGTCTGCATGTTGTGTGTCAAAGCCTGGGTCTCTGCAAATGGCATTTCTGTTCATTCCGCAGAAAGAATGGATAGAGCTGTTAAATGTAAGATGTTAAAGGTTCCGTTGCCTCTTGCAACCACAGGGGCAGTGAATTCATATCCCCTGTGTGTAAGGCTCCATATCAATCCTCTCTTTCCGCCGATGTATTAATCTTCCCCGATCAAAATTAGGTACCATTTCACACGTTGGTGGAATAGGAAGTGCCTTCCCCAAAGACCTCACACCAGTTCAATGCACGGCCTCGGATTCTGATCGCTCTGAACACTGGGTCAGAGGTCCAACAACATCAGCAATGACTTCCTGGTCCCGATATAGTGGCAGGGTACGTCAAATGGTTTGATTTGATTTAATATGGATACTTATATAGCGCCTATCCTTGGTTGGAGACCAAGCTCTAAACGCTGTACAAACTCAGGGTCATTTGCACAACAGGCTGCCTACCTGGGTAGAGCCGACTGATGGCTGTCATCGGGCGCTCATCATTCGTTTCCTGTGCCATTCATTCACATTTCTGTTTTCATGTATGACCGTTTTGTTTATTTACCCTGCCATGCAGGGGTTTCGCATGCTGGGCATGTTCTTGTTTCCATAATCCACCGAACGCTGACATGGATTACAGGATCTCTAATGTGCGTAGTTGATCTTCTGCTTGCGTTTTCACACGAAGGGGGTTCAGGCACAAGCAGGTCTGCAGATAATTATGTTGACCTGGGAGGTCGAAAAAATTTCCACCCTTTACCCACTAGGCGCAGTTACCGAGATTCGAACCCGGGACCCTCAGATTGAAAGTCCAACGCTTTAACCACTCGGCTGTTGTGGGGGGGGCGGGGGGGGGGGGGCAGGGCTGGCCTCAGGTTCCCTGGGTCACAGTGGGTAAGGTGAGAAATTCACGCAGCGTTCCCCCAGTTTCACTTTCTCAAGGAGGCGTCACTGCGTTCGGACAAATCCATATCCGCTACACCACATCTACTAGCCATATGCCTGACCAGCAACATAATCTAACAGGCCCCCCCACCACACACACACACACACACACACACACACACACACATACACACACACACACACACACACACACACACACACACACAAACGCACGCATGCACACACGCACGCACGCACGCACACACACACACACACACACACACACACCACGCACGCACGCACGCACGCACGCACACACACACACACACACACACACACACATCCGCACACATCCGAAGCCCAAGAAGCACATCAGTCAATAAGATGGCAGGCAGAACGGAAGAGGTGTGCTTTGAGAGAGCTTGTTTTTAAAGAAATGAACTGGGGAATCCATTTGACGAACTGAGAAGGAAAATCATGAAAAGAGAAGATGAATTCGTTTAGGCAGGCTGAGTTTGATTCCTGCCATCTGAAAGATGAAGAAGTTCCATGGTGAACATACCAATGCCATGATGCCACAGTTCAGTTTTCTAAATCAGCAAGGAACCTTGGAGTCATTCTTACCTCAGCATGCATGCTCAGATAGTAAATCTGATACACAGTCAATTGTGAACTTCGTCGCATCAACTCTATCCGTCAGTACCTTTCTGTTGAAACTACTAAAACTCTTACTTCTGCTTTTGTGCTGTCACGAATCGACTACTGTAACTCTCTTCTCATAGGCTGTCCACATAATCTTCTTCAGCGATTTCAAAACCTTCAAACAATGCTGCCTGTCTGACTCTCAGAGTCCCACGTACTGATCACATTTCTCCTCAGCTCCGCGCTCTACATTGGCACCCCATTGAAACGAGATTAATAGCGTGCCTCTGCTATTCTGCTTTCCACTCCGCAGGACCTACATATCTTTCTGACCTTAGTGTTTACACTCCCTGTAAGCCCACGATTTCTCGCAATCGTTCCCCTCCCACGTTTTCTCCCAAATGCGAGAAATCGTGGGAAGTCCCCCTTATTCTAATCGAAAAGATTTCCTTTGTCATCGGAGTTGGGTTCTTGTCTTTTCCCAATGCAAATCCAAGAGAAAAACCAGAGAGAGGAAAGGAAGAGGGGGGCGACGACAATGACGATAATGATAATGACAGTGGCGTTATTGAAGACATCAAGAGTGATGACACTGAAACATCTGTTCATTGTTTCACATGAGGTGGATCACTGCAATGGATTGACCTCAAATTAAACATCGGAATCAATCGCAAATAATGAATATGAGACAATATAATAACTCAAACAAAAATATAATGTAATACAATATGTCATAATATAATATAATACAATATAATATAATACAATATAACACAATGTAATGTAACATTGATAATATTATGGTATACTATACTATACTATACTATACTATACTATACTATACTATACTATAACATAATAAGACTTGAACCGAATCTTTCCCGAGGGATTTTGGGAATAACATCAAAATGATTCAACTCTACATAAATATGATAGAAAACAAGATGTTTCATGATGTTTTATCCTCACGTAGGGAGCGTGAAATCTGAACCAGTTTTGGTGTTTGGTGTGATGCAACCTTTTCTGTACATTATTTAGAATGTTCTTCATTTCATGCTCGCTCATTTGTTCACCTGTTTGTGTCAGCATCTCTTAGCATCTGAGACTGCACTGAAAATAGATTGTTTCATAGAAGACACTCAGAACATGAAAATATTATTTAAAAAAAAAAACAGAATGAAAGAAAAGAACAAATCAATCAGCCAAGTTAACACACAAAAGGAAACACACACAC
>NC_134907.1:4488509-4493509 GCF_041734735.1 Babylonia areolata
TGGTAATCGATGAGGCTCCATGGAAATCAATTTTACCCAGTATCTTATGCAGATTATATAAGAATTTATAAAAAGAGGATATCGACCTAATTCACCATACACCATTTTGTTAGGCGTTTTAACGGGTACTCCTAAAACTCGTTTACAAGCCATCAGGTGTACTTTCTCAATATGATCTAATCTGTGTAATCCCCAGACTTCTGACGAATATAAGAGAATGGGCAATATTTTTGTATCAAAAATTTTAAAGAACACGTCATTTGTCATTTCTTTGTATTTCTGAAACACACTACATAAGAGAATTACAGATTTTTTACCTTTATTTACAAAAGGTTGAGTACCTAGTTTTGGACTAATTTTTGTTTTGAATGTATAACCAAGGTAGCAGTAACTGTTAACAACTTCTAAAGCAACTCCATCAAAATGCCAATGTTCAGAGAAATGAAGAGAAAGAGTCAGAGACAGACAGACAGACAGACAGACGGACAGTCAGTCAGACAGACAGACAGACAGACAGTCAGTCAGTCAGACAGACAGACGGAAACATCAACACAGACACACACAGAGACAGAGACAAGGTCAGTCATACAGACAGACAGACAGGCACAGAGACAGAGAGAGAGGAGAGAGGGGAGTGGGGTCGGGGATGGGTGGGGATGCAGACAGGGACACACAGACAGACAGGGACACACAGACAGAGACAGAGAAACAGAGACAAGGACAAAGAGGGACAGGCAAAGAGGGAGACACAGAGATGGAAGATAGACAAAGAGAGTCGCAGAGACAGAGACAGGGCCAAAAAGAGAGAGACAAAGAGAGAGACAGAGAGATGGAAAGATAGGCAAAGAGAGCGGTAGAGACAGAGACATAGATGGGGACAAAGAGAGAGAGACAAGGAGAGAAACAGAGAGATGGAGAGAGCTGCAGAGACAGAGACAGAGACAAGGACACAGTAACAGAGACAGAGGGACACAGAGGTAAGAGTGAAACAGAAAGCGTGTGTCCAGAACAAGCCAGCAATAATGATGATAATAGTAATACTAATGATAATCATAATGATAGTAGTAGTAGTAGTAATAATAATAATAATAATAATAATAATAATAATAATGAATAAATAAATAAATAAATAAAAAGAATTAAATAAAGTAAAGCGAAGTATAGCGAGGTAAAAAGCTCAAATCGTTGTCCTTCACAACACACATTGTCAATGAAAAAATTTATCAGTCAGACATATCAATCCTGCTACTGTCAATTGCGGCGCATCAGTTCCGTCCGGAAATATATGTCCATTGACGTAACATCCAGACTTGTCGTTTCTCTCATTCTCTCTCGCCTGACTACTGTAACTCTCTATTGTCTGGTTTGCCTGCTTCATCCTTTCAGTCCCTTCAGTGCATACAAAACTCTGCTACCCGACTCGTTCTCAGAAAGAAAAGATCTGAGCACATCACTCCTCTTTTGCAACATCTCCACTGGCTACCTGTCTCACACAGAATAAAGTACAAGATCAGCACTATATGTTACAAGTGTATTCACAAATATGCCCCTTCCTATCTCTGTGGCTGCCTTCACCTCTCTGCGATCGGCTTCGGATCCACTCTGTTTACGCATACCCAGATTCAAACGCTCGACTGTTGGCCGCCGTTCTTTCTCTGTCTCTGGACCTTGCAATTGGAATGAACTTCCACTTTCTCTTCGTCAGGTCTCCGCACTCAGCTTTTTCAAATCTGGTCTTAAAACCTACCTCTTCCCAAAATAGCCTCCCTTCCTTGCCTCTTCCTTGTCTTCAGGTTTTCCAGTTTTAGAGTTATGCATGCGTGCGAATGTCTGGTGCGAAAGGGCTTTGATTTGTCTCTGCACAAGATTCAGCGCTATATAAATATATTAATAATTACTATTATTATTAAATCCTCACATGAGAACAGGCTGTGGTAAACTGAACCATTGGCCAAGCCTTACCGCTTGATTCCACACAGACAAGTGTTCTCTCTCACCCGACTAAGTTGACATGTGCATTGTAGACGGGCACAACAGCCGAGTGGTTAAAGCGTTGGACTTTCAATCTGAGATCCCGGGTTCGAATCTCGGTAACTGCGCCTGGTGGGTAAAGGGTGGAGTTTTTTTCGATCTCCCAGGTCAACATAATTATCTGCAGACCTGCTTGTGCCTGAACCCCCTTCGTGTGAAAACGCAAACAGAAGATCAACTACGCACATTAAAAATCCTGTAATCCATGTCAGCGTTCGGTGGGTTATGGAAGCAAGAACATATCCAGCATGCACACATCCCGAAAACGGAGTACGGCTGCCTACATGGCGGGGTAAAAACGGTCATACACGTAAAAGCCCACTCGTGTACATACGAGTGAAGAAGATATGTGCATTGTAACTGGTTCCAGCGTCAAATGCCTTTCACGTTGTCCATTAGATACAAGAACCATGTAACATTTTTATGTTGCTTTCAGGCGTTTCCTGAAATATCATGCAGTTCTTGTCTTGTCTTGGAAAAGAAGGAACACTGAGAGCTGGATCAAGTGGTGAAAGAAGCGGAGGAGGAGGAAGAGAAAGAGGAGACGGCGGAGAAAAAGGAGGAGAAGGTAGAGAAAGAACAGGAGGAGGAGAGAGAAAAGAAAAAGGGGGAGAAAGAAGAGGAGGAGGAGAAAAAGGAGTAGAAGAAAAAAAGGAGAAGGTAGAGAGAAAAACAGGAGGAGGAGAAAAAGAAGGAGAAGGAGGAGAAAGAAGAGGTTGAGAAAAAGAAGAAGGAAAAGGGGGAGAAAGAAGAGGAGGAGGAGAAAAAGGAGGAGAAAAAGAAGGAGAATGTAGAGAGAAAAACAGGAGGAGGAGAAAAAGAAGAAGGAGAAGGATGAGAAAGAAGAGGAAAACAAGAAGAAGGAGAAGGTGGAGAAAAAGAAGGAGGAGGAGAAAAAGAAGAAGGAGAAGGTGGAGAAAGAACTGGAGAAGGGGGAGGAGAAAGAACAGGAGAAGGAGAAGACAAAGAAGGAGGGGGATAAAAAGGAGAAAGAAAAGGATGAGGAGAAAAAGAAGGAGAAGGTGAAGAAAGAAGAGAAGGAGGAGAAGGACAAGAAGGTGGAGAAAGAAAAGGAAGAGGAGAAAAGGAGGAGGAGAAGGCCAAGGTGGAAAAAGGAAAGAAGGAGGAGGAAAAGAAGAAGTAAAAGGTGAAGAAAGAAGAGGAAGAGGAGAAAGAAGGAGAGAGTAAAGAAAGGAAAGGAGGAGGAGAAAAAGAAGGAGAGAAGGTGAAGAAAGAAGAGGAGGATGGGGAGAAAGAAAAGGAGGGGGAGGAGAGGGAAGAGAAGGTCAAAGAGGTAAATTCCATAGCTGCTGTATGTATGTTAATCATGAAAGGAAATAAGTAAATAAACACTGACTTCCCAGTTCTTAACATGCCGACATTTCAGTGTGCGTCAGAGAGAGAGAGAGAGAGACAGAGATACAGACAGACAGACAGACAGACGGGGGGAGAGAGAGAGAGAGAGAGACAGACACAGAGAGAGAGAGAGAGAGAGAGAGAGAGAGAGAGAGAGAGAGAGAGAGATGGTATCAAATGCATTCTTTACCACGCAGCAATAGTTTGTGAAGTGACGCAATCGCTATCTTGATCTCACCCTTCACTCCATACAAAGTGAGCGCATGAGTAAAGTGGGGATGACAAAAAAAGTCTGTCTGTCTGTCTCCCTCTCTGTCTCTCTAACACAGATGACAGACAGAGACATGAGACAGCGACGACATTACAGTCCGAGAGACAAAAGCAAAGACCAAAAAGAAAAAAAACAAAAAAAAACAAAAAAAAAAGGAAAAAAAAAGGAAAGAAAGAAAAGAAAGATCACACAGACACAAAAACAGACGCGCGCGCACGCACGCATGCACGCACGCACGCACGCACACACACACACACACACACAGACACACACACACACACACACACACACACACACACACACACACACACACACACACACACACACACACACACACAAACTACCCTGACAGAAACACATTACCCTCTGGTCAGTGTATTCCTAAACCTCATTGTTTACGGCGATTCTGTATACATTTCAATTCAATTTCGTCAACATTACCATCTTTTTTTTCTTTTCTACGTGTCTTCCTCTTCTTCCTCTTCTTCTTCTTCTTCTTCCTCCCCATCCTCCTCCTTCTTCTTCTTCTTCTTCTTCCTCCTCCTCCTCATTCTTCTTCTTCCTCCTCCTCCTCCTCCTCTTCCTGCTCCTCCTCCTCCTTCTCCTTCTCCTCCTTCTTCTTCTTCCTCCTCCTCCTCCTCCTCCTCCTCCTCCTCCTCCTCCTCCTCCTCCTCCTTCTTCTTCTTCTTCTTCTTCTTCTTCTTCTTCTTCTTCTTCTTCTTCTTCTTCTTCTTGTGGTTGTTGTTGTCGTCGTTGTTGTTGCTGTTCGTCTTCTTCTTCTTGTGGTTCTTGTAGTTCTTTATGTTATTGTTGTTGTTGTTGTTCTTCTTCTTTTTCTTCTCCTTTCTGTGGTTCTTGTGGTTCTTGTAGTTCTTTATGTTATTGTTGTTGTTGTTCTTCTTCTTTTTCTTCTCCTTTCTGTGGTTCTTGTGGTTCTTGTAGTTCTTTATGTTATTGTTGTTGTTGTTCTTCTTCTTCTTTTTCTTCTCCTTTCTGTGGTTCTTGTGGTTCTTGTAGTTCTTTATGTTATTGTTGTTGTTCTTCTTCTTTTTCTTCTCCTTTCTGTGGTTCTTGTGGTTCTTGTGGTTCTTTATGTTATTGTTGTTGTTGTTGTTCTTCTTCTTTTTCTTCTCCTTTCTGTGGTTCTTGTGGTTCTTGTAGTTCTTTATGTTATTGTTGTTGTTGTTCTTCTTCTTCTTTTTCTTCTCCTTTCTGTGGTTCTTGTGGTTCTTGTAGTTCTTTATGTTATTGTTGTTGTTCTTCTTCTTCTTCTTTTTCTTCTCCTTTCTGTGGTTCTTGTTGTTCTTGTAGTTCTAGTTGTTCTTGTAGTTGTTCTTGTTGT
>NC_134907.1:4503509-4511009 GCF_041734735.1 Babylonia areolata
CATGGTTTTGCTGGCCACTGGGTGTGTACATTTTAAAACAATGTAGTGATAAGAAACTCTAGGGAGAGCTGAACAGTACAAGGTCTTCAGAGAAGAAGCCCCCCTCAGTCAAGTGTTTCGGCCCTTAACTCCTTACACTCTAAGGGGACCGGGCCGCACCCAGGTCATGACTCCTGGATGTCCTAAAAGTTCGATGTTTCAGCCAAACATTTACAATTATTGGGTGGTTTATAAATGTAAAAAAAAAAAAGAAAAGAAACCCACCACCACCACCACCACCACCACTACAACCAACAAAAACAACAACGACAACGACTACAGCAACAACAACAACAACAACAACAGCAATAATAATAATAATAATAATAATAATAATAATAATAATAATAATAATAATAATAATAATAATATAAAAAGTATTTTAATAGAAAAAATGTAATAATGATGATAACAATAATAATAATAGATTGCAGACACTACAGCATACACTGCAGATTGCAGACACTACAGCATCAATTCACTGTGTCCCCAAGAAGAAAGCGGCTCCCAAAATGGTCTTTAAATATTGGTGAACCGTGTAATCCTGGAGGCAAGGAAGGTAACTCCTCCTTAGGGGGGAACATAAACACTCCCCGATATCAGCACATCTAACAACACTTCCTCAACTGTGGTCATATTCCCCCATATTCCCCTTTGAATAACGAATCAACGTCAATCAAACGATAACACTTCCCTAACGATTGCTATTATCATCAGCATCATCGGCGTCTTTGTGGACATGGTTGTGGGCGTCCTCGTCGTCGTCATCGTCATCGTCATCATCGTCGTCGTCGTCGTTGTTAATATCCTTGCATTCTCTGCAGTCTAGTGGTCATCAATATCATCAGCGGCAGAGAGACAAGTGCTGACAAGCCAAGGGCAGAGACAGACAGACAGACAGAGACAGAGAAAAACACAGACACACAGATAAACAGCAACAAACAGATTGAGAGAACTCAGAACTCAGAAATGAATTGCCATAACTGCCCTGTTTCCATAAATTCATTGAAGTGGGTAAACATTTTTTTTAGCAATTCTAAAATAACCTTTCTTTTCATCTTGCAAAGGAAAAGGAAGTTTCCAAATCAAGAATGTGAATAGTTTTCTTTGTCTCTGTTTTTGAAAGGCATAATAAACAAATATTGTCACAGAACGGGTAATGAACATGTTTTTATTTTGTCAAAATAAAACAATAACTACTTTGTTCTGTTATGTTTCTGAAAACATTCACTACGTGTTTGATTTCCTCTATCGGGAGCTTTGGACATACAATTTATTTTCTATCATCCAAACCTCTTCCTTTCCTGTCTTTATCTCTCTTCTTGTGTCTGTTTGTCGATCCTATTTATTTCATCTTTAATGTTATCACCCCTTCCCTTTCCATCAATGTATAACTCACATTTGTTTTGTGGACATAGATAGATGGTGATAGCTCTCTCTCATCTCTGCATCTTTTACAATTCCAGAACTATCATAACAGGGATACGTGTATTATATTATTATCGAGTCCAGACTCGGAGCCTTTTTCATATCATTTAAAATTCTCTTTCCCCTTCCTCGTGTTTGTCTGTCTGTCTGTCTCTTCTGGTACTTTTTTCTGTCTTTGTCTCTGTATCTGTCTCAGTCTATCTCTCTCTCTCTGTCTGTCTGTCTGTCTGTCTGTCTGTCTCTCTGTCTGTCTATTCCATTCCTTCTCCCACATCTCTCTCTCTCCCTCTCTCTCCCCCTCTCCCCCCCCCCCCCCTTCTCTCTCTCCTTCTCACTAAATTTCTGAATGTCTGTCTGTCTCTCTGTCTGTCTGTCTGTCTGTCTCTTTGGGTGTTTTTTCTGTCTTAGTCTCTATATCTGTCTCAGTCTGTCTCTGTTTCTGTCTGTCTGTCTGCCTGTCTCTCTCTCTCTCTCTCTGTCTGTCTGTCTGTCTCTTCTATTCCTTCTCCCACATCTCTCTCCCTCTCTTCCCCCCCTCTCTCCCCCCCCCCCCCTCTCTCTCTCCCTCTCACTAAATTTCTGAATGTCTGTCTGTCTGTCTCTTTGGGTGTTTTTTCTGTCTTAGTCTCTATATCTGTCTCTGTCTCAGTCTGTCTCTGTTTCTGTCTGTCTGTCTGCCTGTCTCTCTCTCTCTCTCCTCTCTCTCTCACACACACTTCTTCTCTCTCTCTCTCTCTCTCTCTCTCTCTCTCTCTCTCTCCCCTCTCTCTCTCTCCCTCTCTCTCTCTTACTAAATTTGTTTGTCTTTCTGTCTGTCTGTCTGTCTGTCTGTCTGTCTGTCTGTCTGCCACTCCCCCTCTCCATTCCACCACATCACACTTGCTCACTCATCCATACGCATTCCCCCCTCCCCCACACTCCCTATCCCCCACGCCTCGACTTATTTGCAATATCGCTGGCTCACCCATTCAATGTTTAAACAATAGAGCTTTCAGCAAACATGTTTTATGCAAGTGCCCTAAAAAAGAAATTCTATTCGGTTAAAAAGAATATTTTGCAGCATACAGTGGGGAGCACTGTGGTGAGGGGGGCGGAAGAGGGAAGGGGGGGGGACTTCAGATGGAACTGTTCAATTCACACTGTCACCACTTCGCCCACGCAGAAGCGAAAAAGAAAGAAAAAAAAAGGATAAAAAGACAGAAAAAGAATGAATGAATGAAAAATGAGACAACATTAAGAGAGGGAGGGAGAGAGAGAAAGAGAGGGAGAGAAAGAAAGAGAGAGAGTGAGAGAAAGAGACGGAGAGAGACAGATAAGGAGAGAGAGAGGAGAGGGAGGGAGAGAGAAAGAGAGGGGGAGAGTGAGAGAAAGAGACAAAGAGAGAGAGAGGGAGAAAGAGAGAGATTATAGAATCAGAGATGCAAACTCAGAAAGCAGGAAGGAAGGGAGAAAGAAAGAAGAGCATACAAAAATATACCTGTCTGTCTGTCTGTGTCTGTGTCTGTCCATATATATGTGTGTGTGTGCGTCAATCAGTCAGTTTGTCTGTCTGTTTACTTGTCTGTCTGCCGGTATGTTCGTGTGAGAGTGTGTGTGTGTGTGTGTGTGTGTGTGTGTGTGTGTGTGTGTGTGTGTGTGTGTGTGTGTGTGTGTGTGTTAAGAATAGAATAGAATATGTGTTTATTACTACCTGGGTCACAAGGAATATTGGGGAGGGAGTACATAAAAAGGTAGGAATATGAATTGAAAATCATACCCAAACACAGATACAGTTGAATTGTGGACATATACATGTGCATATCAATATAAGAACTCGTGCATGTGCACACACATGCACACACATGCACACACACACACACACACACACACACACACACACACACACACACACACACACACACACACACACACACACACACACACACACACACACACACACACAGACCGAGAGAGAGACAGAAAGAGAGAGACGTACACACTACCATTTACTATGTTTTCCTCCATATTCAGTTTGCTTCCCAAGTTTTCTGAGGTCTATGTACCTTTTTCGAACCTGTTAGGTCGTTGCCCTTGACAGACAAACATGGAACCTGATTCAATTCATTTCCATGCTCGTCATGCTGACAGTGTATCTCATCCTACCTCTCTTCTACCTCCCCCAGCCCCCACCTCCCCCCTGTTGCCAATAGCACCCCTCAATCCCCAGACACTGATACACGCATCAGGTGAGTCCGTGTACTCTCTCACGTTCCGCCGAGGTCTGCATGTTCAGAAAGCAAGGACAGGTGCCCGGCTGTCTGTAAACATAGCATCCACCTATCTCTGTCTCTCTCATTGTGACCATCTCCATGTCTCTCTGTCTCCTTGTCTCTCTTTCTGTCTGTCTCTGTCTCTCCCTGTCGTTGTCTGTCTGTCTGTCTGCCTCTCTCTCTCACTGTTTCTCCCTGTTTTTGTCTATGTCTGTCTGTCTGTCTGTCTGTCTGACTCTCTCTGTGTCTGTCTGACTCTCTGAGTTGCGCGTGTGTGTGTGGGCGGGGAGGGGGGGGGGGGCGGAGGGGAGGCTTATATGTGTGTGGGTGGATGGTGGTGTCGGGGATGTAGTGTGTGTGTGTGTGTGTGTGTGTGTGTGTGTGTGTGTGTGTGTGTGTGTGTGTGTGTGTGTTTATCTCTATGTATGTATGTACATCTCTCTCTGCCTCTTTGAGTCTCTCTCTCTCTCTCTCTCTCTCTCTCTCTCTCTCTCTCTCTCTCTCTCTCTCTCCTAAAATTTCTATCTTCCACTCCCTCTGCAATATCCTCTGGGACACATGCAAACGTATGAAGAGACCTACTAGCTCACTAGGACAGAAAGACGAACAGACAAACAAACAAACAGACAGCAAACAGCCATATAGTTAGAGAGGAGAAAGAGGAACAGACTCAAGAAAGCTTGTATGGATACAGGTTCCGCTGCAATATCTATTAACGAGAAATGCCTACGTGGTAACGAAGGCTTCCATTTTCCAACAGATGGGTATCTTAATACCTGGTGATACGGCGATGCCATTTGAGAGAACACAGGTTGGTAGAGAGTATGGGGGCGAGAGGAGGGTGGGGCCTGGGGGGTGGAGGGTGGGGAGGTAGTGGTGGTAAAGGGTACCGTCTTGGAGCCGAGCAGGCGGCTCCCCAGGGGACTGCCGGACAGGGGCCACGTGGCGTGTTTTGTAAACGGTGCCAGTTGTAATCTGTGTGACATTCTGGGACGGCGTTTCCATGAAGGATCACAGAGTCTGTGTGTGTGTGTGTGTGTGTGTGTGTGTGTGTGTGTGTGTGTGTGTGTGTGTGTGTGTGTGTGTGTGTGTGTGTGTGTGTGTGTGTGTGCTGTGGTGTGTGTATGTGTGTGTGTGTGTGCTGTGGTGTGTACGTGTGTGTGTGTGTGTGTGTGCGCGCGCGCGCGCGTTCCGTGTGTGTGTGTGTGTGTGTGTGTGTGTGCTGTGGTGTAGAGTTCTGAACTTGATATTATGTTGGGGGGCAGGGGGGTTGGCATAATAAAGAGTAATGCGTGTTTGGCTCTACTTGCAAGATCTTAACATACAACCGTGAAACTCAATTTTGTTGAAAAATATATTCCTAAATATTTACACACATTCACTACAGGCATTGGTATTCCATTATAAGTCCATCTTTCCCTAATTCCTAATATCCACCTTTTCTAAATACAATCATCACGGTTACTTTTTGGCATATTTACTTTCAACTGGAGTGGTTTTGCAGCCCTAGATAGACTGTTTAAATATGTTTGCAGACCGACCACAGTTTCAATCATCAACATCATCAGCTAAGAGGGGAGTGAACAACTCCAGAATACCGCCGGTAAATTGTTTCTGATAATTTCTGAAGTTAGTTCAATGATAAAATGAGAAATTAGGACAGGGCTGCATTCATCACCTTGGGAAAGAGAGAGAGGGAGGAGGAGGGAGAAAGGAAGAGAGAGAGGGGGAAGAGGGGGAGAAAGGAAGAGAGAGAGGGGGAAGAGGGGGAGAAAGAGAGAGGGAAAGAGAGAGAACATATCCAGCATGCACACCCCGAAAACAGAGTATGGCTACCTACATGGCGGGGTTAGATAACAACAAAAAAACCCACTCATATATACGAACGAATGTGAAAGTTGTAGCCCACGAACGCAAAAGAAGGAGGAGGAGAAGATGAAGAAGGAGGAGGAGGAGGAGAAGGAGAAAAGGAAGAAGAAGATGGAGGAGCAGAAGAAGAAGGAGGAGCAGGAGCAGAAGAAGAACGAGGAGGAGAAGAAGGAGGAGGAGGAGAAGAAGGAGCAGAAGAAGAAGGAGGGGCAGAAGAGGAGGAGGAGGAGGAGAAGAAGAAGGAGGAGGAGAAGAAGAGGAGGAGGAGGAGGAGGAGAAGAAGGAGGAGGAGAAGAAGAAGAAGGAGGAGGAGGAGAAGAAGGAGGAGGAGGAGGAGAAGGAGAAAAGGAAGAAGAAGAAGGAGGAGGAGGAGCAGAAGAAGAACGAGGAGGAGGAGAAGAAGAAGAAGGAGCAGAAGAAGAAGGAGGAGGAGAAGAAGAAGGAGGAGGAGGAGAAGAGGAGGAGGAGAAGAAGGAGGAGGAGGAGAAGAAGAAGAAGGAGGAGGAGGAGGAGAAGAAGCAGAAGAAGAAGGAGGGGCAGAAGAGGAAGGAGGAGGAGAAGAAGGAGGAGGAGAAGGAGGAGGAGAAGAAGGAGGAGGAGGAGAAGAAGAAGAGGAGGAGGAGGAGAAGAAGAAGGAGGAGGAGGAGGAGGAGAAGAAGGAGGAGGAGGAGGAGGAGAAGAAGAAGAAGAAGAAGGAGGAGGAGGAGAAGAAGAAGGAGGAGGAGGATCGCATCCAGCTGATGACTAATACATCTGAAAATGTGATGAGTGAGAAATGAGAGCGAGGAGAAAGGACAGGCGGCGTTGTGATAAGCTCGGGGGGTGGGGGGTGATAGAAGAGAGGGGCAGGTGGGTGTGTGGGGGGCGGGGGGGGGCTGTGGGGGATGGGTAACGGGGAGGCTGATCAGATTTATTATCCATCCGCTTGATGCGCATGGGAATTAATGGATCCAGACTGTGGATGGTGTCTCGTGGGCAGTGAACTGACTGTGGGGCTGACTGGAGAAGAAAACAGCAACAGCAACAAAGACAACGAACAGATTCACACAGCGAACTACTAGTATCAGGCTTTCTCACGCTGTTAAATTCACAAGAAATGTTACTCTACATGAAGATTAATTTGTAATCCCTCGTTCCCCTCTCTATGTCTCTCTGTCTGTCTCTTTCTGTCTGTCTGTCTGTCTCTGTCTCTCTTTCAAAACAAAACAAAAAATACAACAAAACTCTACATGAAGATTAATTTGTAATCCTCTCTCTGTCTCTGTCTCTATCTGTGTCTCTGTCTCTGTCTCTGTCTCTCTCTCTCTCTCTGTCTCTCTCTCTCTCCTGCTGGCTCTCTCTCTCAGTACTGCAAGACAACAACATTAGCAACAAAAGACAGACGGGCAGACAGACATATATAAAGGATGACGATTATCAAACAGGAACAAAACCTGTAACTGTTTTTCTGTGAGCCTTCATACATTGATTTTGTTTGTTTGTATTGCAACACACTCGAGTACCTGGGGAGTATGTGTGTCTGTGCACATCTGTCTGTCTGTCTGCCACACACGCTCAAACGCCAGACCCTTCCCACTTAACCCCTACACACACACACACACACACACACACACACACACACACACACACACACACACACACACACACACACACACACACACACACACACACACACTACATCCCCGACACCACCACCCACACACACACACACACATATAAGCCTCCCTCCGCCCCCCCCCTCCGCCCCCCAACACACACACACAACTCCCACCGACACACACCCTCACCCCACACACACACACCCCACATCTCCACCTCCCGCCCCCCCCCCCCCCCACACACACACACATACAATCCCTCCCCCCCCCCCCCCCCCACACACACACCCCACATCCCCACCACCTACCCACAAGCA
>NC_134907.1:4516009-4518509 GCF_041734735.1 Babylonia areolata
ATGTACAGAGACAGAGACAGGCGGAGACAGAGACAGACAGACAGACAGACAGAGCCGGAGACAGAGACAAACACACAGACAGACAAAGGCGGATACAGAAACAGACATGCGGACACATTGACAAAGACAGGGAGACAGTTACAGAGACAAGAAGAAGACAAAGAAAGTAAGAGAAAAGAAAGGAAGTAAGATATACAGAAAGAAAGAGAATAAAGAAGGGGGGGGGGGGTGTTCGTTCTTTAGTTTAGCGTCTTTTCACTATCAGTGATATTAGACGTTAAAAAATGCCTGTGAAAGTTCGACCATAATAACCTCGTCAGAAATAACCTTACAAAAATCATCTGCAGAATTATTATTCTCTTTGAAATACTTGGGCAAGAAGGTACGTAACTGCTGACAGTGAAACAAACAATGATGCACGCTGAACTGCTTTCCACAGATGCATGTAACATTTTTCTATACTTTGTCTTCAGTGCATCAAGTTTTATACGGAAGAAAGTAGAGGTTATTAATCTTGTATAGCATGCTGATGGATTCGGTATCTTTTCTTTAATAATATTCTCGGGGAATAATGTTCCTTTATGGTTTAACTCTTTCCATACGAACGGCGAAAGAGACGACGTTAACAGCGTTTCACCCCAATCACCATCATCAAAATATTGCAAGCGGAAGGCTCTTATACTGAAGACGTGAATGTTGACAAAGAATTCCACAATTCTGACGACGGAAGCTAAAGGTTGGGTCATTGAGACACCCACTGGACATCCGAGGGGTCTGTGTAGAGGAGAAGAGATGACTGGCCGTACTGAGTGAGTTAAAAACTTTAACTTCCATCGGTTATGAAATCAACCCCATGCTGATTTTTCTAACAAAGTGTATGCCTCTTTTACGGAAAGACGGATATGTATTTTTGTCGATTTTTCTGAACCTTGTGCCCCTCTTTTAGCTGCTTTGTCAGCAGTTTCATTGCCATTAATGCCCACATGAGAAGGCACCCAACAAAAACTGACCTCAGTCCCTTTAATCCTTAAACAATGTACCAAATGATTTGCATCAGTATCTAAGTCAGGTCTTGTTTCAAGGCTCTGTGTGTGTGTGTGTGTGTGTGTGTGTGTGTGTGTGTGTGTGTGTGTGTGTGTGTGTGTGTGTGTGTGTGTGTGTGTGTGTGTGTGTGTGTGTTTGAGCGCAAGAGTATAACAAGGTAACAAAATCACGCGCCTTTCAAGATGATTTCATCACAATATAGGATTCATAGGAGGATATTTATTGCCTCTCTCTCTCTCTCTCTCTCTCTCTCTCTCTCTCTCTCTCTCTCTCTCTCTCTTTCTCTCTCTCTCTACTTATTTATCTACCTCTATGTGCGAGTGTGTGTGTGTGTGTGTGTATGTGTGCGTGTGTGTGTGCGTGAGTGCGTGCGTGTGTGCGTGTGTGTGTGTAAGTGAGTGAGTGAGTGAGTGTGTGTGTGTGTGTGTGTGTGTGTGTGTGTGTGTGTGTGTGTGTGTGTGTGTGTGTGTGTGTGTGTGTGTTTGAGCGCAAGAGCGAAACAAGGTAACAACATCTGGCGCCTTTCAAGATGATTTCATCACAATATAGGGTTCACAGAAGGACATTCATTGACCCCCTCTCTCTCTCTCTCTCTCTCTCTCTCTCTCTCTCTCTCTCTCTCTCTCAGTCACCCCCCTCATCCCCTCCTGACGCTCTCTCTCTCCCTCGTCCTCTCTCTCTCTCTCTTTCTCTCTCTCTATTTATCTACCTCTATGTGCGAGTGTGTGTGTGTGTGTGTGTGTGTGTGTGTGTGTGTGTGTGTGTATGTGTGTATGTGTGTGTGTGCGTGTGCGTGTCTGCGTATGCGTTTGTTCTCGAATATTGCCAAAAAACGCAACTTTCAGAATGTTTTCAGAAGAATAAAGAATATACAGAAAGACGTTTATTGCGGCACTCAATGTGAATTGTTGGGACGTTGGTGTACGTTATGTCCTCGCCTGTAACATTCCAGTGAATGTGTGTGTGTGTGTGTGTGTGTGTGTGTGTGTGTGTGTGTGTGTGTGTGTGTGTGTGTGCGTGCGTGCGTGCGTGCGTGTGTGTGTGTGTGTGGCTGTGTCTTTGTGTTCATGTGTATGTAAGGATATGTGTGTGTTTGAAGAGAAAGTTCGACGTAGTTTAAAAGATCACTTTCCGCAAGACCGTTATAGACATTTGCATAAGTATGATATGTATATCATTTACAGAATGGGTAAACCCAATTTTGGTCAAGATGCTTAATCAGTGTAACCTGATAATTGTATAATTGAAAAAGAAAGTTTTGAACAACCGTGTTAATAAACATCGTTTCAAAAATTTACCCAGAAATGAAAGAATCTGTGAAAAATGTTCCACAAACGACATTGCTGATGATTTTCACTATCTGTTTTTGTGCCCCTTTTTTGACATGAATATGTCTACATTCTATAGAAACCGCCCAAACTCCATGAAATTCTACTGATTGTTTTCTGGGGGTGGG
>NC_134907.1:4523509-4538509 GCF_041734735.1 Babylonia areolata
ACAGACAGACGGAAAGACAGACAGAGGAAGGCTCAGAGAGAGAGAGAGAGAGAGAGAGAGAGAGAGAGAGAGAGAGAGAGAGAGAGAGAATAAAACAATATCAACTAACGAATAGCTAACCTCATTTTACATGGTACATGTGATAGAGAACAGCAGGTCAGTAAGGAAGACAAAGTAACATGCATTTTATCATCTAATCAACACACACACACACACACGCGCGCGCGCGCGCGCGCGCGCGCGCGTGTGTGTGTGTGTGTGTGTGTGTGTGTGTGTATGTATGTGTATGTGTGTGTGTGTATGTCTGTGTGTGTGTGTGTGTGTGTCTGTGTCTGTGTGTGTGTGTATGTGTGTGTGTGTGTGTGTGTGTGTGTGTGTGTGTGTGTGTGTGTAAGGACTATGCGCTTATCGGTACACATACATCAATACATCGAATTGAAAATGGAACAACTGGCAACTACTGAATGAATATATAACTACATGTAATGGAAAGAAATGAAAGAACCGAAGAAACAAACAGAAGTAACATGCATTACAAACGAATGAAATATTATGATATAATACTTCAATTTACACCCATAAAAAACAGGGGTACAATATAATATGATGAGGTGGGGAAGTGGGGGGACCTGGGCAACCGTACACACCAATAGTCAATCGGTATGAACAAAGTGGACATTACACTGTCATAAGGTGGGAAAAGTAATGTTTTTTTAAGGTAGCAGGGCAGTGGTGTTGTTTAACTGTTGCTGGGAGTGAGTTCCATAGAGTGGCGCCTGAGTAAACCAAACTGGATTTGAACAAATCAATTCTTGGGTTTGGGATATGGACTTTAGGGGGGTTCCTTGATGAATTTACAGAGAATTTTTTTTTTATCAGTGTTGGTGGTGCATTTCCTGTTATAACCTTGTGTATTGTTGTTCCTTTGTTGTACTCTAATCTACGGACTAGAGGGAGAATATTCGTTTGTTAATAGTCTGAGTCCAATAGGGAAGTCTGTTTTAGGAGTACCAGCTTGAGCCCCCCGTTTATGAAGATTTAGTAATGGCTTCATGGCATTTGCACTGGCGGAGTCCCATAGTGTTGATGCGCAATCTATTGTAGATTGGATATGTGCTTGAAAATAATAATTTCCGTGAGCGGAGGTCAAGGAAGTGCTTTATTTTGTACAGTTGATGGTTCTTCTGGGCTGTCTTTTTGCAAAGGGAAGTTATGTGAGGAATCCAAGTGAGATTGTTGTCTAGTATGACTCCCAGAACCTTATGATCACTAACCTGTTCAATTGGTTCATTTTTAAGTTGGATGGGAGGGAATTTATCGATAGTGTTTTGCCTCTTTTGTCTGGTGGTGATCAACATGCATTTTGTTTTTAGTGGATGAAGAGACATGTGGTTAAGTTCAGTCCATTGGACGAGTTCATCAGTACTTTCTTGTAAGTCTTTAGCAAGAGCGTTGATATCGGTATGGGATGTGTGGATTGTTGTATCATCCGCAAAGAGTTCGCACGCGGATTTTATATGGAGAGGCAGGTCTTTTATGCATATTGAGAATAGTAAGGGAGAGGCAAGGAGACTCGGAGACAGAGACAGAAAACTAGAGCAAGCGAGAGAGAGAGAGAGAGAGGGAGGGAGAAGTAGAGAAAGAGAGAGAGAGAAAGAGGAAGAATAGAGATAGAGAGAGAGTGAGAGACAGACTGACAGACAGACAGACAGAAACAAAGAGACAAAGAGAGAGAGAGGGGGGAGGGGAATAGAGAAAGAGAGAGGGGGAGAAATAAAGAAAGAAAGAGAGAGGGGGAATAAATACAGAAAGAGAGAGAGAGAGAGTGATAGACTGGCTGACAGACAAACAGAGACAGAAACAAAGAGTAAAAGAGAGACAGAGACAGTCATAAGAGACATAAAAACAGAGCGAGAGACAGAGACAGAGACGGACAGACAGACACAAGAGACATAAAAACAGAGCGAGAGACAGAGACAGAGACGGACAGACAGACACAAGAGACATAAAAACAGAGCGGGAGAGAGAGACAGACAGGGAGACAGAAACAGAGAGACAGATACAGAGAGACAGAGAGAAAAACACAGACACAGAGACAGAGACAGAGATACACACTGGCAGAGACTGAGAGAGACAGACAGACAGTTCCAAACAGACCGACAATTTTTTCCCCCCACGTTTGCTCTTAGACTGTCAGTTACTTGGTGCTGAGATGGATGTTTTTTTTGGAGGGTGGATGATGGTTATCTTTCCTTGTTTCTATTTCTGGCGCCTTTCCTCGGTACATCACTTTTCTCCCTTCAGCCGTGTCTGTTTTGTTTTCAGTCTTTTGGCTTTGTTTATTTTCTTGTCTGTGTCTGTGTTTCCTTCTTCTTTTTTTCTCTCTCTGTCTTTCGATGATGTGTTCCTATACTTCTTTTTGCTCATGTTTGTCTGTCTCTGTATTCTCCTATGTTTCTTTTCTTTGCCTGTGTCAATATGTCCTTTCTTTCTTCGACACTAGTGTTCCGAAGTTTATTTGCTGATTTTCTTGGTGATTGTTGTACTGTTTTCTTTCTTTTTTTTTCTTTTTTTTATCTTACTTTTCTTTTGTTTCTCTGTGTCAATCTTCTTTTCTTTTGTTTCTCTGTGTCAATCTTCTTTTCTTTTGTTTCTCTGTGTCAATCTTCCTTTTCTTTTGTTTCTCTGTGTCAATCTTCTTTTTCTTTTGTTTCTCTGTGTCAGTCTTCTTTTTCGTTTGTTTCTCTGTGTCAATCTTCTTTTCTTTTGTTTCTCTGTGTCAATCTTCTTTTTCTTTTGTTTCTCTGTGTCAGTCTTCTTTTCTTTTGTTTCTCTGTGTCAATCTTTCTTTTCTTTTGTTTCTCTGTGTCAATCTTCTTTTCTTTTGTTTCTCTGTGTCAATCTTCTTTTTCTTTTGTTTCTCTGTGTCAATCTTCTTTTTCGTTTGTTTCTCTGTGTCAATCTTTCTTTTCTTTTGTTTCTCTGTGTCAATCTTCTTTTCTTTTGTTTCTCTGTGTCAATCTTCTTTTTCTTTTGTTTCTCTGCGTCAATCTTCCTTTTCTTTTGTTTCTCTGTGTCAATATTTCATTTGTTTTGTTTCTCTGTGTCAATATTTAAATTTCTTTTATTTCTGTCAATATTTCTTTTCTTTCTCTGTGTCAATCTTCCATTTCTTTTGTTTCTCTGTGTCAATATTCTTTTCGTTTGTTTCTCTGTGTCAATATTCTTTTCTTTTGTTTCTCTGTGTCAATCTTCCTTTTCTTTAGCTTCTCTGCGTCAATATTTCTTTTTCTTTTCTTTCTCTGTGTCAATATTTAAATTTCTTTTATTTCTGTCATTCTTACTTTTCTTTTGTTTCTCTGTGTCAATCTTTTCTTTTGTTTCTCTGTGTCAATATTTCTTTTCTTTTCTTTCTTTGTGTCAATATTTATTTTCTTTCTCGTCAGTATTTCTTTTCTTTTGTTTCTCTGAGTCAGTATTTCTTTTCTTTTCTTTCTTTGTGTCAGTATTTCTTTTCTTTTGTTTCTCTGTGTCAGTATTTCTTTCTTTCTTTCTTTGTGTCAATATTTATTTTCTTTCTCGTCAGTATTTCTTTTCTTTTGTTTCTCTGTGTCAGTATTCCTTTTCTTTTGTTTCTCTGTGTCAGTATTCCTTTTCTTTTCTTTCTCTGTGTCAGTATTTCTTTTCTTTTCTTTCTTTGTGTCAATATTTATTTTCTTTTGTTTCTTTGTGTCAATATTTCTTTTGTTTCTTTGTGTCAATATTTCTTTTCTTTTCTTTCTCTGTGTCAATATTTCAGCTGTTTATCTGCGTCAATATTTCTTTTCTTTTGTTTCTCTGCGTCAATATTTCTTTTCTTTTGTTTCTTTGTTTCTTCTTCTTCTTTTTCGACACTGGTGTTGCTTTCTTTCTTTGCTTTACTGTCTTCTCTCTTGAAATTTCTTGCCTTGTTTATTCTGTTCTTTCCTTCTTTCTTCCTTTCTTTCTTTTTCTATTTCTTTCTTTCTTTTTCTTTTTTCTTTCTTTCTTTTTCTATTTCTTTATTTTGTTCTGTCTTTCGAACTTTCTTTCTTTCTTTCTTTTTTGTTTGTTCCTTTCTTTCTTTCTTTTTCTATCTCTTTCGTTCTTTTCTTTCTTTCTTTGTTTCTTCCTTCCTTTCTTTCTTTCTTTCCTTTCTTCCTTGCTTCCTTTCTTTATTTATTTCTATCTTTCTTTTCTTTCTTTCTTTCTTTCTTTCTTTCCTGCTTTCTTTCTTTCTTTTCTTTTCTTTCTTTTCTTTCTATTCTCTTCCTTCCTTTCTTTCTTTCTCTCTTCCTTTTCTTTCTTTCTTTCTTTCTTTCTTTCTTCTTATCTTTCTTTCTTTCTTTTCTTTCTTTCTTGCTTTCTTTCTTTCTTCCTTTCTTTATTCTCTTTCTTTCTGTCTTTATTTCGTTCTTTTCTGTCTTACTTTCTTTCTTCTTTCCTTTGTTTCTTCGTTGCCTCCTTTCTTTCTCTCTTTCTTTCTTTTCTTTCTTTTTTTCCTTTCTGTCTATTTCCTTCTTTCTTTTCTCTTTTTTTTCTCTTTCTTTCTTCCTTTCTTCCTTCCTTTGTTTATCTTTTTTTTTAAAGTGATTCCTTTCTGTCTATTTCCTTCTTTCTTTTCTCTCTTTTTTTCTCTTTCTTCCTTCCTTTGTTTATCCTTCTTTTTTTTTTAAAGTGATTTCAACTTTTTAAAAATTCTTTCATCTGTTTTTTTCGATCGTATCAATAACAACGTCAACATCAACAATAACAACAGCACCACCACCACCACCACCATGTATGTATGTATGTATGTATGTATGTATGTATGATCTCACACGCATAGCATCCGCAAAGCATTCATGGCATGGATAAAACGCGTTTTGGATTCAACAACATTTGAGTGTTTCCTTATCCATTATGACTATTTATTCCCTCGTTGTTTGCGCCCCAGGGGTGTGCGGTAGGGGGGAAACAAACACACACAACACCGTCTCATTATTAGCACAAACTCCCTTCTCTCTCTGTCTCTCTCCCTCCCTCTCTCTCTGCCCTCTCTCTCTCCCCCTCTCTCTGTCTCTCCCCCTCTCTCTCTCCGCGTCCCTCCGTCCCTCTCTCCCTCTCTCATTACGACCCCCCCACTCCTCCCCCTACACATAGTTTCCCCCTCTCTCTTTTATCCCCTCCTTCTCTCTCTTTCTCCCTCCCTCTCTTTCTTTCTCTCTCCCCCTTTCTCCCTCCATCTTTCTCTCCTTCTCTCTCTCCTTCTCACTTCTCTTTGTCCTTCTCACTCCCTCTCTTTCTCTCTCCCCCTTTCTCCCTCCATCTTTCTCTCCTTCTCTCTCTCCTTCTCCCTCCCCCTCTTTCTTTCTCTCTCCTTCTCCATCTCTCCCTCCATCTTTCTCTCTCTCCTTTTCACTTCTTTCTCCATCTCCCTCCCTCTCTCACTGGCACTCGTTTGCCTGAGGTTCTCTTCCTCATGGGAAAATGTATGTATGTATGTATATATATATATATATATAGAGAGAGAGAGAGAGAGAGAGAGAGAGAGATTATAATGCCTCCTGTATGTAGGCCCTCCAGGACGGACCTTAGCCTGAACTGAATAAATCTCATTTCGTTTCCCTCCCCCCCCCCCCCTCTCTCTCTCTCTCTCTCCTTCCCTCTTCCCCCCTCCTGTTTCTCCTTCTCTCTCCCGCTCTCTGTCTCTTTCCCCCTCCCTACCTCCCTCTCCCCATATAATATATATATATATATATATCTGTGTGTGTGTGTGTGTGTGTGTGTGTGTGTGTGTGTGTGTGTGTGTGTGTGTGTGTCCCTCCCTATCCCTCTCCCAGCCTCTCTCTCTTTCCTCCTCTCTCCCCCTCCCCCTCCCTCTCCCCCCTTTTTACCCCCGGCCTCTCTCCACCTACTCTCCCTGTCTCTCCCTGTGTCTGGCTCTCTATGTGTCAAATCCAATCTTTGTTTTTTTCCCCCTACGTTTCCCCCCTATTTTGTCCATTCGCTTATTACTATTTCTGCTTGTTCCCTCCCGGTGTGAATGTTGATTGTGAGTGACGCAGTTCTCTCCCTTTTTGCGTACCGCATTCTCTCACCTCCTTCCCCTCCTCACCCCCCCCCCCCCCCCCCAATACCCCCCATCCCACCCGTCCCGTCCTTCTGACAAGGTAGGCCTGTATATAGGTCTATATTCAGTTGATCAAATCTCCGTCTTTTTCGTTTTTTTTGTTTTTTTGTTTTTTTTTCTTTTACTTTTTACCTTTCATTCTTTCCTTGTTTACGTGCACTCGTGCTCCACACATTTTCTGCATCTGTTTGTTTTTTATCCCTCCCCCCCCCCCCCCCACTTCCCCCCTCCCTCTTTCTGTTTCATTCTCTCCCCCTCTGAGTAGTAGAAGTGGAAGTGAAGATGTTAGGAATTTTTATTTTGGAGGGGAGGTAGTCCGAATCGTACCAATACAGAAATAGTACGCAATTCAGTATCATATATCTGATCTCCATCTCCCCCCCCCCCTCCCCCCCTTTTTCTTTCTTTCTGTCCCTGTCTCTCTGTTTCTCTGTCTGTCTGTATATATGTCTACCCCCCTCCCCCACCCCCACCCCCCTCTCCCTCTCTGTCTCTTCCTGTCTCTGTCTGTCTGTCTGTCTGTCTGTCTCTCTCTCTCTCTCTCTCTCTCTGAGACACAGACGCATTTTTGATGGATCTGATGAACTGTCCTAATTTTCTCGTATATCATTTGACTACCCACACACACACACACACACACACACACACACACTGGCTGCAATCAGGAAGTAGAGTCAGGTCAGTGAATAATTCACTGCTGACCTTTTGCTGCCTGTGACTGGCACGGACATGTTGCTCGCTCATCTGTCATGTCCTGGACAAAGACCTCAAGGCCTTTCAAAGCGCGTTGGGTTTCGCTGCTGGTCAGGCATCTGCTGTGGTGTAGCGTGTGTGGACTTGTCCTCCTTCAGTAAGTGAACTGATCTTAACTGAAGGACAGACAACTGCCACGGGGTGGTGGAAAGACCACAGGATCAGAGGTGGAAGTTTGGGGGATGTCTGTCTGTCTGTCTGTCTGTCTATCTATCTTCTTTTTCTGTCTATCTATCTATCTGTTTATATCTATCTATCTATATATCTATCTATCTGTCTGTTTATATCTATCTATTTATCTATTTATCTATCTATCTAACTCCTTCTCTCTTTCTACCCCATCCTCCCTCCCAGTCTGTCTGTCTCTCTCTCTCTGTCTCTGTGTCTCTTTTTCTCTCTCTGTCTCTCTCTCTCTCTCTCTCTCTTTCCTTCTTCTTCTTCTTCTTCTTCTTCTTCTTCTCTCGTTCTCTTACTCTCTCCTTCTCCCTGTGTGTGTGTGTGTGTGTGTGTGTGTGTGTGTGTGTGTGTGTGTGTGTGTGTGTGTGTGTGTGTATCTGTGTGTTTGTTTGTGTGTGTGTGTGTGTGTGTGTGTGTGTGTGTGTGTGTGTGTGTGTGTGTGTGTCTGTGTGTGTGTGTGTCTGTGTGTGTGTGTCTGTGTCTGTGTGTCTGTGTCTGTGTATTTATTGTGTCTGCGCGTGTGGGAAGGGAGACAAAGGTGTGAACATTCTCAACAAGTGTTTACAAGTTTTCTGTCATCACCAACACTGATATGACCTTTTTTTCCTCCTTGTTATAAGGGGGCAGCACTCAGACTGAGCGAAGGTCAAATTGTTTGTAATTTTTGTTTTTATGTCGCAACATCCTCGTCAGATTTTCTTGTTCTTCTTCTCTCTTTCATCCTCTTTGTCCCTTCTCTTAAAGTCAGTTAAAGGCCGAAGTTTTGATTTCGCAACTGTGAGCCTCTTTCTTTGTGCTTGTGTTTGTCGGCCTGTCTGTCTTTGCGTCTGTCTGTCTGTCTGTCTGACAGTCGGTCTGTCTTTCTGTCTGTCTGTCTGACAGTCGGTCTGTTTCGACCCAACCCACACGCCCATAAAGGGCGTTTAACGTTGGATGGGCAATAGAAGATTGTGTCGTTGTCGTTTATTCTCTCTCTCTCTCTCTCTCTCTCTCTCTCTCTCTCTCTCTCTCTCTCCCTCCCTCTCTCTCTCTCTCTCTCTCTCCTTCCCTCCCTCCCTCCCTTGATCCCTGTATCCTTCTATCTATCTATCTATCTATCTATCTATCTATCTATCTATCTATCTATCTGTCTGTCTGTCTGTCTGTCTGTCTGTCTGTCTGTCTTACTACCTACCTACCTACCTACCTACCTATCTATCTATCTGTCTATCTGTCTATCTGTCTGTCTGTCTGTCTATCTATCTATCTGTCTGTCTGTCTGTATGTCTGTCTGTCTATCTATATATTATCTTTCTTTCTTTCACATGAACAGAAAGAGAGAAAGGAAAATACTGACAGGCAGACAGAGGGACAGAGACAGAGTCATACAGAGAGAGAGAGACAGAGACAGAGACAGAGAGAGAGGAGGGTTATAAAGAACATTCGTACATTACCCAAACCCGCCTCTGCTTTGACACAACAATAAAACGTGCCGCTAACTGTTGTTACACCTCCTACGGACAGAAACTGTAAACAGCCTGGTGATTTGTCTGTACTGCTTTGAACTATATTCTCTTGTCTGTTCCATCTGTTTCCAAAGTTATTGTATCTGTGATACTCTGCCCCTGCCTGTCTGTCTGTCTGTCTTTAGGAACCGCACACAGCCTGGTGATTTGTCTGTTCTGCTTTGAGCTGTCTGTTACATCTGTTTCCAAGGTTACTGTCTCTGTGACACTCTGCCCCTGTCTGTCTGTCTGTCTGTAACAAATTTTCACTTTACCTTCCTGTCCGTCTGACTGTCTGAGAGAGAGAGGGGAGAGAGGGAGAAAGAGAGAGACACAGAGAGAGAGAAGAAGATTGATTAATTGATTTATTGAATCTTTGATGGGTAAAGAATTAGGCACAGTAAAGGCCTTTTTACAATTCTGCCCATTTAACGACACAAAACATAAAAATAAAGAAGCAAAATGAAATAAATTAAAATAATAAGAACGACGAATAAGAATAGAAGAAGAAGAAGAAGATTCGAGTTAACTGATTATATTGCTAATTCAAAGCGATCGATTATGATGACGACTGGTGATAAGAAAGATGCCCAGAAAGCTGACTCGCTAGAGGGCCCAGTAACCGGACTCCACTCCGTGACCCCTTCTCCTGCACACACTCCAACATCCATCCAACAGGCCCGAGAAACCCAGACACATGAAGTGTTGACATGTAGAAGTGTTATGGCAACATGTTCAAAGACGACGTCCGTGAAGTGGATGACTATTATAGCATATAGCAGTAGTAGCTTTCGAAAAGTCTGATCCTTCAGCGGGCGGGGTTCGCCACAGGGCAAGCCGTTGGAGCCATAGCTATAAGTAAGTGGGGTGACTGGTAACGTGAGTTTAAGTGGCTGCAATCCCTGTAGTGTTTTATCTTCTGTGAGTGGAGACTTCTAATGCTCTTGGGGTGGGGGTGGGGGGACAGGTGTTTTCTTTGTTTGTTATTTGATAAAGGAAAAGTGAGATTCACACCCAACAATACCTTGTAAATCTTTGTGGTAAGCGTTTGTCTGTTAAGGTAGCTAGATGGAGAGAACGAGAGAGACAGAGAGAGGGGGGAGACACAGAGAGAGGAATAGACAGACAGAGACAGACAGAGACAGCGAGACAGAGACAAAATAAAGTATGAGAGGGAGATAGAGTGTGACATAGGAACAGAGAGAAAGAGAGAGAGAAAGACAGACAGACAGAGACAACAACAAAAACATTAAATGAATATTACAGAAATAAAGAAAGACAGAAAAACACAAAAGAAAAAGAACCGACAAAATTATGTACACAAAATAAGACAGAAAGAAACGAAAATACAAACAAAAAAACACCCAAACTCACTAAAAAAAAAAAAAAACAAGAAAAGGAAAGAAGTAAAGAAAAGAAATGAACAAAGAAACAAAGAAATGCTGAAGAACCGAAAGAAAGAAAGAATAATACAATGCATAATGGAACGATAAGAGCTGTCATAGACTGAGAAGTAGGAGGATGAGTATCTCAAATATAAGCTAATGTAAAGTTCCGGAGCGTTTTATCTGTTATTCTGGAAACTTCTATTGCCCTCGAAGAGAGGAAGGGGAATGAGGATGGGGGTAGGAGGGGGGGGGGGGTATTATTTTCTTTGTTCATCCAGTGGTAAATGAAAGGCGGTATTCCAGAGAAAGCGAAAGAAAGAAAGAACGGATGAAATAAAATCTGTTCGGCTCAGTTCAGTTGCTGAAAGAGGCGTCACTGCGTTCGGACAAATCCATATACGCTGCACGACATCTGCTAAGCGGATGCCTGACCAGCAGCGTAACCCAACGCGCTTAGTCAGGCCTTGAAAAAAATTTTAAAAAAACATGAAATACTAAAACAAAAAAGAAAGAAGAAAATAAGAGAAAATGAAAGAAAGAACGATAGAAAGAAAGAGATAATTAAGGGAAGGCAGAAAAAAGAAAACGAGAACAAAACTGAAACAAAGAAGAAAAGAAGATGGAAAGAAACTAGACTAAAAGAAAGAAAGAAAGAAAGAAGGTAGAGGAGATAAAAAAAAAGAAGAAAAATGGAAAGAAAGACAGACAGATGCAAACACATAAAGAAACAAACAACTTATTTATTATTTCTCACACAACAACAGACAAAAATAGGAAGAATCGACGCCCGATTAATGGGAGAAGGGAGTTTGATAAGTCTTAACAGAGGCTGTCGTGAATAAAGGCTAAGACAGAGTAAGGAAAGGAGATAAGGATCCTCTTGCCTTTATATCTATGGCTAACACAATGTAACGAGGCAGACAAATACCCTCCCCCCACCCCTATCTATGCATAAAGGCTAATACAGGACAACGAGAGAATACAATTGTACCATCCCTCCATATCCATGGGTAAAGGCTAACACATGGTAACAACAGAAGACAAATGTCCTCTCTCTCCATATCTATGGATAAAGGCTTACACAAGGTAACGTGGAGAGACAAATACCCTCTCCCTCCATATCTATGAGACAGTATCCTCTCCATCCATATCTATGAGCAAAGGCTTACACAAGGTGACGAGGAGAGAGAAATATCCTCTCCATCCATATCTGTGGGTAAAGGCCAATACAACGTAACGAGGAGACTAATATCCTCTCCATCCATATCTATGGATAAAGGCTAATATACGGTAACGGGGGGAGACAAATATCCTCTCCCTCCATATATATGGGTAAAGGCTAACACAGGGTAACGAGGAGAGACAAATATCCTCTCTCTCCATGTGTATGTATAAAGGCTAATACAGGACAACGAAAGAAGACAAACATCCTCTCCTTCCATATCTATGTATAAAGGCTACTACAAGGTAACGAGAAAAGATAAATATCCTCCCCCTCCATATCTATGGATAAAGGCTAACTCGGGGCAACGAGAGGAATTAGATATCCTTCCCTGCCGTGTTAATACCAGGTTATATCAGACAATTATCTCTGTTCCATATACCTACACTTTCGAGACACAATCACAGTGTTTGACAGCACAGTCTGTGTGAAGGCAACTGTTCCCACCTGTCTGTTTTTATCCCGTGCTGTAGCGCTTTTTATGTCACAAAATCTGGTACGTTTCTTCTGCTTCTGCTGCTTCTTGATTTTGTTGCTTTTGTTGTTGTTCTTCTTCTTCTGCTTCGGCTTCTTGCTTTTGTTGTTGTTGCTGTTGTTATTGTTGTTGTTCTTCTTCTTCTTGCTTTTGTTGTTGTTGCTGTTCTTTTCTACGTGTCTTCGTCTTCTTCTTCGTCTTCTTCTTCTTCTTCTTCTTCGTCTTCGTCTTCGTCGTCTTCTTCTTCTTCTTCTTCTTCTCATCCTCCTCCTCCCCCTTCTTCTTCTTCTTCTTGCTTCTGTTGTTGCTGTTGTTGCTGTTGTTGTTGTTCTTCTTCTTGCTTTATTTTGTGCCCAATCTGCCTTCCCTCTCTCTATATTTCCCTTCTCCCTTTCTGCTTCCCCACCCCCCACCTCCTCTCTCTCTCACACACACACACACACACACACACACACACACACACACACAAGCCCCCCACCCCTACCCCTTCCGCCACCCCTGCGTCTTTCGCTTTATCCCTTCTTTCTTTGTGTGTGACATTAAAAGGTTTGTACTTTCCATCTAAAGACGTGATAAAACATAAGAACTGTGATGTTCGTATCAAAACCAACAGTTCACTCAAAGCTTAGTGTTGAAAGGTACAAGGCCTCCGTTTCTGGTAATGAGTAAAGAAAGGGTTAATGAACAGGCCAGTACTTATTTATTATCGTACTGCGGCCAGGGGGTTTAAAGAAATCGTCTTTGAAGTCTTGAGTCTCTTGGAAGCGACACTATTTACATTGAGGAAAGAAAGAAAGTAAGAAAGGAGAGAAGAAGAAGGAGGAGGAGGAGGAGAAGAAGAAGAAGGAGGAGGAGGAGGAGGAAAAGAAGGAGAAAAAGAGGAAGAGGAGGAGAAGAAGATGAAGGAGGAGGAGGAGGAGAAGAAGAAGAAGAAGAAGAAGAAGAAGAAGAAAAGAAGAAGGAGGAGGAGGATGAAAAGAAGAAGAAGAAGGCTACAAGCAGCAAAGACAACAACACGAACATAAAACTTTTACAATCACAGCGCATTGCAATGCCATGCGTCAGTATAAAAATTAAAAAACCAAAAAAAACCCACACACTTGCAACCCAGGATTAGAGCGATGTCAACAGCCAAGAACCACAGGAGGAGCAGAGATAACCAGAGTTTTCACTGTGAGTCAGATTATGCAATGTGTTACCCCATGGGAAACATTCTGTCATTTTTGACATGCATTAGAAACGACGGATGAAGTAACATTTTTGTCCATTTGCACAAAATTTATATTGCGTTTGAGTCAATATTATTTCTATATCATATCCATACATTTTTATACTTACCACTCTCTGTGTGTGTCATCACCACCACCACCACCACTCCTCCCTCCCCCCTTTTCTTTCTTCCATACCTGCCTGTATGTCTGTCGGTATATCTGTCTGTCTGTCTCTTTCGTTCTTTCTCTCTCTGTGAGTATAGTTTAATAATAATAATAATAATAATAATAATAATAATGTACATTTGATATAGCGCCCTTTCTCTCTAAGAGATCAGGGCGCTTTACATGAAACAAAAATATAACAAGTTACGTAAAACATCCATGACCACTCTTTCTCAACTCCCCCCTGCCCCCCTCCCCCTCTCCCCCCACACCCCCCTTCCCACTCTACATACATCCAAAGTGAGCTGACAAGGGTTGTGTTGGAGAACAAGGAAGCTGAGAGTGCTAAAAGATAGATTTAAAAAAGATGAGTATTTAGTGATGAGCGAAAAGCAGAAATAGAATCAGACGCATGTATTTATGTGTTGTTTTGATTGCTTGTTTTTTCTTTACTTTTTTTTCTTTTTTCTTTCTTTTTGTTGTTGTTGCTGTTGTTGTCTTAACATAATTTGAAATTTATCTGTCTAATACCATGCTCTTGTATTGTGTGTTTGTTCTATTTTCCTTTTGCCATGAAGGCAGGATGAAAACAAGCCAGTTGTCCTTGTTCCTCTTTCTCCTCAATAAAAAAAAAAGTTTTCTCTCTCTCTCTGTCTCTGTCTGTCTGTCTCTCTCTCTCTCTCTCTGTATCTTATTTTTACCATGCTTATGCCTTTATGTAGTATAGTATTCGCATTCTATGACTTTAAATAGCATTGTGTAGTGCATGCAATGACATATATAATGTAGTTTTGTTTCGTGTAGACCCTGTTTCAGGGCGGGGACTGGATGAAAAAAAAGCGCCAGTGCTTATCTTTTATCCTCGATAATAAAGAATTTGTCTTGTCTTGTCTTGTCTCTCTATCTCTGGCTCTGACTCTCTCTCTCTCCCCCCCCCCCCCCCTCCCCAAACAAAAAAACAAAAACAAAAAAAGGATGAATAGCCCAATCTAAGTTTACCTTCTTTCATTTTCGAAGAGGTTTACCACCGAACATTCGGTCCCTTCCCAAAAGGGTTTGTCCACGAAATACTCCATCAATATTTTCCATCTGTCCGCAAATGGATTGTGTAGCGGAAGAATCGTGGCTCCGTGATGTTGACAAAACTGTGGTGGTTTGTTTAGTCTTGTGAGCACGAAAGATAAATCTATGTTTTCGGGCAAAATAAGTTGGGTTTTTTTACCCTTCTTTGCTTGTGTTCAGGTCGTAGAATTTAACAGAGCGAGCATAGCACTTTTTCTCGTGGAAGAGAGTGTTTGTGTAAGAGTGGGCGTGGGGTTGTTATTAATCATCATTTGTATTCATTGGCGCGAGATCTTAATAGCGATTCCGTCTTTGTGTACGTCTCCGTGTCTGTGTCTGTCTGTCTCTGTTTGCCCGTCTGTCTATCTGTCTTTTGTCTCCTTTTCTTGTCTGTGTGCCCCACCCACCCCCCACCCCCACCTCTCTCTCTCTCTCTAAACTTGTTCCCTTTTCAGTACAGCTCCAGCACAGAGAGAAGATTTGTTCGGATTGCTGATGACAGAAAATGAAGATATGATACTTTCACTTGCAAAATATGTATCTAAGGCAATAAATATACGGAAAACGTCTATCATCGGTCCAAATACTCATTAATCAATTAAAAATTAGTATGGGTTTTATGAGGAAAAAAGCATAGACAAAAAGGAAGGGCTACATTTGGATGGTCAATCTCGACATTCTGATTATATGATGTGTTCGTATTGATATGATGGGATTTGATGTTCAGGCATAAATAATTATTTTGTGATTTATATGTTCTTCAGTATGTGTTTGTATTGATATGATGTGTGTCGATGTTACATGCGTAAATATGTATTATTTGATTGATATGTACTTTTTTTCTGTGTACTGTCCAAACCTTGAAGACGAACGACTGAAAAAAAAGGCACATTACCCCCTGTCACATGTCCTTCAAGTTAATGACAAAGTGCC